>NC_028451.1:16465922-16607638 GCF_000263155.2 Setaria italica
TTGTGGAAGTAGCTGAAATAGCATTGGCTCGTCCTCCACTCCCCCAGCCTTTCAAATCATATCCCAAGTTATTTAAGTTGCCTGTAGTTGGGTATATACCAGTGATGTGCTCTTCATTGTATAGATCATGGTAGGGAGCATATGCCAAGAATCTTTTCAAAGAATACACATTATCTTTTAAAAAGTTTGCAAATATAATGTTATTGGAATGCAACTAATTCTGACGTGATATGCTCCATTCTATGATCTTTACAATGCAAAGAATATAACTGGTATATTCCCAACTACAGGCAACTTAAATAACTTGGGATATGATTTGAAAGGCTGGGGGAGTGGAGGACGAGCCAATGCCATTTCAGCTACTTCCACAAAGGAAACCGTTGATGCCTGCATGCATGTCAGCACTTGTCAAAGGCAGAATGCACACTGGCCGCTTTAACACAGCACAGAATTCGTTTTGTTTGTTGTGCACTAAAGCTTCAGACTTTTTGCTACTAATTTAAAATGTATGTTTCTGCTAGTGCAGCATGCATGCATTCTATCCAACCATCAGAACCAAAGAGTACTATCAATATGAAATTGTTATATAGAAAGCAATGTTGCCTTCTTCTTTTTTCACTGCTGGACGATTGACCTCTAGTACCGGACGCACGCCTGGTACCGCAAGTTCAGTACTAAATACCACGCCATTTAGTACCAGTCAACTCAACCGGTACTAAATGCGTCATTTAGTACCGGTTGGTGACACCAACCGGTACTAAACTGCGAGCCACGTCGCATTGTTGCGGATGACAATTTAGTACCGGTTGGTTTTACTAACCAGTACCAATCAACTGTGGACTGGTTGAGAGGCCACACCGTCGGTTTGTGGATATGGACCAAATATATGTGAGGGTGAGGCTGAAGCGTCAAATTGATTGGTATAGTTGATGCAAACATATATTGTTGGGGGAAGTATTATCGACCTCCTAATGCCCATTAAAACAACAATCACGAAGGCCCAGACCCACCTGCGGTGATGAAGACTGCCGCCGGCCCAACATGAGAGGGGAGCGCCCCGCTCCGCCTCGCCCGACCCAGTGTCCCAGGGTCGGACGCTCCCGACCCCATGATGACCAAACTCCACCTCGCCTGACCCACGGACCCAGGGTTGGGAGTGCCCGACCCCTCGTCGCAATACTCCGCCTCGCCCGACCCAGGGCGCAGGGGGTCGGACTCGTCCGGGCCCACAAGACAGCAATCCGCCTCGGGCGCAGACTAGAAGATAAGGACGCGGATCTCGTGGGTCCCCCTGTCGATCTCGTCATAAATGCACCACGGCTCTGACACACAGAAAGGCGCTCGCGCCCCCGACGCAACCCGCCACAAGTACCCATGCGTGACCGCACGGCACGGGCTACAGTGGCTGCGGCTCCCTCTGACTCGCTACAGGCACTCATGGCCTGCGCCGCCCGGCACAGGAGGAATCCCCGCTCGTTCTTGCGCCCCGCGCATCCGGTGATAGGGACGCGACATCCGCGTCCCACGGCCCATCAGCAAGGCAGCAGTATCAGCCGCCTCCCCCGGTGGGCACAGATGCCACGGCCGAACACCATCATCATGCCTGGCGGCAACGGCCACCAGGGAGACGGTCGACAGGATCCGAAGGCAGCCACCCTCTTCCGGTGGACGCGCTGACAAGAGCCGAAGGCCGGGGAGGAGGCTGGCGACCCAAGGACTTGGTCCCTCTCCTTATGTTGTATTTTACTTGACTTAGCTTATCTCTTTTACTTCTCCTCACACCCGGTCTCACTTGTAACCCCGGTGACCTCCTTGCGCTATAAAAGGAGAACCGGGGGCCCTGAGATCGGGGACGGACTCTCTGAAGCCATCAGAAAACACACACACACTCCCCTTCAGAGCATCAGTGCACACCCAAGAGACTTAGGACCAGCTCCCTCTCTCGCCCTTCTATAGCCCCTACTACAGACCCTGCGTGGGCAACACGAGCAGCACCTCATACTGGACGTAGGGCTTTTCCTTGCCAAAACTAGTCTAAACCCTGTGTCTCCCACGCCACCATCAGAAGCCTTATGCGTATAAAAGAAATTCACTAGTCTTAGTCTTGATCCGCTAATCTTGACAACGACAGTTGGCGCGCCAGGTAGGGGACCTTTGCACGTACATCACCGGCTTCAGATGGCCAACCACGATGCCAGCTTCGCTCTGGGCTCCCTCATCCGCTTCGAGGGCTTGGACTTCCTCGCCACGGGGAAGGGATCGAGCTGATCCCTCTCTTTGTCTTGCCCGCTCACCCCGTCATCTCTGGCTCCGCCACCGGGATAGTGGCGAGCAGCCAGGCGTGCGCCACGGGGCCCCCCTCGGAGGAGTGGCCCTTCGGGCTGCGCAATGCCGTGGCGACCTACGGTCGCCTCCTAGCACGGTCCATGACCGTGCCGCCCACGAGCAACGAGCTCGTGGGCGTGGCGAGGACAACCTCCAACGCCGGCTCGAACAACAAGAGCCACCGCCCCTCGCGCGAGTGCTTCATGGCCGAAGTGCACTCCGAGGGATCCAACGACAACGGCGCTGAAGGGAAGCAGCGCACTCCCCCACCACGTGCCGCAGCTACGACTGAGGCCCTTGCCAGGGTCCCGGTGTGGCCACGACAGCCGGAGGCGCACGCGGCACCCCACCAGGAGGAAGAGCACCGCCGCAACGAGGGCGGGGCGCGTCATCGGGCCCGCGATGTCCAGCGGCGCATCTGCGGGGAGGAGGGTCATCCCCAACTCTTCGCACGCGCCAGCCAGAACGTTGCCGCCGCAGCAGCCCTACTCCGACGACTCCCTAAGCCGGCAACGCCCGAGGAGCAACAGGCCCACCAGGAGGTACGCGACTTGCTTGAGTGTGCAGCAGTCCAGCAGGCAGAAAGCTCCGCGTCCTGGCGATGCACACACGACGCCAGCAGGGTCACACCCTCCACGCCTCTCGAGAGGCGTGAAGGATCTGTCCATCAACCTTCCTCCCACGGGGGAAACCGGGCCTTGCCCATTCGACGGACTCCACCACGCACGGGCGGCGGGGCTTCGTCCGTCCACCACCGCGTCGGCCCCATTCGTGACGCCCGTGACCCCTTGGACGCGCCGAGGCGGTCCCGTGCAGACAGGGAGGACAGAGCCGACCGTGGCTACCGCGTACACCGTGGTGGTCGCCACGACGGCGGAAAAAATTGGAGCCCGAGCCCCGACCCAGCGGGGCCCAGGGCCTTCTCCGCACGCATCCTGAACGCGCCGTTCCCAGCGCGCTTCAGACAGCCCACCAATGTGGCCAAATATTCTGGGGAGACGAACCCCTAGCCTTGGCTTAGCGACTACCGGCTTGCCTGTCAGGCCGGCGAAGTGGATGACGATCTATTCATCATTCGCAACCTCCCACTGTTCTTGACCGATTCGGCACAAGCCTGGCTGGAACACGTTCCGTCAAGTCGGATCTGTAACTGGAACGGCCTGAAATAAATCTTTGTAGGGAACTTGCAGGGCACATACATGCACCCCGGGAACTCCTGGGACCTCCGGAGCTACCGCCAGGGGTCAGGTGATACTCTCCGAGAGTACATCCGACGCTTCTCCAGGAAGCGCACCGAGCTCCCCAGCGTCGTCGACGCCGACGTCATTGGGGCCTTCCTGGCGGGGACCTCCTATAGGTCTCTGGTCCACGAACTAGGAAGTGTAGGCCCACGGACCACCAAGGAGCTCCTCAACATTGCCGCCGACTTTGCCTTGGGCGAGGAGGCCGTCGGGGCGATATTCGATCGCTCCAAGAGCAAGGCAAAGAGGGAGGAGGATGCCGACGAAGGCACCACCAATCGCCAGAAGAAGAAAAAGGCCGCGGCGGAACCCCGAAGGCTGCGAAGGGGCTCAAGCACAACAACGGACGAAGACGATGACGATGATGATGAGGATGATGATGAAGAAAGCTCTTTCGCTCTATTAGGAGCGCGCGGCAAATGAAATACGAACCGACCGCATCTATTGCGACGTCAGGGAACACCGTGCCTCCTTACCCCACGAGCTCGGTGTTTTCTGCCGCTTCGACTCCTGGAGATCATACGCACAACTTTCTCTGCAAATGGACTAGGGCTCGCTTCAGGTAAAAAAGGGATACAGAGCTGAATACGCTCTTACGGCCCATTACGGTCCAAGGGTTCGAAGGCTAGCCCTCCAGAGGGTTCGACAGCCGCCCCAGGACATCCCCCGAGCAAGGGGTGAGAAGGGACGGGTCCGCTAGCGGCCACCACCCAGGCGAGCGAAAGCCAAGGGCGTCCCGACCTCACGTTCGAGTCCAGGCTGGTGTCTAGGTTCATGGTTTTTCCTCGAAGAAAGGCAACGAGCCCCCGAATCCGATCGAACAGACTCGGGAACTATATGAACTGGCTAGCCGGAATCTGGAGTACGCCACCAGCTTGGCCCGAGCCGGACCCCCTCGAACGGGGACCGGGACTCCACTCGAACCGACCCGTTCACAGCTCAACGAGCACCACGGTTCGTCCAACGAGGATAGCGTGGCACGGCTCACCCCCTCCGTCTCAGCGAACGGACGCTTGAGAGGTAACGATCAAAAGCCGATCTAGCCTCCCGATCGGTCTCCTGCAACGCGCGGGGGCTCGGGGGCTAGCATCGCAACCAATGACCACGCGTGTGGTCACGGTTTGAGGTCTTGAGGCGAGGGCGTCCTACGGAACAACGAGAATCTTCTCGCGCCAAGACACCCACAGGGCGCTCCGCCTGGTGAACCTCCTCGGCCAAGCTGAACAAACAACGCTTCCCATTCCTGATTAACTGCAGCTTGCAGGACAAGCAGAGATCCCCGACGGACGACGATAGCAGCCTCTGGAGGAGCGTCCCCGCTCCACCACAGGCTCGGGGGCTACTGTTGGGGGGAAGTATTAACGACCTCCTAATGCCCATTAAAACAACAATCACGAAGGCCCAGGCCCACCTGCGGTGATGAAGACTGCCGTCAGCCCAACAGGAGAGGGGAGCGCCCCGCTCCGCCTCGCCCGACCCAGTGCCCTGGGGTTGGACGCTCCCGACCCCTTGATGACCAAACTCCGCCTCGCTTGACCCACGGACCCAGGGTCGGGAGCGCCTGACCCCTCGCCGCAATACTCCACCTCGCCCGACCCAGGGCGTAGGGGGTCGGACTCGTCCGGGCCCACAAGAGAAGAATCCGCCTCGGGCGTAGACTGGAAGATAAGGGCGCGGATCTCGTGGGTCCCCCTGTCGATCTTGCCATAGATGCACCGCGGCTCTGACACGCAGAAAGGCGCTCACGCCCCCGACGCAACCCGCCACAAGTACCCATGCACGACTGCACGGCACGGGCTACAGTGGCTACGGCTCCCTCTGACTCGCTACAGGGCACTCATGGCCTGCGCCGCCCGGCACAGGAGGAAGCCCCGCTCGTTCTCGCGCCCCGCGCATCCGGCGACAGGGACGCGACGTTCGCGTCCCACGGGCCATCAGCAAGGCACAAGGATCAGCCGCCTCCCCTGATGGGCACAGATACCACGGCCAAACACCATCATCATGCCTGGTGGCAACGGCCACTAGGGAGACGGTCGACAGGATTCGAAGGCAGCCGCCCTCTTCCGGTGGACGCGCTGACAAGAGCCAAAGGCCGGGGAGGAGGCCGGTGACCCGGGGACTTGGTCCCTCTCCTTATGTTGTATTTTACTTGACTTAGCTTATCTCTTTTACTTCTCCTCACATCCGGTCTCACTTGTAACCCCAGTGACCTCCTTGCGCTATAAAAGGAGAACCGGGGGCCCTGAGACCAGGGACGGACTCTCTCAAGCCATCAGAACACACACACACACTCCCCTTCAGAGCATCAGTGCACACCCCAAGAGACTTGGGACCAGCTCCCTCTCTCGCCCTTTTGTAGCCCCTACTATAGACTCTGCGTGGGCAACACGAGCAGCACCTCATACTGGACGTAGGGCTTTTCCTTGCCCGAACTAGTCTAAACCCTGTGTCTCCCACGCGACCATCCGAAGCCTTACGCGCATAAAAGAAATTCACTAGTCTTAGTCTTGATCCGCTAATCTTGACAACGACATATATCCATCTAGTAACAGCTATGTGCAGTGTAGTTTGACCAGCAAACCAAAAGGCCGTGTGTGTGCAACCGCTAGGGTGGTAGTTGCGTGGTTCTATCCCTAAATATCATTTTCAAGAAATGGCTATTGATAGCTCAGGTTATTAGTATTTTATTCTTCCTCTATCTATTTTATTTATTTAAGTAGAATGCTCTGCTGGTTTGAATATAAATTGATACGAATTCCCTGAAGAGAGACACACCATTTTATTGTATATGTCGGCCATACCTTATCTGAAGTTTGGGCATTCTTCGGGTGAAAACCCACCTTTAGTGATGAAGAATATCTCAACTCGGTCAGATTACAAATATTAGTTTTAGGTATATTCCCAAGTCAAATTTTCTAAGTCACTATCAAAGCTAAAAACAGTTTTGTAGCGTAAACTCTTGTTGCTCTTAGATTCATTGTTAAAAGTAGTTATATATATATATATATATATATATATATATATATATATATATATATATATATATATATATACATGTTTTTTCTATTTAAGATAGTATACTTTTAAGTTGATAGTCAAAGCAAAACGTGTTAATGCCCTAAACTGTTTGTAGTTGTGATCAGAGGAAGCATTTTAAACAATGTCAAGCATAGTTTTATAGAAAACAAATATGCATTTTTTTAGTACAATTATTGCACTAATCTGATGTGGTACTTGTTGCGGCTAATTATAATATGACATCCTTGTACTTAGTATGTTTAATTATCAAATTACGACATATATTCTTCATCTACAGGACCACAAATCATTCTTCACCTATTTTTGTTTGCTCTTCTGAGGAATGTGGACCAGGCCCTAAAAAAATTGGCTGATAGATGTCGACTAAATCTAGAGGATGAACAGCTGAAGGAATTGCATTAATTAGCGTCAAGATGTTGCACACTTGCAAAGATATTTTGACATGCTTGTATAGCTCTTAAAATATATAAATGTACAATAAATAAAATCCAAACACAGTTTATCATCACTATACAAATTGATTCATTCCGACATACAGCTAAAAAACCAGTAAACTTTATAACTAACATATTGTACTCTCCCAACTGCAACTGTATTTTTTTTTAACAAACCGGCAGGTAAGGCTAAAAGAAAGTTAATTTCAAATCAAACCAACCAACCCAATACTCTTATATATCTAAACCAAACCAACTCAATGGTATAAAAATCTCCAAATCAAACCAAACAACATGTCTCAAATAGGTTCTAAGCCATTTAAAACCTATTTTCTAAATATAACATATGGTTAGATTTCGTCGTGGGCTCACATGTAGATCTAGCCGTACTAATTTGTACGAAGTAGCTAACTATCATTCTGAGATATGTCTCACAAATTTCAGTCAAATTCGCTAAATTTTTAAAGTGTGAACGTGAGATTAAGTTTTAGGGTCCGACTTTCGACGTGAGGCCCACATGTAGATGTAGGCATACTAAACTGGCATTCTGAGACATCTCCAACAAATTAAATCTCAATCAAATTCGCTAAAATAGATTTTAGTTTTAGGCTCTGACTTTCGAAGTGGGCTATTCGAAGTGGAGCCCAGGTATAGATCTAGCCATGCTAATCTGCATGAAGTAGTTGACTATAATTCTGAGATATCTCCAACAAATCTCAGTCAATTTCACTAAAAGGGGATCATCTTTTATCGGGAGACATGGCCTGGTTTAAGGTGTGATTGTGAGATTTAAATTTTAGGATCCGGTTGTTGACCACACATAGCCATACTAATTTTCTTATTATTGAATTTTTTGAATTAATCAAACCAATTCCAACAGACACAAACCATTACAGTCGCTAAATCAAACCAAACCTAGCCATTATATATCTCACCCATTGTTCACCAAATCAAGCTAGATCAATTAAGAAAAGCAAACTACTAGAACCGGTTTGAGATTGAATCATTCCCAGCCTTACTGGCAGGAGAACTGCAATTGTATTTATAATACAGCAGTCGTTACTTCAATAGCTTCCGTGGAAACCAATTAGTATATATGAGTTCCTTCCGTTTACGTCATGTTTTTGAAATGTAAGTCGATCGTTGAGTAATCTACATAGGGGCCGGCAGAAGGTCACAATTTAAGGTCGCTAACACCGGAAATGTTAACACTTAGCAGTACGAGTCGTTTGTTTGTGTTGCTACATCCATCATATTTGTTAATAACAGTGTCTAGGTGGCAGATCACAAGTCACAAACCAACGGCGACGTTGTTGTCGCATGCGCAATTGCAGTTAACGGCGGCGCATCTTAGTTCATTTAGCTTCGTTGATTTCTCAGCCATGGTGATGGAACGTGTAATTGCGCCAAATCACACGTCAGCGACAGTTGGAAGGTTTGGCTCCAAGCAGTTGGAGATGCATACTCCTGACCAGCACCTGAAGTTGACGCTGCCACGACAAGCCGCAGTGTTACAGGCAACACCAATTATTCAGTACACCACCTAATTGTGGTATATTGACTTTTGGTCATTGCAGTGACAGTGACGGATAGTTTGGCCAAACATAGGCGGTAATTTAGTGACAGACTTTGTTTTTGAGTTGCTCCGTTTATTATTCAGATGCTGTATAGTGCTCTCAGTATGGTGATGGACTGATGGGTAATGGCAAAATGTTAATAGTCCCAGAAGTTCTGCCTGCATAGAAGGGCTATGTTTTTTTAGTTAGTTTATCATAATATAAGACAATATACCAGAGTAAATTATTTATCATTAGTTCTGATACAGTCTAGAGAAGAAGCCATTTGTACCTCTCAAACACATGAAACTGCAGCTTTTTCATGACATCCGCTCCATCCGAATCCCACAGCTTGAGAAGCCCAAACATTAGTGAGATCCTTGACAAAGAAAAGAAAATATATGTGCTGGAAGGAACAATTCTAATATTAAGGACTAATTTTTACCTCGTGACGCGTCACGCCGGCCACCAGGGACGAAAACGTGGGGTGGCCCGAAGACTTCAAAATGCCCAACGAACGCGTGTTTGACCATAAAGATGTGTGCTATAGATCACAGGAGGCAAACAATGGCCCGTGTGGGCACCAGGACGAAACGGCCAAATTCTTGGAAAACTGCAAAACAGTGCGGGATCACGTGTAATCTGCTCAAAATTTGTGAAAACGGCTCAAGAACGGGTGAAAATAGCCTCCGGATGGGCTAGCGCACCATCAGCGAGGTGAGGGGTCGCGGTTGAAGCAGAGTGGAGGAAAAGAAAGGAAGGGTGAGAGTTTTTTGTCCAATGTGAAGAAGTGGTTGGGGTCAAGAGAGATTGGAGAAGAGGCGGTTGGGGTCGAGAGATGGTTCTAGGCGAATGATAAGCCGAGACTTATATTTGGAAGCGTGTGATGTATATTTGGAAGCGTGGGATGATTTCTATTTGGAAGCGCGGGATGTATATTTGCAGGCGCATGCACGTGGACTAAAAATCTTTTTTCTTTTTACCAGAATTCTTTTCCATATTAATGTTAATTGTTGCTTCATATATATATATGTGTACATATACGTATACATCGTTAGCATACACTACTTACATGTATACGCTGGTATTGTATGCATGTCGTGTGTGTGTCTATATATATATATATATATATATCATGATAGTATATGGATAATATTAATTATAACTAGTATGTTATACACATCAAATTAGTATTTATACAATTACTATATATACAATAATTTGTTCTCTTCATTCTTAGGATCCTCCCGTTGTGGTGTTGCTCCGTTTGGCTATTGAATGTCCATCGTAATAAAATTCTTCTTCGGTATTTATCACCTCATCCATCAGAAATCCTATGAGAGCTTCTTGATTGCCAACAGCCTCTCCTTCTAAAAGTTCTTCTCTAACCCGCAACATCTGTAATTTGGAAATATGTGAATGTTACATGAATAATAAATATAAGGAGCTATAAAATAATTAATTATTAATAGGTTTATTTTATGTTAAGTTATATTGTCCGATATCACTTTGTCCCGCACCAAATGGTACATGTGCTCACAGACGTAGTATCCACATAAATTATTGCCTTGTTCATATCTCAAGCACTTTAGTGGGAAAAAATAAGTTATGAAATATTCGTGTTATCGAATGTACAAAATGTGCAAACTACGTATATATCGGGAACGTTCTATTCAATGTAAGTTTTTCTTTCAATTCACCACGGTGAGTCTTACAAAATCATTTCCATGCACTATGAAGTAAACTTTTGTCCAGAATTATTACAAGTTTAGCATGTCTTGAATGTCTTGGTACTCCACCGGTGGTTTTCTCAATGAATCGAACACAATAACATTGCTTTTATCAATCATAATTACAAGGAGAATCCAGTGGAAACTGCGTACATAGATGTTCATATTAGAACTAACTAACATTAATTAGTTAAGGAAAAGGAAAAGGAAAATAGACGGTAACCACACTTACTTAAAGTTGTATGTATTGCTTGTAATTTTGTTGCTCCAAGAATTTGTATATTGCGTCCAATGTAGACTTTGATTGATCCCGTATCTGAACTTGGTTATCAAGCGATGGATCCATGAAGCCAATGTTGAAGTAGGATTCTGTGCTGCACCTCTAAATTAGCATCCTATATCAAATGAAAGACAAAGTTAGTAGGGCGACACACACACAAAATAATGATCTGAGCCAAAATTTACATATTGATAACCACACATTTACAGAACCAAGGCTCTGATGAGAGAGACATCAACGGCATCTTGATGGTACACTTCATATATATCCTTGAATTGCAACCATAGGAGTTTGTCACCTTCACTGAAAAATCAATCGGTTTAACACGAAGAGCGAACATGACCCTTTCCTTGGCCGACTGCTCCTTGTACCATTGATGGAATTCAAACATCTTCATAGAGAGCTTCCATACCAATTCAGGCCTGACTAGAGGCTTGCCTAACTCAAAGGGTCATTTAGGTACAATCTTTTCTGGAGCTGGCAGTTCAGCTTGCCCTAGAACTTCAGCAAGTGTCAGACCTGTGTCTTCCATAAACTTAATAACTTGGATTTGTTGTTCTAAAGCCAAAGCTGCTATAGCTTGAGCATCTTTATCTGCTTGCTACCCGAGCTGGGGGACAATACGACTGGAAGACGACTCTCCTTATTTGTTCTTTTGATAAGACTAAACAAACGAATAATTGTAGTTCGATAGTAAAGTCTTCTTTACTTCCTTTTCATGCCAATAAAAAACTTTAATTTTGTTGGATCTATTGGCTTAGGCTCCATTTCCTTTACTTTTCTTTCTGCAGCTTTTTTTTCAAACCACTCCCTTACATATACTTGCGATGCCTCCACCAATTCCTCAGGAGTCATATCACCTGCTAGCTTCTTAATTGGTTCAGACTTCTTTGTTTTCTTGCTCGATGGTCACGACTTCTTGAGAGGTGCTGCAGGTTCCTTGCTCGCGCCAGACTTTAGTCATGACGTTGCAGACAGTGATTAGGGAGGGGTGTTTTGATCGTCGTCGCTCGCACCACGAGGATTCGATGGTGCTGGAGATGGTGATCGAGCAGGATGCGATGGTCCCGGTAGTGACGATGGTCCTAGAGGTGGATGTGCTGGAGATAGCGGTCTTGAGTTCTGAGGAGATGGTGGCTGCAGGAGATCTATGGGAAGCAATGATGCCTCCTTACCAGGGATGATGATGTAGTGTTTGCGCCATAAAATGATACTGTGAAGTGCATCTCCTAGTGTCCTTTCCCTGTCACCTCCCGGGAGGTTGAGCTCTCGGCCTTCATATTGACTATCACAAATCTGCTCTAGGCCAATGCTGGAGTAGCCAGTTGGAATCTCCATGCCATGGCTTGTCTGCCCTGGTAGGATTGGTAAAGCACTTCCATATGCCACCTGTACATATAGGAGAAATAAAGAAGTTATTAAACTCCCAAGGCGTGGATCAATTAAGATAATTGTATAAATTATATATACGTATACCTTAATAGTGAGATTGCCAAATGGTTTGTACAGCTCACATGAGGTGCACTGAGTGATGTCATCCATAGGGTATCGTTGGTTGTCCTACGCAACCACGGGTAATCTTGGCATGTTCTTATCGGGGACCCCTATGGAAGCACAACTGCTTGGCGTTAAAAAGGGCTGACAACAACGTTGGGATCCGGCATTGCTCCAGATTGGGCCATCTCAGTAACTGCCAGGGCCACACGCCGATTAATTTCTTCCTGCATTCTTACTTCTTGTTCATGCAATTTAGCTTCTAACATGCGCCGCCACCTCTCCTGTAAATGTTCCTTTTTTCTCTTTCGGCTTCTGTACGTGTCAATGTCCCTACGGAAAGCAAACTTCCACAAAATGACCCTGAAGAGTCAGCAACGTCCTGGGTGTTTGGGGATTCCCAAGCGTCAAAGTCAGCTCATCGTTCTCTCTATCAACCTTCAACTTTCCCGCTTTAGCATCTTCAATATTTTTGATAAGCCTAAGGACCTTCTAATGTATTATTTCATTGAACATGACTGCCCTATCCTCAAGGCTAAGGTTGCCTCCGTGAGCGTAATACCAATTCCTTGATCGATCAGGGCAGTCAATAGTCGCTGGTACGATACCTCAATCGAATAGGTCTTGTTCCATCTTTCTTCATTTGGGAATTGCACTCATTTAACCACCTCGCCCTAGACGATGATGATACTCCTTCTTCTGGGCATTGCCTGAGTTGACATGAGCCTTGTTCGCACTACCTTCACTAATCTTGTATACCAGAAATGAGTTCCAGTGATCCCTTAACTTTGGCCAGTCATTAAAATCTAGAGTTTGGCCCTTCTTGGTAAAGTTGTCATCCAAATTCTTCTTGAAGGTTTGGAATTGGGTTGCCATCTTCTTCAGCATCTAGTGTTTCACAACTTTTTCATCGACGCCGTCGGGAAGTGTGAAGTGTTTCTTGACATCTTCCCACAACATATCTTTCTATGTCCGCGGGAGCACATATGGGTCATCTTTTTTACCCTTCCATTCTCGAATGCTGATGGACACGTTGTCCCTTACAATAGCCCTGCATTGATTCACGAACTTTCTAGCGACTTTTTCGGAAGCAATTGGCTGGCCCTCTTCTGCCACTTCAGTGATGTGAAGCATTCCCTCCATTATCTTTGTACGACCTCACGGCTTCTTTCGGTTCATCGATCCAGAGGGCTAAAAGTTCAAGATTTGTTAATTAGTACATAGTAATAATGAATATAAAATTATAGATGGGGTAAAATAATGAAAATGATATGTACCTCGCCGGAACCTTCCATCACGGCAAAATCTTGTTCCGCATTGTCATCAACGCCGTGCTTGGGCTCATCATTGCCATCACCAAACATGTTGAGGAACATGTCCGCCTAGCTACCCTCATCCTCGGTGTAGGTTCGTGGAACGTTTGAGCCACTACCGCCCTAACAATCTGCTCCATTATATACCTTGCATCCTCTTCGTTTCCCATCTCAACTAATAATGACATTAGTTATACACACACGTAATCATAGATACACTAAATTAAAAATTGTATCAAGTAGTACAATTAATGTATATACATGAAATCATAAAACAACCATGAAATAAAAGAAACTTGTGAAATATACACATAAAACCATACATTAAATTAAACACATGAATTGAAATATACGATAAATTGAAATATATAATCTACCAAATATACACATGATTGAAATATACACATTTAAACTAATTTTCTAGGAAGTTCTATTCTCATAATTATACTAATTTTCTAAGTACATACTGCTTTATACATTTTTTCTAAGTATTTAAACTAATTTGTACAATTTTCATATAAGTATTTAAACTAATTTGTACTAATTTTTCTAAGTATTTAAACTAATTTGTAAAATTTTCCTAAGTATTTAAACTACTAATTTGTGGCGCAGGGCTAGGGGATGGTGGGGCGGCGTCGCAAGATTGATCGATGTCGGTGATAATGGCCGGCGGTAGTGCACGACCATGCGTCATCCGAGTACGGCTAGGCTCGCGCGCGTCGCCTTGCGGCGCCGGAGATGCCGGCGGGCCGGGGGACAAGGAGGGCGCCACCGGGGAGCTAGGGCGCGAAGGTGAAGGGGTGGCCGGGCCACGCACGCGAAATGAGGCGGAGGCTGGTGGCACTCCGGGGGATGGCGCCGGGGAGCCGGGGTGCGGAGAAGACGAAAGCGGTGCAGCGGCCGGAGAGTGACAACGATGGAGGAGGAGATGACGGCGGCGACAGATCGAGGCGACAAGGAGGAGGGCCGGGATTAGAGAGGACCCAGCGGCGGCACCCGACCTGTGTGTGGCAGCGCGCGAGTGGAGGCCAGGGGAGGGTGCCGAGGGTGCCACGGCGCGCGGAGGTAAGGGGCGATGACGACGTCGAGGAGGATGGCGCGGATGAGGCGGGCCGGCGCGGTGGCGACGACAGGACGACGACCGGAAGATGGAGAAGAAGAGGTGGGGGAGTGAAGTGAGGAGGAAGAAGGGGGCGGAGCCAGGCGTACTAGTTTTGTAGTTTTAATTTATATATGTTTTAAGTTATTTTGTACTAGTGTTGTTAAACAAAAATAAAAACTTATTTTGAACATGCAAAAATATATTAAATTAGTAAGTATATTTAAAATAAGTTTGAATCAGCCATTAATTTTATGCTAGTTGATTAAATTTCTAAAATAATTATTTTAATGCATCAATATCATCAACAAACTCTTCAATTAAATAATTTCAACGAGCAAAAATGCAATTGATGTATATGGTTAACTTAACATTATTTATATTGATGGAATAAAGGCACCATAGAGCATTACAATATAATTCAAAGGTTCTGATGGCTATAGAATATGTAAATTACATAAAGGTGCACCATATTTAGTGCATTACAATGTAATGTTAAAAAACTTCTTCTTGACGAAGGTTCCTTGGTCATGATCGTGGCGTAAGTACGGAGCCTCTTCTTTGGCTAGCATGATGCTTGGGTCAACTTCGACAGCAAATGGAGGCATGCCATCAAACTTATCATAATCACCTGACTAGTCTATTTTGTCCTCGACTCCCATGATTTTTTTTTTACCTAGAAGAACTATGTGGCGCTTTGACTCCCATGATTTTTCTTTATCTTCTGAATTTTTCTTGGGTTTGCTAAACATGTCCTTCACATAGAAAACCTGATGCACATCATTGGCAAGGATGAATGGTTCATCATTCTATCCAGTCTTGGTCAGGTCCACTATTGTCATTCCATACTGATCTTTCGTTATGCCACCTCCAGTTAGCTCACCCATTCGTAACAAAATAGAGAGATGTTCAGCGGTCCGTATTCGAGTTCCCAGATCTCCTCTATGAAACTATAATACGAGTCCTTGCTCCAGTTGTTGTCTATGGTATTTATACGGACACCACTATTTTGGTTGGTACTTTTTTGGTCTTGGGCTCTCATGTAAAATATATAACCATTTATCTCGTAACCTTGAAATTTCACGATTGTGCTAGAAGGTTCCCTGGCTAACCAAGCGAGTTGTTCATGAATTGCGGAGTTGCCCATAAGGTCTTGACGCAACCAAGAAGGAAAAGTATCCATGTGATAATGTATAATCCAGGCATTGGATTTCGTCGGGTATTGGGAAAATAGAATTTGCTTGTGTTACTCGATATACGGAGCCACAAAGGATGATTGTTGCAGAACAGTGAAGGGTGCTTTATGGAACAAATCACTACCATTTCTCAAACTTGATTTCCTTCCAAGGGTGCCCATTCCCCGTAGCCTCCCTCGTGGCATGATGTTGGAACCCTAATCGAATTAATTGAGTCAATAAAATCAATAGAAAACTCAATGACCTCCTCTGTTCCATATCCCTTGGCGATGCTTCCTTCTGAATAGGCACGATTAAGAAAATAGTTTTTAGCGCTGACATGAACCTCTTGAAAGACCACATATTGTGCAAGAATACTTGACCGAGAATAGTAATCTCTTTGACTAGGTAAACCAGGAGGTGCCTAATAATATTGAAGAAGGATGGTGGAAATACCAACTCAAAGCTGACAAGATATTGTACCATCGTTCTGTAGCTTTAGTAGTTTGGTTGGATCGATTGCCTCGTGCGAAATCACATTGAGAAATGCGCACAGCTTTACGAGCGCTAATCGTACATACTCTGATAGAATACCCCTCAGTGCAACCGGAAGCAACTGGGTCATCAATAAGTGGCAGTCATGGGCCTTTAGATTTGTGAAATTTTTTTCTTTCATATTTATTATTTCCTTTATATTCGAGGAGTACCCAGACCGAATCTTGATACTATTTATGCATTCAAACATGTTATATTTCTCTTCCTTGCTGAGAGTGTAACTAGCAGGACATAAGTAGTGTTATCCTTTATCTCTTTTTTCCGGATGTAGGTCATCTTGTTGCTTCATGCGTTTTACGTCCTATTGTGCTTCCAATGTATCTTTTGAGTTCCCATAACAACCCATGAAGCCTAGCACGTTCATGCAAAGATTCTTCGTTAGGTGCATCACGTCTATTGCATTGCGGACCTCTAGAATTTCCTAATAAGGTAGCTCCCAAAATATAGACTTCTTCTTCCACATGGGTGCACATCCGCTATCGTTGTTCGGAACAGGTTCGCTACCAAGACACTTTCCAAAGAATACCCTTACATCCTTTATCATATCAAATACACACTTTCCATTATGGTGTGCAGGTTTTTTACGATGGTTTGGCGCCCCTTTGAAATGCACCCCTTTCTTTCTTAATGGGTGGTTAGCATGAAGAAATCAACGATGGCCCATATACACGACCTTCCTACAGTGTTTCAAATACATGTTGTCTGTGTCGTCTAAACAGTGGGTGTAGGCCTGATATCCCTTGTTTGTCTGTCCTAAAAGGTTACTCAGCGCAGGCCAATAATTGATGGTAATGAACAATAATGCTCATAGGTCAAAGCTCTCTTGTTTATCCTCATCCCACACACGTGTACCTTTTTCCTTCTAGAGCAGTAAAAGTTCATCAACCAATGGTATTAGGTACACGTCAATGTCGTTGACGGGTTGTTTTGGACCTTGGATAAGCACCGGCATCATAATGAACTTCCGCTTCATGCACAGCCAAGAAGGAAGGTTGAACGTACATAGGGTTATAGGCCAAGTACTATGACCACTACTCAACTCACCAAATGAATTGAATCCATCATTACTTAAACCAAACCTTATGTTCCTTGCATCACTTTCAAAGTTCGGGAATGCTCTATCAATTGATCTCCATTGGGCCTCATTGCGGGATGTCTCAGCATCTCATCTTGCTTACGTTCTCCTTTATGCCATCGCATCAACTTAGCATTCGCCTTGTTTGTGAACAAACGCTTCAAATGTGGTATTATAGGGAAATACCAAGTCACTTTCGCGGGAACTCTCTTCTTAGGAGGCTGCCCCTCAACTTCACTAGGATCATCTTGCTTGATCTTATACCGCAGCGCTCCGCACACAGAATAAGCATCTAATTTCTCGTATTCATCACCATGATAGACGATACAATCATTACGGCATGTGTGTATCTTCTGAACCTCCAAACGCAGAGGGCAAACAAACTGTTTAGCTTCATATGTTGTGGACGACAATTCATTATTATTGGAAAGAATGTTATTTATAGTTCCAATATCCCCTGAAATGCCTTAAAGGACACACCATTTTTTACCTTCCATTGCAGCATTTCCAGTGTGGTACCCAGTTTTCTATGCTCCTGCTTGCAATCTGGGTAAAATAATTTTTTTGTGATCATCTATCGTACGATGCAACTTTTCTGATTCCTTCTCAGTTTCGCAGTCTTTCTGTGCATCCCATAGCACCTGACCAAGATCATCAATAGGACCGTCTTCTGTAAACTCTCCTTCATCAACCTCACCCATTGTAGTATCTGCAAAAGTTTGGCCTACAGCCCAGTCCGGAATATTGTTATCATCCTCCTTTTCTTCGTCGTCTTCCATTATAACCCCTCTTTTGCCATGCTTGGTCCAAACCAAATAACTAGGCATGACACCGTATCTAAACAAGTGGCTATAAAAACTCCCTCAGGAAGAGTAGTCCTTCTTGTTACAGCATTGGAAGCATAGACAACATATGAATCCCTTCTTGCCTTGTTGGCTTTGGTCACTTCAAGAAAATAATGCAAGCCATTAACAAACTCCTTGATCCGTCTGTCCGCGTTATACATCCATTGCCAGTCCATCTGCATCGTATTACATGCAAAATGGACATAGGACTTCGTATTAGATAAAGAACTTGATCAATTTACACCAATCAACCTTTATAAAGGTAAAAATAATTCACATGAAAATTACACCAATCAACATTCATATCATTCACTAGGTCGACAGAAAGAAAAATGCTAGAATTCTAGAACAAGACAATAAAGATATATATACACTAAAGATTACATACGCTCTATAGTGAACTCCACGTAGTCAATTATCCTAAAATAATGGTACAACATAGCAGAATGTTCGCCCTCCAAGCTATTTCTGCATATGACTCAATCTTCTACGAAGTCTATGGAGAGTCGCTTCCGCTCCTCCAGTACCAGAAAATAATGGTACAACAGAAGATCTTCGAGTCACCTCCGCTCCTCCAATACTAGAAAATAATGGTACAACAAAAGTTCTTCTATTCTACCATTATTTTTGGATTCTTGACTCCGTGAAGTCCACTATGGAGCGTTTGTAGTCTTTATTAGTGTTTCTTTGTTGTCCTGTTCCACAATTGTAGCATTAAGTTGACCGGTATAATTTTCATGTCACTCTAATTTAACATGCAAACTATCCAAAAAATTGTAGCAATGGCCAAATTCTATTTCTTACACCTACAATTTATTTATCTTAATTTTATTGCAATGACTAAATATTAAAAACATATTTACTCTATTTTTTTCCATACCTAATATTGATCAAGATATTTATCTAATACAAATCATATATAACAAGCAAGCTATCAATCAAATTCTAGCTCAAAAACATGTATAAATAAAATCCTCTCCATTCTCCCTCATTCTAAAAAACTCATTTTTTTCTATCTCCAAAGCATAAAACAATTAAATGAAGGGATGATGAAGTAGCTAACCTTTACAACACTTTGGATAAGTGAAATCCCCACGAAAATGAGAAAAAAAATAGGACTAAAGGGAACTCTTTAGTCCTTGTTGGTGTTTTCAACCGAGACTAAACACCCTGCCATATTCTCCCATCTCACTAGCTATTACAACCGGGACTAAAGCGGACTCTTTAGTCCCGGTTGATATTACCAACTGGGACTAAATCTCACCCCGTGGCTATCGTGGTGGCCTTTTAACTCGGAACTAAAGGCCTTTAGTCCCTAGTCTAAAAATAACCGGAACTAAAAACGCTGGATGGAAGGTCCCTTCTCTACCAGCGTAATGTAAAATACCTTGGACATTGCTAGGGCACTAGCCATCGGATGACTATCTGAGGGTCAAAAGATTTTCGGCAGACGTGGCCAGCCTTTGTAATAATGAATGGCTTTTTGCATCTTTTTCTGGCTTAGAGGCTGGGAATAATCTTCTTTTCCTTTTCTAAAAATATGGAATGCATAGCAGAAGTGTTTGCTCAAAAGAAAACATCGATAACAGCATGCATTTGGGGACTGAATTCGTGTCCAAAAAGCTCGAAATCTCCTTTACAAAATTACAAGTGCATATCTCAACCTCGTGTGGCTTTGATAATCGGCTTGTCTCATATCAGATTATAATTTTGACATTAGTTTTTGTCGAGTAATTTTGACATTAGTTGTAGGTTGTGGAGCTGAACTTGGCAAATATCTTTATATATCATGGAATAAATGTTATAATTCTAAATTACTGTTTATTTTAGTTTTTTTTAAAAATTAAAACGAATAGTAATTTGGGATGGAGGGAGTAGCTCTCTGTCACGCTAGATGCCACCACAAAATCTGACATCCTATCCTACGAATCATCCCCCAAGAAAAGGAAAAGGAATTTCTTTTTTATTATTTTATAACGTTGTCTTCTTGCAATAGTAATTAATAAGCTAGAGATGCATGAATTATTGAATTTTATGGAGCGGGATATTTACATATCGATCAATCATTCATAGATGGAAGATGACCGGATGTTATGTATATGAACGGGGCCCGCCCTCAGATCCAAAGAATGATTTTGTTCTGTGCCTTGTATGTCTACAATACAGAGTCATAATAAGTGAACAAACTAAAGCGCAAAACGACAAGCTAGCGATGCATGCTTGGGAAGCCTTCATCATTTGGAGCATACTCCTATATATTGCAAAATATAATACGGAACCAATGCAATGAGCCACCCGTTGATTTGCGTCATGACAAAACAAGGTATCAGTACTAGCTACATGCTTATATTATATATGGATTGCTGGTTTAGGAGACAAATTAATAAAGAAATACAAATTAATAAACAATGAGTGCATGATTTGTCGAGTCAATCGAAACTAGATACGGATAGGGACGTACTACGTCGACTACTCGAACGGCGCGTGGTAAACTAAATTAAAAGTTTGCTGATTGCCAGTTGTAGCGGTAGTCAAAGGTGCGTGACAACTAACAACCGGCATGCCGACGCAACTGCATATAATTGTCGCTCGCTCGGCCTCATCATGAGTCGAGCTTGTGGATAGGCACGCACGGCCCGCCTACTACCAGAGAACGGACCTTCCATTCTAGTACTTTTATCTCAGATAACTTTAAATTTGGGATTAAAATATCTTTAGTCCCAGCCAAAAATAAGGCACCGAAGACTACCGACAGGAGGGGCTTTAATCCCGGTTGTAAAGACTGACCAGGACTAAAGCTTTCCTTTAATCTCGGTTGTAACAGCTAAAAGATCAGGCACTAATGCTCCCCTTTTGTCTCGGTTGGTAATTCCAACCAAAACAAAAGATTTAGTCCCGGTTGAAATTCCAATTTATCCCGGTTGGAATTATTAATCGGAACAAAAGGGGCCTTTCCACACGGCCCCCTCTCTCTACACCTTCCTTATCTTCTTCCAGACAGCGCTCTCCTCCTCTTCACCTTATCTCTGCGCTCTCCTTCTTTCCAGCGCTTCCTCTCTCCCTCCTCCCTCTCCTCCTCTTTGCACCTCCCCTCCTCCCTCTCCTCCTCTCCTCCCACTCTGCACAACCGCCGCCCCCTCCCCTCCCTCTCTTTTCTCTGCCTTCCTCTCCCACCCCCTCCCCCTCTGCTGCCCCTCCCCTTCCCCCTCTGCTCGCCCCTCACTGGTAGTGAGGAGCGGCAGCGGGGTGAGAGCAGAGCAGTGGCGCGGCCGGGAGGCGGGCACGGGCGCAGGTGGGCAGAGGCTGGGTGGGCACGGGCGGAGGCGGGCGAGGGCGAGCGGTGGTGGAGCGAAGGCGAGCAAGGGCGGGCGGCGGCGGACAGCGGCGAGCGGCGGTGGAGTGGAGGTGGGCGAGGGCGGGCGGCGGCGGGTGAGGGCGTAGCGGAGGCGGGCCAAGGCGGGCAGTAGCGGAGTGAGGCGGGCGAGGGTGGGTGGCGGCGGGCGAGGGCATAGTGGAGGCAGGCGGGCGAGGACAGGCAGAGGCGCGCACCGCCGCGCCGCCGGCCCATTTTTTTATTTTTCTTTGGAACTTTTTAGTCTCGGTTGGTTTTACTAACCAGGACTAAAGGGGGTCTTTAGTCTTGGGTGAATGACCCAGGACTAAAGGACCTCCCCTTTTGTCTCGAATGATTAGTCCCGGTTGCATTTTCAGGATATATGGCCCTATCCAACCGGGACTAAAGCAACATTCTCTAGTAATGGCCCGAGCACTAATGGATTTGTATATATGTATATATAATATATTTGTATGTGCTCGCACTAGAATTATTGTTGTTGCTATAGATGGGTGGGGCGGGCGTGAGCGCATGCACTATTGGAAAACTGAGCATTGATCCAAGCCCTTAGTACCGGTTCGTTTTTGATCTGGTACTAATGTGAGCATTAGTACTTGGCCTAAGGGATAGTTCTCCAGGAGCGCCCCGAGCCCCTTTAGTACCGGTTCGGGGCTTAACCCGGTACTAAAGGTTGCACATTAGTACCGGGTGGGCCTCCACCCGGTACTAATGTGCAACCTTTAGTACCGAGTGAAGCCTGACACCGGTACTAACTTCCCTCCTATAAATCCGCCATCTTTTTCTTCCTGCCCGAGCCATTCACCACAGCTCAAGCTTCATCCTATCCATGGCGCCTGTCGGGTTTAGTAGCCCGGCAGTCCACCAAGGGGTTACCCAAGTGGTTGATTTGTAGGTGAGGGCGATTGCGAAACCATGAACTCGAAAGTGATCACGAGAACACAAAGGGGGCATGAGGGTTTTAGGCAGGTTCGAGCCTCCGAAAAGTAATACCCTACGTCCTATATGCGTGGATTGTATTGCTCAATGTTTGAGTCGATGGGATGTTGGGATTGTATTCCCTCGGGAGGTTCCCTTGGCCGCCTTATATAATCAAGAGTTACAAGTCTGTTTGAATGTAATCTACTCGGTAGTTATATGAAAAGTAATATGTGTTGGACTAGAATATGTGTTCCATGATATCTTGGTAGATTTGGACTGTCTTGTTGCCTTGACGTGTACCCTAAGTAACTTCATGTCCTCAGTCCGCACGCCCTGGTCGAGCGGGCCCACTTGTCAGGTCCGGCCAGTATCTTGGTTGGTAGAGACCCATGGGGTACCCATATCCCTCAAGCCCCCGAGCGATGTGTAGGCGAACAGGAACTTGAGGTCATCACAGCGAAGCTTGAAATGAAGTCGGCTCAAGCTACGATGGCGTCACGGTGATGGAGAGGCTGTGCAGTGCTTAAAAGATAAGGATATCCGAGCGAACGTAGAGCTAACGCGCAAAGCGAAGACAAGTGCCAAGTTGATGGATGCTGGCATCCAGCAGGTCGAAGCGAAGGTTACAGAGGGCGTTGCAAGACACACTCCATAGCAATAGCCCCTGAGCATTGAAGCGATTAGAATAATCAGTCCTATGGTCAAAGAAGAAGAAATTGCCCCTTAAAGCAGATCCCAGTGCCCGAGCACGAGGATAGGCGCAGCCACGGAGGCCTATAGATCAAAAATACACGTCTAAATCTCTAGAGATAAGGACTCATGCAATGATAGATAAGCGATAATAATGCCTGCTCACGGGAGTACTGCACCATCTGAGCAACGTCAGGATTCCTGTCAGTACTTGAAGATCAGTCCGAGCATCACGTGAACACTGTAGAGCCATATTGGCATGGGAAAGCCTTGTCGTGCACCCTTAGGAGTACACTGTAGCAATTTGGATATTATCTTGTGATCCGGCTATAAATAGACCAACATTCAACGCGGAGAGTCATGGCCCAAATAATAGCACTCGTAGGCTTTAAGTTTGTAGTTTTTAATTGGAGTAACAACCGCTTGGAAGTCTGATGCCAGAAGAATTCTCGTGAATAAAACCCGAATGCTCCTTTGCTTTGCAATCTCTTCGAAGAAGCCGGGAGGTAACGATGCTAGAAGAATCCTCATGAGGAGGCTGTATCGTGAACCCCGCCACTTTGTCCAGGACACCGCTTGGGGAAGTGTTTTGCACAGCTTTCTTGTATTGTGCTTTTTTCTTTTTTTACATTGTAGCTTCTTATCCTGGGATGTCAGATAACCCAGAGCTGTTCACGGTCACTTGTAATATGTGTTGCCAGTAATCTTTCTAGTGAAAAGAATTGTAGCTGAGCGAAAATATGTTCCTGCATCTGGTTTTGGGGATTTATGGGCCCACAGAGGCATACTGACTTGAAACTAGGCGTCTAGTTCCTGAGGACGAGGACTCGCAGAGCTGCGTAGGCACGTCGAGTAGAATTAGGCACCCAACCCCCAAGGATCAGGACTGCCGGAGCCGCGGAGGCACGCCGAGTAGAATTAGGCGCCCAGCCTCCTAAAACGAGGACTCCTAGCCCTCGAGGACAAAGGCTGGCGTTAGGCGCCCAGTCCACAAGTATAAGGACTGGCGGAGCCACAGAGGCACACCGACAAGAATTAGGCGCCCAGCCCCCGAGGATGAGTACTAGCGAAACCACGGAGGCACACCGAGTAGGATTAGGCGCCCAACCCCCGAAGTCGAGGACTAGCGAAGCCGCGGAGGCACCCCGACCAAAATTAGGTGCCCAGCCCCGATGACGAGGACTGGCGGAGCCGCGAAGGCGCGCTGTTAAGAGCGCAACAAAAAACCCGAAAGTTTGCCTGGCATGTTGTGCCACAGTAACAGGAGGCCTGCAATTTCCGTCCATAGGTTACGCCATCACCCCCCTCAAAAGCGCGAGGGGTCACAAAGCCATTTTACTTTTATCTTGAACACTCTCAGTGCCGCCGCCTCGAGCCCACTGAGCACTTCGCCGCCGTGCTTGCAAACCCTAGGCCGCACCACCGCAACCTTCATTCCGCTCACGCGCATGCCGCCGCCACCACCCGAGCCGTCGCGCCGCCGTATACGCAGCAAGACCCTAGTTATTTTTAGATCTAAATCTCAAGGCATCAAGCTCGAAGAAATGGCGCAATCCAATGCCCTAGAGCCTTCTTTAGTCTAGATGAAGTCCGTGATGACGCAGGAGCGCATCCAAGCCCTCGTCAACCGAGGCCTCCTCTGTAACGACCCTGGTTAAATCAGCCGAGTTAATCCTAATCCGAGTCCCTAATTTCCGCTGACTCAGCTCCCCTGAGCTTAAGCGCCCAACCTCCAGTTCCCGGTCCCGACCCCTGAAAACCCAACCAGAACCACCGGTTCCTTCTAAGTCTCAACAGCAGTGTTCCTTTCCATCTTGAGCAAAGGAGAAACCGAGACTGACTGGTGGACCAGCAAATCTCTTCCCCGGAGCTCCTGAGGCAGACGCGCCCGAGCAGCATGCGCCCGCTTCAGAGCTTCTCCACCGCGTGGCTTAATCCCTCCGACGCCCGCCACTCCACCCAGTCGCCGACCGCGACAGGATGGATTCCCACGCCCTCCTTCCCAATCGCAGCGGAAGCCCTCTGCGACCCTTCCTGTATCGCCTCGCCCTCGCCGGCCACGCCATGGTGCCCCGTCGCCGCTGTGGCAGAGCTTCGCCGCCTGCTGCGTCAGACCTCCTCGCGGCTCGCGCCCATCATCTCGCCGGATCCCCGGCTGCAAGACCCGATGCCTTCCGGCTTTTCCGCCACCTCTCCACAGTCGCGCCACCCACGAACTCGCTACGCGACGATTCCTCCCTCGCCAACCCCGACTCCGGCCGCGACAGCTCCTTTTCCGCCTTGCCAGAACTGTGCCCTGGCAATGCTGCTGTTTCGCGCTCGCCCGTGCAGCCGTAGCTCGCCTGTCTTTTCACCTGTTGCAACCTCGCTTGCAGCGCCGTTCTCCCTGTCACACCAATCAAATCCGCCGCTCGACAACGCCCGCCTCCGCCAAATCTCAACCTCGGCAAAACCGCGCCTACGCCGCCTTGTCTCCAGTGCCCAATGGTCGAAGACGCTATCTCCGAAGTCCTGTTTCGCCGCCCATCGTCGCTCAATCGCCGCTATGGCAGAGCACTCCATCTTTTTCTTCCGGTTTTCATGCTGCCCGAAATCTCTCTCTTCCGCGCAGCTATAAAAGGGAATGCCAGAATTCCACCGGAGTTCCTCCGCCTTCGCTGTTTCACCGCCCCCTACTCTGAGCACACTTGAGCAATCCCACTGAAACTCTTGAGAGTTCCCCTTCTCCGCTCAAACCCGCTTCTCCCCAATCCACCCAGCTGTCTGCTCCTCCGCGCTGTGCTAGAGCTTCCTTGTGGCCCACAAGAAGCTCCGCCGTCGTTGGAGCACCGCCGGACATCGCCGCCGCCCAAGCCTTAGTGCTTCAGACCTTCCGCCCAAGTCTGCAACTTCTTGACCCCAAGCTTCACCTATAAACCGGAGGTAAGCTGCCGACCCCTTTCCGGTTCGCCCGACCCCTTTCTGGTTCGCCCGACCCTGTCTATTCCGCCGACCCTTTTTCCACCTCGCCCGAGGGCTCAGCTGTATCTGTTTCCTTGACCGAGGGTATCTGTGTAAAAGATCGGGATTTCTCTGCGTCAAGTCCGAGGACCCCGGACACAGTTATTCCTTAAAGTTTAAGGGTCAGATCACAAGTCTATTCCCATCCGACCCTTTTATCTTGCCCTCCACCAACTAAAGCAAACTCCCCCACCTTTTCTATAACCTTGCTACAAGTGTCCGAGCTTAAACCGCAAGTGTTGTTGAAATAACCACCTCAACACTAACCCCTGCATTGCATTCGTGTAGAGTTACATCTCGCTGACGGCGTCTACGAACTGCACCCGGCACCCGAAGACGGAGCTGTAGCTGAGCTGCCGCTTCCAGAAGTCGAAGCAGTCCCAGCTGAAGACCAGTTCTCCTCCCCTCCACTTGAAGGCAAGCCCCGGAGCATGAACCCCAAATTTCTAAACTTGCACATGCCTTCCTTCTCATGTTTGTGCATTTACGTATAGGAGTTGTTTGCAACCTTAGATGCATGACATAGTTCCCTTGATCTGATCACTAGTCTTGGGTCGAGTAGTTGCTATGCTTAAATAGGAAGCGGTAAAAGTCGAGTGATTTCCTGTCACTCGCGAGTTATAGGAATTGGTTGGTTTCCTTCTGTTACAACTATAAGGACGATGGACGGGGTAGGGTTTGGTTAACTCTTTTGGTGGTCGGCTGATCGCCCCGTCTGTTTACTGAACCTGTTAAGGCCCGACAGTGGTAGTGTTCGTGATCAAGTGTTTGAAAGTACTAACCTCATACTCAGTATGGGATGGGGAAGCCTAGTACCTGATTGAACCTAGACGTGAGCGGTCGCCCCACTATCCTTGGAACGAAGTTCCCCTGCGGCCGCACGTGGTGGCAAGAGTGGTCACAGAACGGCAGAGGCCGGGTCTGTGGAACCTTGCATCAAAGGAAGTGGGCCCGACACGGGTTAGGGAATTGATGGGGAATGCCGACACAGGAAGCGACCCTCGGTGGTGCGCTGATGTCGTGAGGTTAGGTTCACCATGCCTGGTTAAAGAACTCGAATCGATTCGTCTGCCTCTCACAGTTTGAGACTGCTTGATCGCTATGCTACACTGAGTAATGAAAGAGTCTGATGAGGACATGGTCTTAATGATGAGCTTACATACATAAAGTTGGATCTATGTTGCTTAGAGTAAGTTGCAAATGTAGACTGGTTAATGAACTTAGAATTTGAGCTAAAAATTTGAAAGCAAGGACCTAACATAGTCGCTTTTAGCAAACAAACCCCTCAGCCAAAGAGCCTTGCATGTCTAGAAGTGGTGGAGTAGTTTTTCCCACCGGTCGGTTAAGTCTTGTTGAGCTTAGAAGCTCAGTCTTGTTTGTGGCTCCTTTTTTCAGGTGAAGTTGCAGCCTCTGAGCTTGCTGTTGGCACTTGGTCGCCCCAACTTCCTCCGGGTTGAACGGTCGAGTGGGATCCCTCCTCGGATGGCGGGGATTGGGATCATTGATGTCCCGGCTGGCCTCACCAGGGACATCCGACCTCGACGAGTAGCTTCTGCTTCGTTTTATCTTCTGTTGTTTTCTTCAGAACTTGTAAAACTCTGATTTATAACCAAGTGTGTAACAACTTGTTAATCCAATGGTGGACCTGTTGTATTCTCTAGAACCACTCACCTTCGTGTGGGTCACGCTAACTCGGTCCTGTTAAGTGGTTAAATCGGATGAAATCCGATGGCACTTCGAGTTAACTTGACTAAGGCATGAGTGTCGCGTGTCAAGCGGCTTAATCGTGCTTTAATTAAGTTAATCCGAGGTGGTTCTGTCACATCCTCGGCCCGCAAGCACTGCTAGAGTGGAAGCCCACCGCCGGCCAAGAATTCCCGTTGGAGGACACGGCGAAGACAGTGGTGTTCATGCCGTTCTTCAAGTGCGGATTCGAGATCCCGATAGGAGACTTCTTCCGTGGCCTTCTCCACTACTATAAGATTGAACTGGTACATCTGAATCCAAACTCAATCTTGGATATTTCTATTTTCATCCATCTGTGTGAAGCGTACTTGGGCATCTCCCCACATTTCGTACATGTGCATCCCCCCCCCCACATTTTCATCTGCGGTGCTACTTGTACCAATTGAAACCCATGATTAGTAAGGGGAAAAAAGACCGGGTTGTGGGGGTTGTGGATTCTCGCTGCGGCCTAAGAAGGTGCAGGAGTATTTTGATCTGTAGTTGAGGGAATCCAACAAGGGGTGGCACAACGAGTGGTTCCTTATCGCGAATAAGCATCCCGAGCTACCGCCGCGGATAAGGTACGGGCCAATGTCTACGCCTGAGTGGTCAAATCAGCCCACCTCGGAGGAGCAGGTTCAAGTGGATGAATTGCTGGAAAAGATCGCCGACTTGAAGGCTCGAGGACTAACAGCCGGAGCCATCAGTATCAACTTCTGTCAAAGGGCGACGCAACCGATCAAGTACCGAGTGCACCTGTCGTATGAGTACTCGGGGCTAGATGATCCGAACTGAGAGGTTCGTGGCAAGGTGCCCAACTCAGAGGTCATCGACAGGGTGGTCGAGTTCTTCAAGGGTCATATCAGTAACAGGGATGTCCCCAAAGCTTTCTTGTTGAAGAGGTTGTCGCCCACCCTGGTAAGATTGTCATCAACACTTACTTCACGCACTATATATACTTGTGATATTTCTGAATGAGGTGATGACTTGATCAAGATGATGCATTTGTGTACTTTTGCCCGGCGCCATTGCCTGGCAGGCCCACTTGTTAGGTCCGGCCAGTATCCTGGTCGGTAAGGACCCATGGTGTACCCGTATCCCTCAGCGTTGTAGGGGAGGTGCTGCCAAATTGAAGACCATTTCGTGAGAATTTCACTCATTCAAGTGTTCTAAAGGTTATAAACTTCATCCTCCCTTGATACATGGTTAGTATACTAAGTTTTATGCTTTAGGGCTAGAGTAATTTGTGATTTTTAGAATAAGGTACAATGGAGAAAATTTTCATTTATATGCATGTGTTATATAGAGCTCATATTTGTGATTTTTAGAATAAACTACAATTTTTTGGATGCTATATTTCATATTAGTCAAAGAAATTGATTTGAGGTTAGAGGAATAATTTTATAGTTTAGTCATTTACAAATATGAGCTAAATAAATTATGGGGAAAAATATAATTTGTTCATATTTTAGTCATTGCAAATATGAGCGAGATAAATTGTGGTCCATAGAGATAATAAGATGGAATAGAGGTACGTAATTAGTCATTTTTAGAATAAGCTACAATGGAGAAACTTTTCATTTATATGTTATGCTTGAGCTAAATAAATTGTGGGAAAAATATAATTTATTTATAGTTTAGTCATTTGCAAATATGAGCTAAATAAATTATGGTACATAGAGATGGCTACTGCTGCTGGAGGTAGTGGCGATGGTGGGGGATATCGTTGTTCCTCTCGTGGCAAGGGGAAAACCATAGTTGGCCCTCATGATAAGACCCGAATACTACGTATGTGAGTTCATCCATAGCTTTGTAGATCCAAGCGTATAACCGACCACGAATTCATAGTACATATACAAATTTCTTAACAATAAATTAGTTCTATATAATAACATTTTCCAATGACATAGATGAGAGACATGAAGGAAGCACTTCTCGAGACGGAAAAAATCAGGGCAATTCAAGAACAACTCAGTGGATTTCTTCTGGAGTTCCATAATGATGGATTAAATCTGCATCACCGTCAGGACTCGGGTTCAGAATAATTGATCCAAAATGTTGAACTTGTAAAGTTGATGCAATGTAATATTATTCATATATGTGTATGCACAATATGCCTACTATATCTACGTGGTGGATATATACAGCCAAGCAACTATGAAAATTGGTTCAACCTATATCTGTTTTCAATGTCTATTTTATTTGTCCAATTTGTATCTGAAAATAGAACAAGTATTATTGTTGCCAGATTAGGAGCAGGCCGCCGGGCGGCAGACGTCCTCATGTGACGTGGCGACGGAAGGTACTTGGACGGATGGTATACTGCATCAGATAGCTGTTACGTTGTCGTGGTCGGCAAATTTCGCCTTGCCGTGCCAAACCTTTCCTGCAACACACGGTACACGAGCAGCAGCAGGTCGCGAGCATCCTGATTCCCCCAACAACCGCCAAACGCAACTGGCCGGAGATCGAAGAAGGTGCAGGTGTTCCGGTTGGGTTTGGCCTGCGCAAGTGCAACCGGTTGCTTTCGCTCGCCGTTCAACACGCCACATCAGCGTCGACACCCTAACAGAAAACGGCTCTCTCTTCTTCTTCTTTTCAGCTAGAGGTTGCTGGCCCATCATCAATTGGCATCAGGCACTTCTTTATCTGCTTTCCGCGTGAGAGGCCGTTTGCTTTGCAGTTGTCTAGTGTCTGTAGTGATGGTTAGCAAGCAGTAGTCAGTAAAGTACTCCTCATACTATAGATTAGATTAGTACCGGTAGGAGTATGGATTTATGTGTGTGGGTGGTGAGGTCATGTCAGGTTCAGTCAATGGAACATATCGGAAGGAGGCTGCCGCCGACGAACTATCACGGGTAGTGATCAACAAACTGCCCCCGAAAACTACGCGCAACCAGCTGATCGAATACACGCCTGATGCCAACGTCCAAGCAGACCGGATCAGAAAGAGAGAGAGATAGGCATGGAGACACACACACACACAGAGTGCATTTTCTAGGCGGGCTTGGTGTTGTTCTTGAGTAGTTGAGCAGTTTGGGAGGAGCACCCACCAACAACCAGGCATGGTGCCGCTTTGCCTGACCTCACCAACGGAACAAACCGACACGCCGACTGATAAAGAAATAAAAAAAGGGCCCGGGCCTATGTACAGGGCATGCATCCATCAGTTAGTTGCTCTGGGTTGTTTAGTTTAGACCAGTCCTAGTGGAAGTTTTATGAAAAATTTTATGAGTATTAAATTTTATATCACAACAATTTAGTTGATTTGCTAAAAACTTTGCGAGGAGAGATAAGGAAGAGTTTCAACGTCATGATGACTGATGCTTAGGAATGTTATAAATGCAATAAACGTTTTTTGATGATGTAGCAACAAATAAGATTAATAATGCCAGCAGGAGGGAAAAGGATAAGGTTATGTTTGAATGAAGAATGTTTCTAGTTTTGTGAAGAAAACAATACGGTTTTGCAAAAGATTCGAGTTTTTCGAAGTAACAAAGTGTATTTGGATGCCAGAAACCTTGTTTTTTCAGCTTGATTCGAGTTTTGTATAGAGAAACAATACGTCCTTGTGGCATCGCATGATGTGAGTTTTGTCCACGCACAAACCAACGGCACTAGCTCCTTTCCTAATCCGTCGCTGCTCATCATGCTCCGTCTGCTACTTGTACCACCTTATCCCCGGGCAAGTTGCCTTTAGACCAGTCATCTCTCTACCGCAGCATCTACACGACGCACAGTGGCATCTCGCTTGTGCACAGTGCAAAGCGCGTTTTGGTTGCGGCTGAAACGCACACCAACTCCCGCTCGGCAATGCTAGCTAAACTTGTGGGGTTTAGCTCCATGTTGCTCCATGTTTCCTGGGGCCATCGTTCAAGGCCACGCATGACAGGAGCCCAGGACACGCCAATGATACCAATGATACGGAGGAGCGCAGTGTGAGTCGTAGCACGCAGTGGCCTGCTTGTCTCCAAGTGGGTGGATAACCGCATCCACCTTTCGGCTTCCGTTCCGTGTTAGGCTCCGCTTCCTCTACACTGCCGTTTCAACTTTCAAACGCACCCATCAGCGTGGATCGTGTTCGATCTCTCTCCAGTTTCCACGAGAAACGAGGACGAGACGAAACCACCACCACCATCACTAACGGAGCTGCGAAAATTTAGGCCCATCCAAACGGGAGAGAGGGAGTTAATAGGTAGGGTTAAACTTTAGCCCATCAAGAAGTGCAAAAACTATTAATTGGTGAGAAGAAGCTAACGAATATTAATAGCTCGTAAAAAGATAAAAATGAGGAGAGAGATAGGAAAAAGATGAGGAGATAAAGGATAAAAAATATTTTATGAACTTTAATCCTATATCCATTAATCGTGTCTCCCAACAGAAATTATCCATTAATCATGTCTCCCAACAACGGAAATATTAATCTATATCTATTAACCATGCCTTCGAACGCAAGTACTGACCGGCTCATTCATCCAAGGACCCAACGATGAGGTTGGGAGGCCGGGAAGAGGGGAGCGGTGGACAGCCAGGCAGGCGGTTAGCTGTCGCTCGGTCATCCCCCACTCCGCTCTCACTCACTCTGTCTCCGCAGCAGACTCTGCCAACGGCCGGCTGGCAGCCATCATGGCCATGTACAATTCCGCTTTCGTCGTCCTCGCCCTGTTGCCTTTGCCCACGCCATATTCTCTTCTCCGGTCCTCCAAAACAAAACAACCCGAGCGCAAACAAATATCTCCATCTAACTAGCCCTAGTAGACCATGCTAGTGTACCCTGCACGGCGGTTCTGCTCTGTACCGACAAACAAACAAGGTTGTAACCAACTGAAAACAAAGTCATCATACACGTATACAGAGTTTGCAAGAGCACAATGTGTGATCCATGGAACTTGAGAGGCCTCTTCTTCTCAGATTCATCTTTTTTCATTTCTTTCTCTCTCTCTTTTTTTGTCTCTGTACAAAAAGAACATGCTTGATGACTACTACTCCGGCTGGTATGGTACTGGTTACCACCAGCAGCAAGGGAGGGAGGGAGGATCCGTGCTCTGCAGCTTATTTCAGGGGGTGCTGTGCCTCTACCTCCAAACTGCCAACCAGACGACGAGACGAAGTTTTCTTCGTCTCTGCGCGCTGCTCTGCTCGCTTGGAGACTTACGTAAGAGCTAGACTGGATAGAACTGAACAAAAGGGGGAAAAAATTTAGAAAAGAAATGGCTAGATTAAGGGAACTAGACAGGGGGGTTTGGAAGGAAGGATCCTTGTTTGTTTGTTTAAACGATAGCTTTGGAATGAAGCCGGTGGAGCTCCCTCTTCTCTTCACTTGCCGACGCCGCACGGCCTCTGTTTGTTTGAAGGCAGCGAGATTGCTTTGCCATGCCGTCGTTGCACATGCTGGTTCTTGATGCGGATCGATCGATTCGCCGATTCATCGTTATCTTCTTCGACTGCTTCTACTCGATCTTGGCCATGCCCATCATGCGCTTGCTGACGGCGTGCACGGCGGCGCCGGCGTCGGCGCGCGGGTCCAGGCCCGACCCGGACATGTAGTTGCGGACCTCGATCCGGATCATCTCCTGCATCATCGACAGGAACTCCGCGCTGAACGGCGCCGGGGACTGTGGCGGCGGCGGCGGCCGCGGCGATGCGAGGTTCATCGCCGGCGGCTCCAGCTGGAACGGCAAGCTCGGTTGGGTTGGCGGGGGCGGGGGCGGCGGCGGCATCTGAGAAGGAGCCGGCTGCTGCTGCTGCATCTGTACAGGAGGTGGGGACGGGGACGGATCGGCCTGCTGATCCAGCCCGGGCAGGGACAGGGACAGCGACAGGGAGGTCGCCGGAGGAGGAGGAGCCTGCGGCGGCGGAGAGGGCGGTCGCGGCGCCAGCGGCGGCGGGAGCACGACCACACCGCCTGCGCGGGGCACGGGGCGGTACACGTGCTGCTGCTGCTGCGACGTCACGGCCGGAGCCGCCGACGGCATGACGGAGGGGAGGCTGTGGTGGCTGGAGTCGCTGAGGTCGGACCCGGAGGGGCTGCCGGGGCTGAAGCAGAGCCCCGGGTGGCCGTCGCTGCTTGTCCGCTTGAGCGGCCGCTCGTCGTCCGCGTCAGCCGCAGCAGCAGGGCCGGGCAGCACCGCAACCGGAACCAGCGGCGGCGTAGTACTTCCTCTTGAGCGTGGAGTTCCAGTGGTTCTTGATGGCGTTGTCGGTGCGTCCGGAGAGGAGGCGCGCGATGGTTGCCCACTTGTTCCCGAACCGCGCGTGCGCGCGGAGGATGGTGTCGTCCTCGTCGGGCGTGAAGGGGCGGTGCTCCACCTGCGGCGAGAGCTGGTTGCACCACCGCAGGCGGCAGGACTTGCCCGACCGGCCCGGGATGGAGCGGCTGATGAGGGACCAGTTGCGCGCGCCGTGGCGCGCCACGAGCCGCTGCAGGGCCTCGTCTTCCTCGGGGCTCCAGGGACCCTTGATCCGGTCCACGTCCGGCTTCCCGCCGGCGCCGCCGGCGCGGCACGACGGGGAGGAAGAAGACGACGCCATGGCTAAAGACGAGATGAGCGGCTGGTTTGATGTGGATGTGTGTTTGTCTGTGACCGACTGATTGATTTGTGATGATTGGTTGATGAGATGGAGCGAGTTCTAGGAAGGAAGTGGGGGGAGGAGGAAGAAGGGGGAAGGGGAGAGGAGGAGGAGCAGAGGTGGTGCAGGAGGAGGAAGTGAAGGTTGCGGAGAGGCAGGGGAGGGGGGTATATAAGCAAGGGGAGGGAGATGAGAGGGGGAGCAGCCGGTGGGGGGTCACCGCTGACCGGACGGGCAGGCGGCAGCGGCGAGGGGGATGGATGCGTGTGCGTGCGTGCGTGGTGGTGTGGTTCCAGACGGGCGGGGCGGGATGCAGTTGGAGGTGGATTGGGTACAGCTGGCGAGGGGGGACACGCGTCGCCTGTCGCGGGGCGGCGCCCCACGCGCCCCCCGACGACCCGCCCGTTGGTCGCGTCGCGTCGCGTGCTGCGGTGCTGCCGCTGCGGCTGCGAGCACACACGAATCGAACAAACCTGGAATGAAAAATCTCGGTGGTTGGTCAGTTTGGTAGCAGTTGGGTCGGGTCGCGGACCTGGACCGGTGGCGGTTGAGCTCAACTCCAGACCGCGGCCCACGCCAGCGGCCTCCTTGGCGTGGCTTCTTCCATTTCTCCCAAAGTACGTTGGAGCGGAACGCGACCCAGCCAGCCAAACTGCCGCGCCGACGTGCAAAGCGAAGCTAACATCCACCCATTGATTGAACAAGCTTTGGTAAATATTGAGCCGCCAACGTGATCTTTACCGAAATTATGTACTTCTAGCAGTATAATCTCGATACCTTTTTTTGAGATTCCAAAAAACTAAGCTAATAGGAGATTAAATTGTCACATCAAGTTTCACTATCTGTAAAAAATTCAATTCAAAATGGTAAATAAACCTAATGCAAGCACACTTGGCAAGTATGACCATGCTACCTTGGACCTGCATGGCTTCTATATATCTCAACAACAACAGGTTGATTCGATTAAATCTCCACACAATGGGTGGTTTTTGCAACAAATTGAGTAAGTAGGTGGGTATTTGCAATAAAATGGATTACGGAGGCAATGTCAAACTTGAATCAACTTATAGGTTGGTTTATGCAATGTTACCTCCTAGAGGTTTTAGTAAATAGTAGAACTCATAAAGAGCATGAACCTGAGTAATAATATGAGGGTTTGTGTTTTTCTAGTTATTTTAATGACAGTTGTGGATAAAAAATCCATCTCAACTAATGCCCCAATAAGTTAAAATAATCCTACTAACTCACCCGTACAGTTAACCCTCTTATTGACATTCAAATGGGTGTGTTGATGTTGTTCGAGTTAGCATTGGATCCGCAACCGAACTACCGTGTCTCACCCACACCAGTCAACCTTTGTTGATGTGGTGACGCCTGCAAATAATCGAGCGGTCCAGTGGAAATGCACGCACGATGCAACTCTCAGCGCACACGCCGCGCCTCATCCAAAACTAGTCTTTTCGGTTGGGAAACGGCGTGGCACACACATATAGGCCTAGGAGCTTAGTTAGGTCAATAACAACCAATGCCCATCTTCTCTTTTATGAATATACTCCCTCCATCCCAAATTGTAAGTTTCGATATTTTATATTCATAATATTTATTATGTATCTGACATAGGTACATCTACATGCCAAAACACCCTATAATTCCGGACGGATGGAGTAGCATATATTAAGTTTAATTGCTAATTAAACTTGAAATCCACCCCCTACCCTTACTGTGTGTTGTCACCTGTAAATTTGGGATCAAGCTCCGTCACTGCACATATATACTCCCTCCATCCCGGTATAAGTGCACTATTAGGATTTGAATAGCAAGTTATTTATTGATAGGAAAAACTGCCCCTATCCAAAGAAGATAGATGGACTGAGCGGTGTGGAAGAGTCCATAGGGTTTCAGCACTTCAGGCATATACGTTTGGTCCAGAGTATTTTTTTAAAAAAAACAGGATCCACATGTACTCATGCATAGGCTGGACTGATGAACACTTAATGCGTTTAATTCGGGATATTTTTGAACCGTAGAAATGCAATTAAACTGGGATGGAGGGAGCGAGCAATACACACGCACACGTCGTCCGAACGGGTTCATGGAACGGTTGGCTGCTGCGGATGATCTGTGATTACTTCAGGCGATCGGTCTGTGCGTGGCCCGTGCGGTGTCCCCGTCCTGGTGGGATCGGTTTCTCGTTTGGTTGGTTCGTCGTTGCACTGGCAAGCTCGGTGGTTGTTACTCTGCCCCCGGCCGTCTGCATCCATCGATCCCGTCCCGTCATATCTTACAGGGATGCATCGCCGTCGCCGTCGCCGCTCGATCGTGACGAGAGCTTTATTCTCCTGAAATCGAGTGGGTGAGTCAGTGATTGGTCGCGTTAACAGCCGTGACGGCACGCCGCAACCGATGACCGATCGATCGATCTGCCGGTGTGTGTAGTATCGAGCAAGGAGGGGCTAGTAGGCTCGTTCATTCGTCGTCGTCGTTCGTTCGTTCGTTCCTTGCGTTGGTGGTTACTCGATCCTAGCTACTTCATTTGGTGATGGGTCTCGTTTCCATTTTCCCCATGGCTGGTGAACGGAGCCGTCAACCACGGGAGTTTGCGCATCCCAATCCACTTCTTTTTTTCGTTAGGTTTCGCAAAAGGAGCAATACAGTAGGCATAAATATTCCGTGGTTGCTGGTACATCCTCCTACATCAATACAAATTACACTGCTTATTTCGTTTAATTAGGACAAAGCAAGCTTTGACGTGGGGAATTGAAAATGTTTTATATTTAACTACGCTTATAGTATATATTTCAGAAGCTTTCAATGTTCATAGCTCTCGTACATCAATTTTAATTGTTTGAAATGTTTAGCAGTCAATTGAGAATACATCTAACCAGTTTGATTGCCTGGTAGGCTGGTAGTAATGTTTATATGCACCCTTGCTTCTCTTACCAAACTCGAGTGAACATCTCAAGCTAATTAATGGTGAACAAGTGACCGTACGACTCTGAACATCCTTCGACACGTAGATGGAGCTAGTAGTGGGGCCTAATGAATTTCTTTAATTATAGTATTAATACATTTCATATGTAGAAATCAGATAGAGCCTTAGACATTCTTACTATTTGACTTCCTCTAATTTTTTCCCTAGCTCCGTCCCTGAATTGACAAGATAGGGCCGTAGTATGAGTATAGTCAACAAAATAAGCATGCACAGTATCTAAACTTACTTTTCAAATTAAACGATATATAGAAAAGTATGACTTAGTTCTTCATGTCATGAATTTCGGGCACTTCATCGCTTGAAACAGTAACAGAAATTAATGCTAATAAGGCCAACATGGCACCAAGAATCCCTAGAGCGCATGATTGCCGCGCACGGCACTCGCAAGAATATAAGCTGGCGACAAAACACACACGCGGCTTTCGCTTTTGGTAGGGTTGCTGCGTGGGGACATGATTTTCATTTCAAGAGCCTAATAAACCCAATCATACCACTCATTGGCCGTCATCTGTTTCAATGTCCTTTTTGTGTCGTGATGGACCCTGGCTACTTAACTGGCCTGCTGACCAGTCGCATCACGACCAACCACTTGTTGCAAGCATAATGCATGGCCGGGGTATAGTAGTGACTGATAGTTCTTATTCATATGTTCAGTTGTCACACCGTTTGATCGATCGGTGTCTTTCTCCTAACTCCGTGCCAAACTTGCTGCCTATTTTCAGCAATGCTTCTTTACGCGCAGCACTACGCGGGCCTCTTTTATTTATTTTTTGTTATAGCAACTTTAATCAGGATTATTTATGATCTTAAGTAAAGCAGGAGTACGTGCTCTTCTCTTATAGTCTTATGTGGCAAGGCTCCAAGATTAAAGCAGCTAGGGTCCTAGACTCCTAGGGACTACTATGGGATCCTTTTTTTTCTTTAGCAATTGATGATATTTTCGAAAGGTAATAGAGAAAATGAATTATAGCCAGGGCACTCTCGCCAAAATCCTCTTACATGTCCACATACATGCATTCCTCTTCTCGGCGTGCGAAATCAAAGGCTTGTGCACAACAAAAATACAAGGGAAATCCATGTCTAGGAACATTGCTTGCTGAGACCGCACCAGCAGCTGCCACGCTACGGCCGTGGTGTCGACTGCGGAGAGACAGCCGGGTTGGTTTGGAAATGGAAGCGAAATAATGATCCATTGTTTTCAATTGTCATGTAGTAGTAGTAGATGCAATGTTGGAATTTCAGGTTCCATTCAAGCAAGTCATGTGTCTGATGCAGATCTAATCTCTTTGACTACACAGAATTGACAAGGTCTCACTGCGCTCAATAGATATGGCTACCGCACAAGCCTCAGAAGTGTTGGTTGACAAAGGATTGCCTTTGGGGATGGATGAAACCATGGTTGAGGAGTATGCCTCCCAGTCAAAGTTGCTGCAAGAATTTGTTAAGATCCCCAGTTGTGGCAAGGCTTTGGATCTTCAATTCCAAGGATGGTATGCACTGCTGTTGCTACCCTATTTGTTTTCTGAAATTGAGGTGTCTCATTGTTTGTTTGTGGGTTCTGCAGAAAACACATCCAGAGCAGTGGTTTCCATTGGCCAATCAGATCTTTTGGGCAACAAGAGGAGAAAATTCCTTTTCAATTCTCACATTTCAAAGGATGCCTCAAAGTCCGTCCATTTCCATTGGTCTCCCTTCCTGACTGAAATAAGTGGAGTGTCAGCAGTAATTCCATCGCCATCTGGAGTGTCAGCAGTAATTCCAAGGTTGATCCTCCTTCAACCATGCACATTGTCAACACACAGCTACAATAGTTATACTACACTAACGGTGACACAGCCTTCCCTGCGGGCGCGGCGTTAGCGCGCCGATCATCCTAGTATTTGCACATAGGCCGAAGGAAGACCTGAAACTTTTCAAAAAAAAAAAAGGAGACCGGAAGAGCAACGGCAGCAGGAACGGACGTAATAATGTCCCAGGTGGGGCTCTCGTCTACGGCGGCGGGCGGTGTCGAGTGGTGGTGAGTGGAACGAGGACCGGAAGTGGAAGCCAGGCTGTGCTCTCCCCGCCAACCGACACCCTCCGGCGCGAGCTCCCCGGGCAGATATATCAAAAGCGTTTTCCTTTGCCTCCAAATATCCCCTCTGCGGAGCCAACCAACCAGAGAACCGCCTCCCAATCCCTGCCCCCACTCTCCAGGCAATCCCCACGCACGCACGCGACGAAGAGCAGCTTCGTGCTCACTTCCTTGGTCCTCGTCACCAGCGCGGCGTTCTCCCTCAGATTTCTTTGGAGAGGAAAACAGAAACGAAGCGAAAAGGACGTTTTACTCCAGCGAGCTGGCATGGTTTGTATCATGCCTGAGCGGGATGCGTGCTATTTTGTTTTTTTCCATGTATTCACGGCGCAGATGAATTTAGTTTTGATTTGGTGTCAGATACGCGGTACCACGTTCGAACGGACATAAAGTTGTCAGCCTATGTCTCCTAGCATATTTCCCAGTTGAGAACAGGTCTTTTTTATAAAGCTATGGAACTAGCATGTACTCATCCAGCCAACCTCTACCACTCATTCAAATTTTGAATGCATGTTATAATAAAAAAATTGTAAATACTGAAAAGCACAAGCACAACCACTCACTCAAAGTTTGAACGCACAGTTCCATAAAAAATCATGAATATTGAATAGCACGTGCAACAAAAGAGAGAATTGCTGCTACTATAGTACCTCCGATATTGCCAAAGGTACCTTGCCGGTATATACTCACCATCGCCAAAGGTACCTTGCTGTAAAAATTATCCAATCACCTGTGATATGATCCTACTTTTTTTTAAAAAAAAAGCTATGATGTGATCCACCCAAAAACCAAATCAAAATGCCGTTCTTTTCCGAGAGCCAAACTCAACATATTTATAAAAGTAGAAAAAATGCTGCAGACACTCCACACATTGCTTAAAATTTTCATCAACTCATCAATACCATACATGTATATTGCCTGTATCACACACGTACCAGTAATGTATATTGCATGGAACATATATGGAACACTTGAAAATGCACAAGCTTAAGTGTGTGCATACAGAATGCAGGTCTCGTTTGAATACTAGGGGCTAAACTTTAGCCCTGTCACATCGGATGTTCGGATGCTAATTAGGAGGATTAAACATGAGCTAATTATAAAACTAATAGCAGAACCCCTAGGCTAAATCGCGAGATGAATCTATTAAGCCTAATTAATCCATCATTAGCGAATGGTTACTGTAGCACCACATTGTCAAATCATAGATTAATTAGGTTTAATAGATTCGTCTCGCGATTTAGCCTAGGGGTTGTGCAATTAATTTTGTAATTAGCCTATGTTTAATACTTCTAATTAGTGTCCAAACATTCGATGTAACACCCCTATCTCCCAAACACCCCCGTAATACACACTAATCTCAATGATCTAGACACCATAATGACATGTTCCTCCACGAGAAGAGGGAGGTTTGTACCTTCCTTTGAGCGGTACACCTCTTTGTAGTTGCTAGGAAGCGCCTCCCACAATTCGTCCCAGCAGAACCTCTCATCGCCTTTCTCTGCCATTATCCAGCATATGCCTCTCCACTTCTTGTGACCGCCAAGCTGTGCTCATTGATGAAGGGGATCATTGAGAATATACACTATTAGGAAGTATATATTAGGATGTGTTTATCCTTTCCTTGTACACTTGTTGTATTTCTTGTACTCCAAGCCATATTGGCATGTCACCCCTCATTAGGGTGTGTGGTGTTTTCCCATCTACTTCTCTACATACACACATGAACCTTAATAACACATGTACTTTTTAGAGTAAGATCAGTGCCACAGTGCATAGCTTATACATTACAATGCAGCGTGCCAATTATATTTTTCTTAAAAAAAAGTAGAAGCAAAGCAGGTGATAATACACGCGAACATGCCCTTGAGTACAAATTAAAAGACATTCAAAATGATGGTGTATAATTATGCACATATCATTTTAGCCACTTATCAAAGAGCATGTATGTAACATCCGCAAAATTACCAACCTAAAATCACCTGTTAAAAATCGCGTTTAAAATCTTTTTACCGCTGAGCTTCCGGAAATCTAAAATCTTCCCGGCGATTTCGCCATCCCGGCACCCAAGCCGACCCCCATCATTTTATCTGTGCCCATTTTTCTCGCCGCGTGCCGTCGTCAGACGCCGCGTGCGAGTTCCGACCGCGTGCCGCGAACGCCGCCAGTCTCCCCTTTTTCTTTCTCTTTTTCCCTCCCCTTTTCTTCTTCTTTCTTCTCCTTCTTCCTTTCTTTTTCCTCTTCTTCCTTCTTCCTCCCTCCTTCTTCTCTCTCCTCCTTCCTTCTTCTTCCTGGCGCCACTCCCCCGGGTCGACCCCAACGTCACCCCCCTGGCCGGACCCCCCCGGGCTTTTACTCCTCCGGCCGCCTGGGCCGCTCCGACGCCTGGCCGCCCCAGCCCCCGCGCGCCTCGGGTCCCGTGCCTGCGTCCGGCGCCGGCCCCTATCCGGCCCGACCTCGCCGGCCCCAGCGCGCCGGCGCGCCACCGGTGCCGTGCCGCCAAGCTTCCACCGCCGGCCATTACCGGACCCCTACCCGCCGGCTACCTCGCCGGCTATAAAAGGAGGCCACCCCGGCCGCCCCTATCCCCACTCTCCATCCGCCAACACCACCCCTCGCCACCCCAACCTCCACCCTCGCCAAGAGCCGCCGCCACCAGTGCCTCCGTCGCCCGTGCGCCAACCGCCGCTGCCGCCACCGCTTTGACCACCGCCGGCCACCCCCTCCCATTCTCCAAGCCCCAAGGTAATGGGCAAAATGGGATCTCCACCCCTTCCTCCGCCGCCCCCGGCCCCATCTTCTCTCTCTCCCTCTCCAAGTTCCTGGAGAAGAAGAAGATAAGGATGCCCAGATTTCCGATCCGACCCCCTCTTCCTTATTATTTATAGATTAGTCCTTCCACCACTCTCATAAACCTATTCGCAGATAAGCCCCTCCACCTCCAAAAGTATTCACAAATAGGTCCCTGGTTTATCGCAAATCAGTCCTAAACCTCCTTTTTAAGCCCTTAAACCATGTTTAACTCGTCATTTCATGCGCCAAACTTCCTCCATTTAACCCCAAATTTTACCACGTCATCCTCCAGAATACTTCCGCCGATCCATATCCAAATTTCCCAAAACTATTCCTTCTACCTATTTTCCGTTCACGTTTTCTGTTCGGAGCTCAACGGATAAAAACCAACTTTCTTTTATTTATTTGTGTGTCTGTTTGTATGTGCCGTAGATCGCGGATTACCCGAGGAGGAGCTCGAGGAGGAGTTTGACCGCGAGCCCGAGCCCGAGGACCAGCAGCACGAGCCGGAACTCCCGGAAGGCTTTGAAGACGGCAAGTCCAATCTCACCCTTTGATGCATACTTAATACCTAGTTTTTCAAACACAACCTATTGGCCTGTTTTATAAAATGCATATTGTTTGCTTGCAAGACATGGTTGGATAGCCACCCCTTGATTGTCATGAACATTCCTTGTTGTCCCATATTTATCTCTAAATATGACTTGCTCTGTTTAGATGATAACTACTGCTAGAACGCTTAGGAATTTGTTACACAACTTCAATTATTATTACAATGGTTTATTTGGAAAATAAATGTGTGTGTGTGTTCAATTGAGAAAATGGTTTTCCGGGTTCAAAGGAAAGGAATGAGTAGACGAGATGGATGGGTGTTTCTTGTGTGAAATGCCAGGATGTTGTGCTCGTACCTTAGTGGTTGAGCAATGTCAGGAGATATCCATCTTGTCATGGTTAAGGACCGAGTGGATGTGTCATCTTGCCTAACTCAACCATCGTGCAACCACTCGACCGTTGTAGGGGCAACGGCTTAGCATAAATCCCACTAGCTAAACTGTTAGTCTTCAGGGGTGCTGGTGAGCAACGGGAGCCCATGGAGAAGGAGTAAGATCTTGGTGACTTAGATCCCGATTACGGTCTCGTGGATGAGCCGTGAACCCCTTGGGTGCTTCCGTGGGGACTAGCCAGTCTTAGCTAAGGTGGGTAATGGCTTTGTTAGGATCCGCACCGGCACTAGGGTGATCGTGTTGCGGTACCCTACTTGTGGGAAAAGTGTACAACCTCTGCAGAGTTAAAACCTATCTGGGTAGCCGTGTCCACGGCATTGGACGAGTTACGGCTTGGTCACATAACTAGCACTTGGGCATGGATGTCACGTGTGTGTGTGTGTGTCGGATTTTGGAAGTGTCCGGCAGTTGTGCCGTGAGCTATGGCGGACGGGGAGTCCGATAGCGATACAACTTGAATCCTTTGTGTAGGATCATCCCACTCAGTGATTCGGTTATTAAAGAAAAGCTTTACGAAAACTTGTTTGAAAATGAGCCTATGCATGTGTTGGAAATTTAGCTTTACCGCAAATAAACTCTAGCCTATCCTTGATATATCCTGTGCATATACTTGCTTGTATCCCCCTCCGTGGATGGGGTTGGACTTGTTGAGTACGTTCGTACTCACCCTTGCTTCGTTACTACAGAGGAAGATCCGGACTTCATCGCCGAAGACCTTGAGTAGAGGTTGTGTCCGCACCCAACGCTGCCTGTGGTGTTGGCCTTTCCAAGATGCTGCTGCTGCCGTGTAGTCCCGAGTGCTGTCTTTTGGCAGTCGCTTGGTTAGCCGCTGTTGTTTATTTACTTCTTATCGCTGCGTGGCTCTCACGCCCACTCCCTTGGGAGTTGTACGGTTACTGAATTATCTGTCGAATAAATGTGTTATTAGCCTCCTGGGACTGATATTTATATCACATTTAGTCTCTACTGATGTGGGGACGCTTCAATGTAGCAATAGCAATTTTGAATCTGTGTAACTAGACAGTACTAGAGGCTCGAGTTGTCAGCACTGTGGGGATGCAACTTGTCAGGAACCACAAACACAATGTCATCAGTTTCAGCAACCATAGAACTAAATCCATATAGCAAACTGATGATTCCCTCATAGACACAAGTTATATCATTCTCAAAGAGAAAATAGATAGGAGCAGACAGAAATGGTCGAAAGCATCAAATGAACTACCTTGGATTCGGAAACAAACAAAAAGTAAACGCAAACATACAAAACAAGATTTATTGACCAGTACATTAAATAGCAGCTAGCCATGTTACCTCTCCATCACTAGCAACAACAAAAACATTTAGAAGAGACAAAGATAGAAATCTCATTCAGATTTCTAGTATCAGAAATCTAGCGCATATTTCAGACTGGGCCATTCAATGAAAAATGTACCAAAGGCAAAGAACACCAATACTGAACTAGAAATCTGAAGCTTAACTAGTGTCTGAGAATGAAGTATTTCAAGGATTTTCATTTGCCTACTAGTACTTCAAGACAGAGGCAGCAATAGCTAAATAAATACAATTCACTGAAACGCTTTGAACTAGAAATAGCAGGTAAAACAATACTCTTTTAGCCTTCAAGGGACAAAGTACGAACAAAAATGATGCCTTCGCGCAAGCATATTAGTGTTAGTTTCCATCACAAGATAAGATCGAATGAAGGCCGACTACAGGTTGCAATATTTTCAAGCTTTTTTATTTGTACATCCTGAATACATAGGACTTAAAACTTCAAAGCATGCACGGAGAGATTAAAAAAAACTAATTTTGTGATTGCACAGAGAACTTTAGTTTGCATCACCAAAAACACACTCCAGTCGTAGCTATAGGAACAAATAGGAGGCACTTGAATTAGAACTTTGCTTAATTAATTTTGATAAGATAGAGCAAGGAAGCAAAGAACAGAGCATCTGTAGGAAACAAAGGGTAGCGAACTTCTGACGGATTTTTTCACAACGAACGTATCCAATCTACTATATTATTGTGTGTTTAGATGTGAGACAATGTAGGATGGCACGGTCCCTCCCAATTTTCTAGGATAGGATGATCCCATTTCATGTTTGGTTGAATGGGATGGGTACATCCCAATTTTTTGTTTGGTTGGAGACATTGCAATAGATGGGACGAGTACCATTTTCTCCTTCTGTTAGACACCGTTTATGGGGCCCACATGTCATACTAACGACCATCTTCTTCCTCCCCCGTTCTGCTTGTGGCACCGGTGCCCAAGCTCGCCCCCTCCGCCGGCCTAGGGGCTCGTCGTTGCGCCTCCAGGGGGAGCTTGCCCTGGCCGGGCCGCCCATGAATCAGGCCCCGCCGGCCGCGAGCTCCACAGCGCTGCCCGCTGGATCTCAGCTCGCGCCCACCAGCCACGGTGGTGCCCGCCCGCACCGGCGGTGGAACTCCAGGTCGTCTATGCCGGCCACTAGCTCAAGATTGCCCCCTCCGCCGGCGGCTCACCCCCTCCGCCGGCCGGTGGCTACCTCCCCACCGCCCAAGCGAACGGCGCCAGACGACGCGTGACGGGGGTGAAGTGGGTTGCCTCCGTCCGCTCGTTTTGGTGGGATGAGGGCATCCCGCATCTGGAGGGTATATTCCCTCATAGGGATGTCCCCGTCCCACCTGTCTCCAAACCAAACGTGGGACGAAGTGGGATCGTCCCATCCCGTCCCACTTCGTCCCTCAAACCAAACGCACCCTTAGACCCTAGACCATATTTGGGAGGGTTTTGGAGCATTTCGCTACTGCACGAAAAACGATGTAAACGGTGCATTTCGGTACCTGAATGCACTGTTTCCGGGTAGTGAACTTCCGAAGGATTTTCTCGCTACGAATGCATGCAATATACTCCATTAGACCCTAGATTATGTTTGGGAGTGTTTTGGAGCATTTCACTACTGCACAAAAAACGATGCGAAATGGGTGCGTTTCGGTACCCTAATGCACTGTTTCAGGGTAGCGAACTTCCGACAGATGTTTTCGCAATGAACGCATCCAATCTACTCCATTAGACCTTAGACCATGTGTTTGGGAGTGTTTTGCAGCATTTTTCTACTGCAGGAAAAATGATGCAAAATGGGTGCGTTTTGATAACTGAATGCACTATTTCAGAATAGCGAATTTCCGTCGGATGTTTTCACAACGAACGCATACACTCTACTCCATTAGACGTTAGATCATGTTTTTGGAGTGTTATGGAGCATTTTCGCTACTGCACGAAAAATGATGCGAAAAAGGTGTGTTTTGGTATCTGAATGCACTGTTTCAGGGTAGCGAACTTCCGATGGATGTTTTCACAACGAACACATCAGATCTACTCCGTTAGACCATGGAGGAAAAGCTCGGCTTACCCATGACGAGTTGATGACGATGAGGACCTTGGAGCTCTCAACGGACGCGGCAACAGCGGGAACTCCCTTCTTTGTCACCTCCACAGTGTTGAGCCCCTGGCGATGCATCTCGATGGCAGATGTAGAGGAGCTTGAGAGGTGTTAGAGACCGCGGTGGCTGCTGCAACCTTTGCCACTGGCAGCTCCGTGGGCAACGTGTTCTCCATGCTAGGGTTGTCTCCGTGCGGGCTGTAGGTGCTCTCGCCGTGCATGTTGGACTTCTCGTCGCTGGAGTCGCTCGCTCGAGCATGCTGAGGTGGAGGCAGCCCAAAGCAGGGTAGACACGGCTATGGGGGCCGAGGCCGTGCCGGAGGTGGGCCCGGAGCAGGTGGAGGCTACGAGGAAGGTCGAGGCCATGTCGCAAGGAGGGTGAGGTGGGGGCCATCGCCATTGCAGTTCCCCCACCCGGACCTGACAACGGATCTAGGGTGGCTCCGCCAAGATCTATTGCAGCTCCGCCCAGATCTGGCCCGGGCACTGCCGCCGTCGGTGGATCTATCCTGTGCGTCATCGGCGTCATGCACGAGGCCGCCCCTTAAGCCGGAGAAGGGCCACACGCAGGCCAACAATTCGTCCTAGCTCCTGCGTAGTGCGACCACGGCGCGCTCGCGCGTTATCCATGGCACCGAGCTCTGCCTCCTTTCGCGCCTAGCTCTGCCTCCCACCCCTTCCGTGACAATATTCGGTACAGTCCCCGCCGGATCTGCCCCGTGTAGCCGAATCTGGCCGCCGCCAGTACCAGATCGGCATTTGCTTGCACCAGATCGGTGCTTGGAACGGCCTGCCTTGCGCTTGGATCTGACCCACCACCTGAAAGAGGAGAGAGGGACGGTGGAGCCTAGGAGGAGAGAGGAGACCGACAGACGGGGAGAGAGAGAAACGCATTCAGAATGATTTTGAAATCTAGAGAGGGACAGATTGCTATATTTATAATGTATTGCATTCGTATATGCACATCACGTAGCCGTATGTGAGATGACATTATGGCTGTTACCTTACACGTCCATATCTCGAGTTGTACAGAAATAAGACATGGATGGTCAGGATAGATCCTATTGACACACTCTAGTGTATTAAATCTTCATTCGAAAGGAAAAGGAAAAGCTAGCGTTGCATCTTGCATGCGGGTAAACGGCTTGATTTCTTTGTTTGGTTTCTTTTGGCTATGCTGCCTCCTCATCACGGGGCCAGGTCCGTGTGACAGTAGATATTTAATTTCTTTTCTCTTCAAACAAAGGTTTTAAAAATCAGGTATTTCCTCCCGCATAGTATAATTGCGCACTGTAACAGTTGCAGATATGCCAGATAACAGGTTCATCGCCACGTACACGTCGTAACATCCATTGGGTGACATCATCGTTCAAGAAGTTGACGCGTCTCATCTTGCCCGTCCCGTCCGTTGTTTTTTGCACCCATCGATCAAGTATTGTATCGTGATCGATAACCGTTGGAACCAGAAAGGAGGAAAGCAACACCAACCTGATCGGCATACAAAAGAAAATGTTAGCAGCAACAAGCTAGAGACCGTGACGCTACGCCGAAAGAAACCAAAAGAACCTGATGCAAAACGGAAAGAGAAGAGCCAGACTAAGTACAAAAACGTACACCGGCAATTATTGGAGGGCCCAACGGCCAGAAGTCATCATTGGGACAATTTTTCGATTATCATGATCCTTATTTTTTAAAAAAAATCAATTACAAGTTCACGTACACCCTCATCACACGCTACTGCAGTGCTCAAACTCAAGAGTTGCACACAGCTACACAAATATTTTTTTGGGGGGGATAAACAGCTACACAAATATCTTCTGGTTCAGTTACGTTGACACAGCTAGACACTTGTTTGATGGAAGCAGTACGTGGGGCTCTCAATTATTAGCATCAGTTTCATTATCAAAAAAAATATTAGCGAGATTTCCTGTTCACTCGTACGACGTGGCCGCGTCGCAAATCAACTTCAGCAGCTGCTTGGACGCACACATTGATCGTTCTGGCGGTTTTCAGAGGTTTTCTTGTTGACGCGTCGCTTTCTCCCTCACTAATCGCTATACATGCATGCACTTTATTTGCTCGCGCACGTCTCCACTAATTATCTCCAGGGCGACAGGTTCGTTGTGCATTCACGGCCTCACGGGACGGGATGGGAGCCGCGCCGTTTTCGAGTACAAGGCACGGTTGACCGTCTGATTTCGATCTCCCACCCGTCTTGGCTGCGTCCGTCCGTCCTTTAATTCGGCATGAATTCAGGTTCAAGCAGGCTTCAACTGTTAAACCACTGTACTGATTTAATTCCAATTATCAAAGCACGCCTCCCGCCCTGCATATTCCCTAACCCCTGTCCACGTCAATGTCGACCCAACAACTACCCGTTATGGCCTTGCCCTGTGTTGTTTTTATCAGGACCATCGAAAAGCCTTGTTTAATTGTTTATACATGCTTTTGCCATGGCTCTAGTGTCTCTGAATCTTCATGGCTACCGATTCACATCTGCTTTCCTCCCTTCTTGCAAACCTAGGCTTCTTTTAACATGTTACTGTCCAGAATATTTTGTTGCACGACGGACCGACTGTGAGAAGGTTTGTCACTAGCGGGTAAGAGAGCCGTGTTGGCATCTCTAACAAACCATAACCGCTGCTTTACATCTTCATGGTTGACTGCTCATCAGATCTTGAACAGATGTGGGCTCACCTCACAATCCGCCAGCTATAACGCACCCAGATCTCCTCCATTGCATTGTACTGTGGCACTGTGCTATTCCATTCCAACGGCATCCATCCATTCAACTCCACCGTGTGATGCGGTTGAAGTGGGTAAAGCTGTGGAGGCCCACGTGCCAGACCGGACTATGTGAGCCCGCACACGTGCGTGCAGCTCAGTGAGCGACTGGTCGGCGTCGTGGTTGTGTTGTCCCATGCGCGTGACCGTTGGGCGAAAAGGACACCACCCTGCACTGCAGCTAGCCGCCAGAGAACAACAGGCTGAAAGATGATGGTATCCGGCCACCTTCTGCTTTCTTCCTTTTTGATTGCTGCTGCTATCTCGTGTCTCCCAATCTCTGATGGGACGACACTGAATATTACATTTTCAGTTACTGGAGAACATTAATATGCTAGTTACTGGAAGAGGAGTTACCGTATGCCTAAATAGAACTTTATGTAAACTTGTTTTCACACTTTGGAACAGGGATGAGTAATTATAGCACTGAACTAATCCTAGTATACCTTGATTTATGTTTTTCTTAGTGGTACATAACCATGGGGTTTTAAATTAGTCTAGAGTCCAAAAATGGTTTTGGGGTCTGTTGTGGAGTGGGCAAGCACGATCTAGCGCGCTCTACGTACATACGAAACAAATAACAAAAGAGAGAAAAGTACTCCATCCGTCCCAAATTACTATTCATTTTAGCTTTTCTAGATATATTGATTTTGCTATGCACCTAGATATATATTATATTTAGATACGTAGCAAAATCTATATATTTAAAAAAATTAAAATGAATAGTAATTTAGGACCGAGAAAGTAGAAACTAAACTGCTCTAAAAAGTCAAAATCGTTCTGATCACGCAACTAACTTGGACCCATACCTACGGCCTCTTTACATAAAAAACATGCATGGAAAGATAACTCGAGAAGACCAAACTAGGTAAAGCATTGGCTGTTCATTTAAGATGGGTTCTAGTTGGAGCTCCCACTAAACCAGCAAGAACTTGTACGCACATTAGGAAGCAATAATTGTGCGCTATTACACAATAGAATAGTCAAAAATCCAAAGTTTTGGCCAATAAAAATATAACAATATCCCAATAAAAAGTTACACAATAAATTCAAAATCTTTGATGATGATAATGTGTTTTTTTTGCTTGGAGCAAATCCGTACTTCAACTAATTTGAGAGAACCTAATTTGATTGGCACATACCATTGCTTCTTTAGGCACCTCAGTCCCTTTAGATATATTTTGAAGAATATTTATATCTTACCCATAAAATTAGTGCGGCATTGGTTTTAACTTTATCTAGCATTCAAAGATTAGTGCACACTATGTTATGATTTGTTTATCTATCCAATATGACCATCTAACGGCCAAAGAACATGTTCTAATTCTTTTGAAGCAAAATTTGTGTCTCGAGATCGTGGTGTGTTCGTTTGAGGAGAATATGCTAATATGCCACCGCAAAGCAAAGTGGTTAGTCTCTTTTGAAAGCACAACTTGAAGTTGCTTCCTCCATGGTGGCAGCAACTCCATTAAGCGGCCACTAAAAGAACCTTCAAATTAAGCATACAACCGAAAAAAAATGTATCATTGATGTCTTTCTGTGCTCGCTGGTTAAAGTTGGTCTCAGCCTCTGAGGTGCTACCGAACACTCCGTAAACTGTCCATGCTCGCTGGTTGCTTTTTTTTTATTTATGCTTTGTAGTTCCGGATTTGAATCATATTCAGCTCAGGTTGCGTGAGCGCGGGTATGGGCCATGGGTCCAGGCCTGCCCCAGTCCCCCAGCACGCAGCACAGTACATGATTGCATACATGTGCCACCTGTGTGGATGTGCCGCGCATTTATCACGTGTCGGCGAAGGGCGGAGCTCCCCCGACCCCCGCGTCGCGTCCTCGACCGTACGCCGTGTGCTGTACTGCTGTGCACGCTTGCAAGTTGCAAGACTACAGCCTGGATCGCATTCCTGTGGGGCCCACGTGCGTCCGTGTCTTTGGCTTTCTGCTGCTTGCTGGATGCTGGGCCCACGTGTCAGTACTGCGTTTGTTCAATCCACCTCTCTTTGCTTGCACTTCACTGTGTGTGGATTGTCTATTTCTGTCACTTGCAATTAGTGGCGGATCCAAAGGGGCTGCAACCTCCTTACTGGCTGTAGCTTTTATGGGAGCAAGGTGAGATAGGGGAGGAGACATGTGAGGGGAGAAGAAAGGAGAGAAGAGGTGAGGGAAGAGGGAGAAGAAGAGGTCAGCCCTCTTTGGTTATTACCTGGGTCCGCTCTGCTTGCAATTTCTAATTTGATAGTCTGATGGATTTTAGATTTGGATAGGGATAAGGACGACCAACTGCCGCGCAGGACTAATCCGGAGAAAGGAGAATAATGTTTGGCAATCAACACCGGGATGCTGTTTTGAGTGTTTGTAGTCCAAAAGCAGCTTTGCAAGCAGAGTGGCCAGGCAACATCTCCAGAACGTCCTACATGTGAAGCAAAGAACCAATGAGAGAAAAAGCTCAAGCCAAACGGTCCTAACACCTCATTTTGTCACCGGCTATAGTATTCTATAATATAATATAGCACTTTTTTCTTGCGGAATGTTATATAACACACTGCTCGCTTTGTACCTCTTTTGTTTCTTTAACGGAGAGTACACTGAAACTATGCATGGAAAGCTGATACTAGAAGACTAAACTAATTAAGCAATGCATTGTTTAATGGTTACCCACAGCCACAGGATGCGGTTTAGCAGCTCCCACTAACCAGCAAGCATTTGTATGATGATTTGTAGGAAGCAATAACAATGTACTCCTGTTTGACTGAATTATTGCAACACCAACTCCAACTGATATAGCAGAATGGTCAATTAATCCAAACTTTTAATGAATACAAAATTAAATAAAACCAAAAAAGTTCTTGTGATGCAGATGCATTTTTTTTTCTTTGGAAATGGGCAATAGATCTTACAAACGATCCTTGCTCTGTCTAAAATAAAGATAAATCAAATGGCTCTGTTTTTTTCCTAAATCGGTTCAAAAAATTTGAGCCCTATATATACTCCTATACATATTGCCACACTGAAAGTTCACAAACCTGACCATTATACTTTGATAATTGTTGGTTTAGTAGAGGGAAGCAGCACCTGCTTGTTGTTGGGATCCAGGCAGCACGCAGCCTCTGTAACCCACTTAGGGGGTGTTTGGATACCAGGGGCTAAAATTTAGTCCTATCACATCGGATGTTCGGATGCTAATTAGGAGGATTAAATATAAACTAATTATAAAACTAATTGCAGAACCCCTAGGCTAATTCGTGAGACGAATCTATTAAGCCTAATTAATCTATCATTAGCAAACGGTTACTGTAGCACCACATTATCAAATCATGAACTAATTAGGCTTAATAGATTCATCTCACGAATTAGACTCCATCTGTGTCATTAGTTTTGTAATTAGACTATGTTTAATACTCCTAATTAGTATCTAAATATCCGATGTGATATGGCTAAACTTTAGCCCCCCTGAGCCAAACACCCCCTAGGCCAAAATTTTCAGTCACAGAAATATGCTCCAGTGACCGGATTTGCACATATCGTTGCTTCTACCGGCTGTTTCAATCCCTTTTGAAGAGAACATTTGGGCACATATATAATTAGTGCGCTGCTTTCGGTTTAACTTTAGTTGCGCTAGAAGATTATTACTATCTACACAAATAAAGTAATAATGTCATGGTTTTTTTTTATTCATTGTGGGCATCTAACGGCCAACACATATGGTCCTCGTTCTTTGGTGCTTAATTTGTGATGTATGTCAGATCACGTTGTGCTTTTGACAAGTAATAGGCCGCCAATATGCCATTGCAAAGCAAAGTTTTTTTTAACGAAGCATTGCAAAGCAAAATTGGTTAGCTCCTCCGCTTTTAGGAGCACGACCTGAAGTTGCTTCTGTAGTGGTGGCTGCCACTCCTTTTGGTACACAACTTGTATATTTATTAGTAACACGAAAACGTCTATTTTACCTTTGAGGCTCTTTAATTGTTCTGGGGTAGAATATACATTTTCTCCGTTCGAATCAGTTAGAGCTAATAGAAAGCTGCTAAAAAAAACTCTAATCGGACCCCGCGGGCACAAAGCAGAGAGCAAGCAAAGCAACGACACACTGTCGTCCTTGAGACTCAAGGGCGAAACAGAACCGACCCGACCGCACCTGCTGGTACGCTCCGATCCCGCGCACGCACGCAGCTTCCTGGGTGCTTCGTTCTTCCACCTGATCCTGCCTTCCTAGGTGGTTTGCGGAAGCTAACAATGGCTTGACTGGAGACCATCCACTCACTGATTGGACTCTGGATCCGATGCCCAGAGGTCCACGCGCGTGCAGTACTGATGCAGCGGGATGCACGGTGCCAACCATATCCACATATGCAGTCTGTTGTGTGCTCTATATGACAAGAAAAATTAGCAGGATTTAGTCCATATCCTAATGATGATTATGCTCGATGGTCTTGGCGTTTATATAATCTCCTGATTGCTGGAGCATTCATCGGTGGAGTGATGTTCTGCTGCTGGATGCCGGTTGGATGTGAGGTCCGTTGCAGCGCACGCGCTTCTTGTTGTCAACCAGGCTAATTGCGCCCTCGTTCCACGCATTTTCTCCTCTGTGAGGCCAGGCCCGTACCAAAGATCTTGAGGTACGGCTCATCGCTTCCTCAGGTTCGCCAGCTACACCGCACTCAGGTTCAGGTCAGGTCAGCCTCCACGCTTCCTCTGCTTGCATTGCAGCCATGTCTGGCGTTGCGCGCGTCTCCCATTCCAACGGGCAACGGTAGTCTCTGACACGATCCACCCTTTCGTCCGTTTGCTGGTGGGCGGATCCCCAAGTGGGCGTGTGGAACGAATCGTGCAGATGCTACGGCTACGGCAGACAGCCTCAGTGCCCTGCTCACACGTGCTGCTGGCTCTGTCACTGATCGTGCCGTGGTTGGATTGTGTGCGAGGCCGTTGCTGGAAAAGGACACCACGCCGCGTCACGTACACAGGTAAACCGTGCACACAATAGGATGGAGGGTTTGATGTACTCTTGGGCCGTCAACAAAATTGGGCTCCCTGGCCCTTGGAGCGGATTGTCTTGCTGTCGAGTTGATTCTTCGTTCTACGAGACTACAAGTCTACAACTAGAACAGTCAGAGACAATAGAAAATATTTTAGTAACCAACACAACGATGCTAGTACACCAATATATGATACTTTAGTGGTGTTTGGATCAAGGGGGTGTTTGGGAGGAGGGGGCTAAATTTTAGCCCCCGTCACATCGAATGTTTGGACACTAATTAGGAGTATTAAATCTAGACTAATTACAAAACTAATTACACAACCTCTAGGCTAAATCGCAATCTATTAAGCCTAATTAGTCCATGATTTGACAATGTGGTGCTACAGTAACCATTCACTAATGATGGATTAATTAGGCTTAATAGATTCGTCTCGCGATTTAGCCTAGGGGTTCTGCAATTAGTTTTGTAATTAACTTATATTTAGTCCTTCTAATTAGTATCCGAACATCCGATGTGACAGGGCTAAAGTTTAGCCCCCTCCTCCCAAACATCAGTAGTTTATGAGCTAAATTTTAGCTCCTAAACTTTAGTTTTGCTGGGCTGTTTGGATTCGTGGACTAAAATGGACTAAAGTCCATAAATGCTGTTCAACAAAGACACTATTATCCTCCTTCCCTACCCCTCCTCTCCACCAGCAGCACCACCACCACCACAACAACTAGACCACACCCGATGGCGTCTCTGTCGCCGGCTTCGGTGCGGCCGCTCGGGCGAGAGGGCGGCGGCGGCAGTGCGGGTACGCGAGAAGGAGGGGCTGGACTCCACGTCGCCGTCGCCGCTCGCGCCCGGCGTGCCGCCGGGCCCGCTCGACCCGGCGTCGGCAGCGTTCCTTCCCCCGCCGCGCACGAGTGGATAAGGTGCGGGTGCGGGCGGAGGTGGGGCGGCCGGAGGCGGGGGGCCGAGCGGAGGCAGCAGGCTGGCCGGAGGAGGCGGGGTCAGGCGTTGGAGGCGGAGGAGAGAGGGAGTGCGGGAGGGGCAAGGGACCACGCAGAGGAGAGAGGAAAGAGGGGTAGGGATGGAACTTGGTCTTGAGGACCACTTTTAGCCCAGTTTAGGGCCTCTTTGGGAGCTAAAAGTTTTAGCTTAAACTTTAGCTCTTTGCCCCTTTTCGCCCACCTGTTTGGATCCCAAGAGCTAAATTTTGAGCTAAAAGTGCAAAACTAAAATTTAGCCCTTGGTTCCAAACAGGCTCTTTGTTTGTAGTCCCAAAGTGGCTTTGATATGCCTGCTGCATGGTAGAGACAGCAGGTAGGAATGCAAGATGTCTAGATGCAATCTTACATGTGAAGGAAAGAACCAAATAGAGAAAAAGGCCCCAACAGCTCACGTGTCACCGGTGCTAGCTGCCTTTTTACGGTGAAATTGTGCATGGAAAGGTAACACCGAAATTCTAAACTAAGTAAAGCATTGCTTGGCTGATCATGGAGAAGATGTGGTTTTAGTTGGAGCTCCCACTTAAAACCCAACACAAAATTCATGCTGATTAGGAAGCAACGATGCGCAATATCTCTGTATCTTTAAACTGAATTCCAACGTCCCCTACCACTAATGGCGTTGCTGCTGCCTGTCACACTTTAACGCCAACTGATACAATAGTATATAAATACTCCCCCAATATTTTTCTCATGCATACAATTGTAAACTCCAAAACAAAAGAGCTCACAGCTTGTATATACAGAAAAAAACAAAGAAAAACTTGCAAAAACATCAATATAGTTATTACATGGCTCCATTTTTGCGGTAAGATATACATTGCTGCAGCTTAACAATGATTCTTCTTTCATAAAAAATAGTAAAATGCCCTGTTTTTTTGTCCAAAGCTTGTTTGAATACTTCTTGAGCCATATGTATGTTGCTACTAAAAGTTCAGAAACCTAAGACATCATTAACATAATGATGGTTGAGTAGAGGGGAACAACACCCATTCTTGATGGGATCTAAGCAGCAGCGTCACACCGAATATTTGGCCACATAAATACATATTCTATTCTCATCGATCTTTTTCTTACTGCTAACTTCCCAAACTTATATGCTCCACTGACTGGATTCGCACAAATAATCGGTTCCACTGGATGCCTCTCAACTATTTTTACGGCACTTTGATTATGATCTTCCACTAGGTAATATTTTTACATTTATTTCATGAACGAGAGGTAATATTAAAACATCAGTTGCACATTGGTGCGGCTTTCCGTCTTACTTTAGTTCACATTCAAAGATTAGTAGCACATCATGTTACGATTTGTTTATCCAATGATGATGGCCATCTAATGGCCGGCCAACACAGGTATATGGTCCTGATTCGTTGGTGCTCAGTTTGTGATGCGTTCTGTTGTGCTTTTGAGAAGTAATATATATGCCAATATGCCATGCCAAAGCAAACTTAGTTGGTTCCACCTTTAGACAGCACGACTGGAAGTTGCTGCTTCTCCTGTGGTGGCGGCCACTGCATTAGCAAACTTAGAGGGTGTTTGATCTTTAGTTCGGACTGAAATTCATATCACATTGAATATTCGGAGGCTAATTAGGAGGACTAAACATGAGCTAATTATAAAACTAATTACACAGATGGAGGCTAATTCCCGAGATGAATCTATTAAGCCTAATTAATCCATCATTAGCACATGTTTACTGTAGCACCACATTGTCAAGTCATGGACTAATTAGGCTTAATAGATTCGTCTCGCAAATTAGCCTCCATCTGTGCAATTGATTTTGTAATTAGTCTATATTTAATACTCCTAATTAGTATCTAAACATTCGATGTGATAGGAATTTTAGGAGGTCTAAAGAACCAAATGGGGCCTTAGTTGGTTTTGCCCTCTATTCCATTTATTTGTTTGAACCTATTGTTGTACCTACCGCAAGAACGGATGCTGCCTCTAAGAGGGCTAATCCGTGTCTCCAATTAGGGTTATTGGAGACGCGGGTTGGCAAAACACGTCTCCAATAACCCTCATCGGAGACGCAATTTAAAAGAAACACGTCTCTGATGTGAAACACATCAGAGACGTGGAAAATTTGCATCTCCAATGACATGTCATTAGATATGAAAATTTGGAAACGTGAAAAAACCACATCTCCTATGTGCATTAATCTACGTCTCCTTAGTAGATTCCTTACATAGTGTGCGGACGTGGCAATTTGCGCTAAAATGAGGATGTTGTACACTTGATTTTATGTGTATTCTTAATTAATTTTCATTTGAAAATTCCACTTTTGGAACGGAGTAGTTGAAACAAAAAGTGGAATATACTATTTATTTCTGTTATTGAGGGCCGGCTGGTGACTCGATGATGATTTGAAAAACGTAACGGATCAATGGAGTTGATTGCTACTCCAGCATTGCGTTGCACGCCCCTGCTTGGGATCATCATGACCGTACTGAAGATGCCCTGTGCTGCGGCACTGGAAATCATTCGGGTTCCATCTTCAAAGCTAATTTTATTCTGACTTCCACATAATTAACCCAATGAGTTAATAGTTTCCCATGAATCACATATTATTGTTTTTTTCTTATCCTTGCGAGCATTTGCATAACAATAAAAAATATATTTTCCACAATTGCCGTAAAGAATATTTGATGGGCAGGCCATGACAAGACGTCCTTCTGCTCTTTCTTTGAAAAATAGGTAAAAGGAGTCGTGTCGGCATCTGTAATAAACCATGACTGTTGCTTTTCTAGCGCCTTCAACAAGTCGTCCCCAGCTACAGCGCACCCAGCTCTCAGTCTCTCTCCACCCGTCCGGTGCTTTCAGTTATGCGTTCGTGTCCCAATATTCCAACGGCCTCCAGTCCCCGTCCATGGTATACGCCCGACCGGTGGACGACGTCGAAGCGCCACCAGGTCGTCTGCAACCAAACGCTGCGGCCTAGGCCCAAGCCGTGCTCACACGTGACGACGTGCATGCATGCAACCCAGTGGTGTTATCTTGTGCTGTGTGCGTGACCGTTGGTGGAGAAGGAAGGAAGGACGTACATCACGTCAGCCGGGGGCAGGAGAATGTCCAAGAAATTGCAGTGGTGGCGGCCTCCACCGGCCGTTTTGGACGCTTTCCCTTATCCGGATTGCGATCACGATCCTTGTTTCCACATGCATGTCCAATTGTCCATGCCTCCGTGGTGGTGCTAGGCAGCTCCCACTTGCCACTATCATTGTTGCACTAATTTCCATTTCCAAACGACCTGCAGGATACCGCTATACAGATCGAGTTATGGACACCGTCTCTTTTTCTTGTAGTGGTACTGAATAACCTGTACTAAAGAATGTGTACTTTTTTTTTTTGGCTTTGTTTGTAGTCCAAAAGGGACTTTGGAGCCTGCCTGTTGCAAAGTGGGCAGCAGGCAGGTTCGGTCTCTAGATGCATTCTTACATGTGAAGGAAAACCAAAGTGAGAAATGGCTAAAACGTAACGGTTCCAAAAACCGGTCCTAACTTCCAACACCACGTACGGCTGTCACCAGTTGGCTTTATGTACTAGTTACAACAGAAAAGGTAACACTAGAAGACTAAACTAAATTGGGGCTAATTTGTACGCTCTGTTTAGGAAGTAATAATGTGTACTCAGCTTCTTTGTTGTTTCAACTCAATTTAAACGCGCCACTCAACATTATGTGCCTCATGGATCCAACGATGATCCAGCGGTTGGTCTATTTCTAGCTCTCCGTGTGTGTGTGTGCAGTGTGAGAGCTACCAAGGTATACAAACACGATTATACAAATGTTGAAAAAAGGCTATAGATGGCCTTGTCTTTGTATTTTTCGGGGTACACTCTGAAATTAGGGGGTGTTTGGGAAACCCCTGTTAAAGTTTAACACCTGTCACATCGGATGTTTGGATGCTAATTAGGAGTACTAAACATAAGCTAATTACAAAACTAATTGCACAGATGGAGTATAATTCGCGAGACGAATCTATTAAGCCTAATTAGTCCATGATTTGACAATGTGGTGCTACAGTAACCATTTGCTAATGATGGATTAATTAGGCTTAATAGATTCGTCTCGCGAATTAGCACAAGGTTCTGCAATTAGTTTTATAATTAGCTCATATTTAGTCCTCCTAATTAGCATCCGAACATCCGATGTGACACTGTTAAAGTTTAGCACCTCATATCCAAACAGTTAGTCGACAGTCAGTATACACTGTACTGGGCACGCCGCTTTCGGTTTACGTGTATGCCTTTTCTGTCAAGTTGTGCCGAACAGCTGTGCGATGGCAACGTTTGCGATGGGATTGACTCAGCTGCAAGCGCAGGGCTCTCAATTATTGGTAGCCCTGCTCGCTGGTGGCGGCCGCATTGCAAACTGTCAGCTCCCGCGCGTGGACGTATTGACCATTCTGGTAGTTTTCAGTAGCTGTTTCTAGTTAACGCGTCGCTTTCCCGGCATGCACACGGAGCACTTTTAAACCATGCGTCCTGTCATCAAATATATATATATAATGCAGGTCTCCTTCAATCAGTGCAAGTCGCATCTAGGCAAGCAAACTTGTCATTCCGGGCCCCGTTTAGATTCCCCCTACTCAAATTTAGTATCTATACGGATGTTTGATGCTAATTAGGAGTATTAAATATAGGTTAATTACAAAACTAATTGCACAGATGGAGTCTAAATCGCGAGACGAATCTATTAAGCCTAATTAGTCCATGATTTGACAATGTGGTGCTACAATAACCATTTGCTAATGATGGATTAATTAAACTTAATAGATTCATCTCGCGAATTAGCACAGGGGTTCTGCAATTAGTTTTATAATTAGCTCATGTTTAGTCCTCCTAATTAACATCCGAACATCCGATGTGACACTGCTAAAGTTTAGCACATGATATCCAAACACCCTCTAGTATCCTTAGGGGTAGAGGGTGGGTTAATGTGTTCGTAGAGATAAGCGATTTCCGTTTTTCTTAGCCATTATTATCAATTTCAAGCAGGTTCGATAAGAGGGTGTCAGTGAAGAAATCAAGTAATGTGTATGTACATGAGCGTTATGTGTCTATATCATATTTTGAAAACCTCATGATGTAGAGAAAAGCTAGTGATATGAAAAAGAGAGTGAGAGTGAAAAAAAAAGATGAAACTAGGAATAATAAGCTTCAATATGAATTTTTTCTCCACTTGTATCAAAATTTTCCTTTTGATTGTAGTGCCCCTACATCTGTTTGTAGGGTGCCTCCCTTGGCGAAACCATCTACGCTTCTATTGTGTCCATACTCGACTTGTGTGTTCTAAAGCTATTTACTTCGTAGGATTCTCCCTCCTCCTGATGGAGCCTCATGCCCTTTGGGCCTTAGGCTTCATATACCTTCACGTTCCTTTATGGCAAGCGCAGTAGAAGCGTTCCTCCACAACACCTAGACTTGTTCCTAAAAGAAAACATAAACCAGCAGCACTGTTCATCTCTCTTGTATCAAATATAAAGTCCTCACTTTTCCAAGATAGAATAGAAGCAAACACAAAAAACAAAACAATATTATAAGGAAAAAGAAGTGACAATCAGCTAAATATTCTTGTCAAGAATAATAGAATACTTTGACGAGCATAGATAATAACAAGTCGTAATATCGCGAAGAATACTCATAACCGCCGTCACCCGTAACAAACCATAACCGCTACTTTTTTTTATCTTCATCGTAGACTAATCTGGTCTTGTGCAGATGCGGACTCATCCGCCAGCTATACCGCACCAAGTTCATGCTTCTCCAACGGCCAACCTGACTTGACTCTGATTCTCTGAAAGCAACGCTCCTGGTGCATGCTCACACGTGCAACTGTGTCAGTGGTCCGACGGCCGTCCGTGCTTAGTGTTGTGTGCGCGACCGTGGGGGCAAAAACGAACAGAGGCGTGTCTGAATTGCTACCGTTTTCCCTGTCGGTGCTTCGCAGCTGCCGTGTGAATTACTATCGCTGCAAGATGTGCATGTGTTCTTGGACACATGTTCATGTTCAGACTTTTTGGACATATGTTCAGGGCGAAATCTTGTTGTATTATTATCACTACAAGATGTGCAAAATTTTTCCAGAAGTACTAGCAGATGGTGGATGAGGGCGTGTATTTTTATCAACTTTGTCAGATTTGTCTAGTCGCTGATAGGTGATACTTTGTAGGCAATTCATTTTCACTAATGGGAAGTGGTCTTATCATACTAAACACCGTCCAACGGTTTACTCTCTCTCTTATAGATTATGAAGGTAATATCTGACCTCTGTATTAACCAATGCCAGGATGCACAGTCATTTACTCATTTAGTCTTTTCGTATATACTCCACTAGCACACCAAATAATAGTAGCTCAATCCAAGAATGTCATGTTGTTTCTGCACGGGGGGCATATTCTTACATGTTGGAGAGATTCCGTTGCAAAGTGGACAGCCAGGATCTCACCATATCTTTCATGTGAAGGAAAGAACCAAAGAGAGAAAAGTTTCTGACCAAACGGTTCCAAAACGGTTCGGACTCCTAACTGCTCATTTCTGTCACCGGTTCCTCTTTACAATAAAATGTGCATGCAAATTAGGTAACAAAGCATCCTCATTGAGATGAGGTTTTAGTTGGAGCGCCACTAAACCAGCAAGAATTTGTATGCTGATTAGGAAGCAATAACAATGGAGTACTTTTGTATTGTGTAACTGAATTCCAACATCCTCTGCAGCTGATGAAATCAGCATTACTCTTTAACCATAAAAGGCAGGGGTTCTATGTAGTAGTTTACTATTATTAGTACTCTACCTATTTTTTTTTGCGATGTAGAGATTGATCAAATCCAAAGATCAAAACAAACCTTATTACACTACTGGAAAACTGAGCATTCGTTCAATGCGTTAGTACTGGACGCCTTTTCATCCAATACTAAGTGCCACCAGAGCCCCTGTAGTACCGGTTTGGAACCTCAGCCGGTACTAAATGGCAGCACGTGGACCGCGTGGCCGACAGCTAGATTTCCCACGAAACAATTTAGTACCGGCTGGTGGCTTCAGCCGGTACTAAATGATGAGAATGCCATTTAGTACCGGCTAGTAGCTTCAACCAGTACTAAATGAAACCATTTAGTACCAGTTGAAACTACCAGCCGGTACTAATGTCAACCATTTGTTCTATATATAAATGAGCTGCTTCCTTAGCTTCCTCCCCGAGCAAGCTCAACCATTTGCTCAAGCTTCGTTTTTCTTCACTCGACTAGCTTCTTCACTAGACCGGTTAGCAACTTCATTCCCCCTCCTCTGGTCATAGTATTCTAGGTTTTTTTTGAATGAGCTAGTTTTATGTTACTTGTTACTTTATTAGAGTGAGGAGAATGGAGAGTTTTTTAGAATGAGTTTTATGTTACAAATGGAGTATTTGTTGATCTTTTAGAACGAGGAGAATGGAGAGTTTTTTAGAGTGAGGTGATGAATGCGGATTTTTTTAGAATGAGTTTTATGTTACAAATGGAGTACTAGCTTGTTGATCTTTTAGAACAAGGAGAATGGAGAGTTTTATAGAGTGATGAGAATGGAGAGTTTTTTAGAATGAGTTTTATGTTACAAATGGAGTACTTGCTGATGTTTTAGAACAAGGAGAATGGAGAGCTTTTTAGAGTGGGGACTAAATATTATAAACACATTTACTCTATCTTTCCCCTACCTAATATTGGTCAAGTTCTTTATCTAATATGAAGCTCTGTGTCCATTTTTCACGTAATACGATGCAAATGGATCGGCAATGGATGTAACACCTCTGCTCCTCCAATACTAGAGAACAGAAGAACTTCGAGTCCACAAACTCTGACCGAACATCGTAAAAGAATCTTGAAATAGTTTTCGAAACACCTTTTGGAGCCAGATTTTCATAATAAAGTATGGTGGCCAATAGCCAGTTCAGGCAGAGATTTGTTCATTGACCTTGACCTATCAGCTTATGGTTGGTTTTGGATTGCCAAAATGGGTCATACTCAGGGAACATATCTTTTGCCTGGTCAGGCTATTAGGCCACCATACTTCTATTATAAAAATGTGGCGCTTACTTCAAAAGATGTTTGGACAATTATTTCAAGATTCTTTTATGATATTTAGTCAGAGTAGGTGGACTCGTAGATCTCATGTTGTACCATTATTTTAGGATTAGTGTATCTTTTTTCTCCCAAATTAATGGTCGTGATGTGGATGCTCCTATGTTCTAAATATCTCATTCATGTAAGACTTAATATATGCGCTAGATTATGTCGATAGGTTCTTGGGAATCGACATTATCGATATAAATCGTAGTTTGTACGTTGCGATGATTAACGGTTATGACGTGGACGATCCTAGATTTTAAGTATCTTATTTATGTAAGATTTAATATGTACGATGAATTGATATAATATGTACGATGAATTTCATATGTAATGTACTCTAGTTAATATTTGTAATGAATTTTTATCTCTACTATTTCATACACACATATACATGTGACAATCTTATCGTAATGATTGAAACATTTTATTAGAATTAAGATAGTGTGCACGGAAAACAAAACTGCTGGAGGCGGACAGTTTCAGCTCCCGCCAATTTGGCAACTTTAGTACCGGTTGGAAGCATGCCCGGTACTAAATGGAGGAATTTAGTACCGGGCAAAGGCTGGAACTGGTACTAAATGCCCCCTAATTTCAGATTCCACCATTTAGCAACTTTAGTACCGGTTGGGAGTCCTTCCGGTTACTAAATGGAGGAATTTAGTACCAGGCAAAGACTAGCGCCGGTTCTAAAGTATCCCACCTACAAATACTTTGTCTTCTCTGAACACTTAGCAGTTTCCAAAATTAGTAGTTCCTCCCTCTGCACCACGCCGGCCCCATCCCTGTCGCCCTCGCCCACCGTCGCCACCCGTCCCCGTCTCCATCGCTATCGCTGCCGCCGTCGCCTGCCGCCGCTGCGCCGGTCCCGTCCCCGTCTCCATCGCCATCGCTGCCGCCCCATCCCGTCCCCATCCCCATCTCCATCATCGTCGCCATCGCCCATCGCCCCGTCGTCCCATTCCCAGCTCCACCATCACCTCGTCCCCTGCTCCGTCGCCCGTCGCCCCCGTCGCCGTTGTCGTCGCCTCATCCTCGACCACCGCCACCCCATCCCTAGGTGTCGTCCCCATCGCCACGCCTCTCCCTTCCCCACCTCCCCCGCAGGCCACCGCTGCGCCTCTCCCTCCCCTGCCTCCCCTGCGTGCCGCCGCGCCTCCGCCGCGCACCCTCCCTGGTTAGGTTTTCTTTTTTTTGATAATTTTAATTTTGATGCATTAAAATGATTTTGCTACCTGTATTGGGTTAAAATGGCTATGATTTTGCCTGAATTGGATATCAATTTCTATTGGATGCTAAGTAATTAATTTTTTGTGATACAATTGTGGCATAATGCTATATCTCTTAGAGGACATGTTGATATTCACATGTAGCATTGTGATAGAATTGTGGATGGCTATGAAGTGATGGTCTAGATTTATTTCAATGTATATGATGTGCGTATATGATAATGTATTATTGGTGGTAAAGTTTATTAGTTAAGAAAAATGGTGACAAATTATCTTATCACAATTTTATTTGGATAGTTTGGGCTAACTATGGCAAGTGGAAGTTCTCGCCATGGTGGTGGCGGCCGTGGTGGCGACGGCCGTGGACATTACATTTTTGAGGAGCCACCGTTGGCTGATCCTCCAGGAATTCACTTCCCTAATCGCGTCATTGACTTGCCAAAAGGCGATCGAAGCAGAGGAATAATTCCCAACATAGTAAAATTCTTTCCTTCTTGTAATTAATTTTTTTACTACACATGAATAATTTCTAAATTTACTTACATATAATGTAGCTTATCGACAATATTAGATGGCTCCAAGATATTGTCAAAGCTCTAGGTGGTACTTCTCCTTTAGTGCAATCCGAAATAGTTGGTCCATGGATTTTTAAAAGAGTAAAAATCTCTTTTCAAGTACCTGTTCGAGAAACCCAAGCCAACTGGATCAGAGTACCAGGATAGCCCATCTCGATGGTTTCAATTGCCGTATGGGGTCAATTAACACCAAGTAGGGTAACTTTTGAAAGGATCGTTGTGGAGGCCTCCCTACAATAGCTTAAGAATCATGGGTACTTTGTGCCAGACTTCTCATAGTTTTGAATAAAGGCGGTCGAGGAGGGAGAAAGCAATTTCACTGGGACTACTGAGAGACTTTGTTAGTTGAATCAACATGACATGGTATGGAACATATCTAATCATCCTTTTATCTTTAATTGTATTACATCTTTTAAATTTCATCATGTTATTCTCTTCTTTTAGGATGTCTTTGGTCAAACCTTGGCGGCAATGAGCTTTCATACGATTCTGGCTCAAGTCTTGGATGTGTTGAATTATAGTTACACTGATGGAAACCCGATACGCACCAGAGATTTCAAGCTCCAGGCTCATCTCACTTTCTACAGGCCATTTCAGTTGACGTCGTCTCCATTGTTCGAGATTTATGGTAGTGCATGTGACTGTTCTTGTGAAGCGCTAGAGAGTGCACTAATTCATGCTCTAGCTTATATTGATGAAGTTCTAGACTTAACAATTGGAGACTTAAGCTATGTGGCATATCTACATAAGCGAAGCAAATCATTAAATATGTAGCATGCATGGATGTACTCCTACTGTACCCTTTTCTTATGGATTTGAACTTGTTCTCTCTAAGACCTTGAGTATTGATGTACGAACTATTGACTGTTAATAATTTGAATAAGTTGATACTTGTAATACTTGGATTTGAATGGGTTGATATGTTAACGTAATATTATTAGTAAAAGCTCCGTCGAATACGGAATTAAAACAAAAAGGATAAATAAAAAAAGAAAAGGAATAAATTTTAGTACCGGTTAGTAACCAACCGGTACTGAACTGCCGTCCGCAATAGCGTAATGTGGCTCGCAGTTTAGTGCCGGTTGGTGTTACCGACCGGTACTAAATAGCGCATTTAGTACCGGTTGGGCTGACCGGTACTAAATGGCGTGGCATTTAGTACCGACCAAGCGATACTGGTCGAGCGCCCGGTACTAAATGGGGTTACCAACCGGTACTTCTATCCTCCAGTAGTGTTATGAGATGGTAAACACCTTAATTATAGATATCCTTACTTAAAAAAACCCGTTAAATCTTCAGACGCTTGTATTTAGTTTCCCCCATCTCAGCCAACATTATTATATATTAATTCTAAAAGCCCACATTTAAAAACCCTAAACCATCATTAATGGCGGTTTAGTAGGGAGGGAGCAGCTCCCCTGTTTGATGGAATCTAGGCAGCAGGCTGTGCGAGCTGCAACCCACCCCGGCCAAATATTTTGTCACATAAACATTCTCCACCCCTTCTTTTTTACACCCTGCACTTCCCACACTACATGCTCTATTGACTGGATTTGCACGTATCATTGCTTCCACTGGCTATTTCCCAATCAGCTCACCTCACTTTAGATACGCACTTGAAAAAAACTAATATGCTGGTGTATAGCTTTTGGTTTAGCACTAACTAACATTCAAATATTAGTTCTCCATGTTATTGTTTATTTATCATGATGGGCATCTAACGGCCATCACATAGGCTCCTCATTCGTTGGTGCTCGATTCATGATGTGTCATGCATATGTTGCTTTTGAGAAATAAAATTAAAGGACTCAAACAAGAAATATGCCAATAATGCCATGGCAGAATTAAAGGTAGTTAGTCCCTTCTTTTGAGAGCATGCTTCTCCAGCGGTGGCGGTCACTCCATTATTAGGACGACCACTCCACTCTATTCCGTTTGGTTCGTTTTGTTTCTGGTACGAGTTAGTTTCTGGCATGACTCCAATTTGCTAGTGGCCACGGTGACTTCAGTAGGGCAATCGTTTTGTTTCCATTCATGTGTGGGCAAGGATCCATTAAATAATTAGGGTGGGCAGTGACATGTGCTTTATACCACCAACGAAACAAGAATTTAATGTCTGCTTTTTATGTTGCGGCATATAGTATTACATATTTTAGAATGATTGGCTGAATCACTCACAACCAAATAATCAATACTTTTTTGAGTGTAGTACTACTAAATAGCTGATGTTGTAGTATATTTTGTATTCATTTTTTACTTGTTGCAGTCTTGTTGGGATTTATTTGATGGTATTTTTGATGCTACTTTTGAGCTTGGGAAATCCCCTAAAGACACTTCAAATACCATACCATTGGTCATTTGAAAAAAAAGCTTTAGATTATTTTGGAGAGTTTTTTTTTTTGCTTCATGGGACGAATGTACGAGTTAAAAGGTGAATAAACTGCAATAGGGCGCCAAGAGAAGTTATTTGCACACTTGCACTAAGAGTCATAGTCTATGACACTGATTGTTGAATTCTCTACCTTCGTGAACACTTAGTGCAGAGTGGAACATCCTTTTTATTTTTTATTTTTAAATGTAGAACATCCTTGCATTGATAGAGCATATATCGACGTCTTGGGCTCTTGGCATCTTCTTCATGTCATTAATCTTAAACATTGTGAAGTCGCAAAATAAATTGCAAATCACTATATATAGTAGTTCATTTCATGCCACACTACAAGAGTGTACATCTTTCCCGACAGTTTTTTTTGCTAGTGGCCAACAGTGTTAGCATCATAGTATATTTTTCTAAGTTGCCAACAGTATTTCTTGTATAAATTTTCATTTTTTCCTACAGTTTTGGTAATTACCAAAATAATGAAATCCTCCACAAACTCATTACCCACAATTTTTGCAGCTATTGAACCAAATGCACAACTGTTGGTCACTTTATAATAGAGACTGTTGGGAAAAATGGAAGTCTTGTAGTGCCGTCGCTTCAAGCGTTTCTGGACCAAGTAATGCTACACCAACGTAAAAGTTTTACAAAAACAAAAAAAAGAGAGTACAATACATGTAGACAGCAACAACCATTTAGCTCAATAAAAGTTACCAATTAAAAGGTATAACTTGTTGTTCACGTCAACAGGTAAGTAAAATTTGTTTAAAGAAGCACCATGTTACTTTCTACTTTTATGGAAAACACCATGTTAATACCAAATTGCCAGTGCTGATAAACTGCAGCCCAGCAGGTAGTGCAGCCCAACTTCACGGCGATGCCGACCAAATCAATTCATCCCTCGTGGGCTGTGAACGGCCCATGGTCAGCACAGCTGGCATGCAACTGCTTAAATCCTAGAATGACCATACCAAATTACCAATATACATCCTATAAACCTTGACCAGTTGCATTGGTATTCTGCTTTCCTCCAAATGATTTAGGACCTGTTCGTTTTCACCGGATTGGCCCGGAATGAGACCTGTTTCGGGTGGTTTAAAGTGGCCCGGTTCGAAACCAGGCTTCTATCGAAAGTGCTATTCGTTTTGACCCGATTTGGAAAGAAAATCGGTCCGGATTGGAATCATCCCACACTTGTCAGCCTGGATCGGAACCCTACCTCACCCCCGGAACGAATCTAGCATGAGAGACACAGGCGATGCGTGCGACGTGAGGTGCAGCTCCGCTGGCGGCGCGTGAGGTGACGAGGTGGCGGCATGGCGGCGCGAGGTGACGGCATGGCGGCGCAACACATACCCAACGGCGACCGGGTCCCGTCCAGCCTCCTATTGGAGGTATGCCCTAGAGGCAATCATAGAGATGATGATATTCCATTTGTATCCAAGATTTGTATGTTGTGTTCATTGAATATCCATTGAAGGCTACTTGAATTGATTTGCAATTATGTGAATTGTATGTGAAACTCTTTACTTGTATGGTTATTCTAAAGTTGTCCCTAGTCGGAGTTCATGTGAGGACACACATGAATATTAGACTAGCACATGTATTAGTTGATAACTATGTTTCACAAGTCATGGACATGGAGATGTTGAACTAATAATGTGGACACATGTGGAGACATGTGCTAGGACTGACCCAACACGAGAAGTAGTTCTCTCTTTAAACAACATATACGCTTTGTCCTTAGACCTGAGATTGTCGCATGTATTCTAGCTGTGGATCGACCTACTTAGGGGCTATCAAACGCTACGCCGTAACAGGGTAGTTATAAAGGTAGTTTTCGGGTTTGTCAAGAAGCATGCTATGAGACATGGTCAATCAAGATGGGATTTGCCACTCTCTGATTGAGAGTGATATCTCTGGGCCCCTCGAGTGATCGGATCCGAAAATGCATGGCCATGCTACGTACGGTTAAGAATTAACCTACAAAGGGATTCCGGATCACAGGATCGAGAAAGAGCGGTCGGCTTGTAGCTAGACCAAATATCGTGAGGCAAAGGGAATAGCATGTATATTATGTTGTGATGGTTCGTCTGATATGATCTTCGTGTGCGTATAGGAGTTGGCACGTCTTGCTAGAGGCCGCTACCGACTATTGGGCCGAGTAGGAGTACTCGGGCCATGTCTATACGTATCCGAACCCATAGGGTCACACACTTAAGGGGCTGGAAGCCCAATTCGGATCAGATCCGAGTTGGATTAGGTTTAGAAGTGCTAATGGGCCTCGGATCCAGAGGTCCGTCAGGAACCTCTATAAATAGAGGGGTGGGGGCGCCCTAGGGTTTACACCTTTTTGGCGAAACACACCTGCTGCGCCTCCCACGCCCTCGCCTGTTGCAACTCGCGGATCTAGCAGTCCGGCTTGTGACGCTTCCTCCCTGCACGTGTGGATACCTTGGAGGTGTTGCGCTTGTAGCACTTCGACGAGCCACCGACGAGCCACGACGAGCCGACGACGAGCCGCGGCACCGGAGGCGATCTTGCTGCACGTGGACGAGGTGCTGAGGAGCTGCTGGACGTGATCGACTACGTACGACTACGTTGATCGACTACGTACGACTACACGTGATCGTCTTCACTGCATCGACGCATATCTACATCTTCCGCACCAGTAGTGCGTCGAGTGGTAATCCCGTGATCCTTATACGGCAGTTCTTCCTGGTTATACGCGGTAGAATTTTTGAATTGCGCTAGTGTAGCCTACCTCGTATCCCAACAATGGTATCAGAGCCGTAGCTGCTTAGTTTTGGATTCGGGATGTGTGCATATGGAGATATGCGAGTTTTCCGTTTGATCTATGTCCTGGTTTCGTGCCTTTGCTGCAATGGTAGTGTAACGACATACTCCTACCGGTCGGTTTCCGCCATCGGAGTTAAGTGATACACGTAAATCCAGTTGCAGTGAGCGAAAATCAATATGATTGGTCGAATCGAGATCCAGGGTCATACACCAGGCGCATTAGATGTGCAATAGTAGATGAGATCTACTGCCGGGGTCGGGATTTTTGCCGTATGCGTATGCTTCGGTAAATCATCCGTAACTTTTCGGTACGATCTCGGATCGGGGTGAATTTTATATGAAAATTGATCTACAGAAAAAGTTACACATGAAATTCAACCGCTTCGCCGTTTTCGGCGAAATTAGATTTCCCAAATTCGGCTTGGAAGATGGAGTTTCGGGCCTCCCAAGTTTGGAACGTTAGGGCGCCTAACTCTGTTTTGCAGGATGTATGTATGTATCTTGTGATCAGTATGGCCCCCTTGTGTATGTGATGCATGTGTGTAACTCATTCGTGACCTGCGTGTCGCGCGTACGGCAACACGACAGGAGCCATATGTGTTGTCACTTTATTGTATTTAATGGTCTGCGTACCAATCTGTGATGATCCAAGCAACTATGTAATCTTCATTACTAGATTCTTTACTAGCTATTAGGCGTAATAACATGTTCTAGTTCTTGGAGGACTCATCACCAGGAGGATGGCGCACATGGAACATGGAGATGGAGATCACCATGGTGAACAGGTTCTATGGAGATGGAGATCACCATATGAAAACGGGCCATACTGTGTCACAACTGTGTGAATGCTATTCTGTTTATGTTTTACTTTCTGCATGCTGTGATGTTAGAAGTAGAACGATCCCTCACAAAGTTTAAGTTAGTATGCCCTCCCAACTAAAACTTGCACCGTCCCATGTCTTGTACAATTAGTGGTGGGTCTATGAAATTAGGGTGCCACTAGTTTTCCTTGACTAGACGGGTTTGTGTCGGACACTTACACGCATAAGGGTTGGTTTGCTTAACGAGGTCATCTTAACGGTTAAGGACCTTGAGGCATAACGGTTGGGCACCGAGACATGGAGATGTCACCCAACAACAGGAGTCATATGTGATATGATTAGCAAAAGTTGCTTACCGATCTACCTCGTTTGCTAGCGGTGATGCTAAAGCTCACTAGTAGACTTGTTAGTTGTGGATCCTGAATCACTAAGTTTCAATAGAGGGATATTGATTTTAGTGGGAGTAGATTCTGTTAAAATAGTTTAATGTAATTTGCTCTATCATGGATACGTTTGTCTTAGTGTATTTTGCATTACTTTTGTTGTAGATTAAATGGCACCTAGCAACACCACCACATCGTTTGCTTTGCGTTCAGTCCTTGAGAAGGACAAGTTGAATGGAACAAACTACTCGGATTGGATCCGTAACCTGAGAATTGTTCTCAGGGCCGATAAAAAGGAAGATGTTCTAGACACCCCACTACCACCAGTACCTGCTGATGATGCATCTGCTGCCGTTAAGGCTGCTTACAAGAAGGCATTTGATGCTAATCTTGAGGTAAGCTGCCTTATGCTTGCTTGCATGGAACCCGAGCTGCAGATGCAGTTAGAAACAAATCATGAGGCACACGATATGATCGTGGCGCTCAAGGACATGTTCCAGACACAGGCTAGGACCGAAAGGTTCAATGTGTCCAAAGCCTTTCTGGAGTGCAAGTTAGCAGAAGGCGCAGCAGTAGGACCACATGTAATCAAGATGGTTGGTTACACTCAGCGATTGGAGAAGCTGGGCTTCCCAATGGGCAAAGAGTTGGCCACTGACTTCATTCTTTCATCTCTTCCGCCTAGCTATGGGAACTTCATCTCGAACTACCATATGCATGGGACGGAGAAGGGTTTGAATGAACTGTGTGGTATGCTCAAGACAGCAGAGGTGGACATCAAGAAAAGCGCTAGTACCAGCCATGTGATGGCTATACAGAACAAGCCTAGCTTTAAGAAGAAGGGCAATTCTTGGAAGAAGAAGGGCAAGGCTGGAACGTCCAAGCGAAACCCAGCGCCCAAGGTTAAAGCTGGACTTGGACCTGCTCCAGACAAAGAGTGCTTTTACTGTCATGAACTTCGTCACTGGAAGAGAAACTGCAAGCAGTACCTAGCTTCCTTGAAGAATGGCGGAAGTAAGAGTACTTCTACCTCAGGTACGCTTGTTGTTAATGTTATAGACAACATATTTCTCGCTGATACAATTATTAATTCTTGGGTATTTGATACCGGATTGGTTGCTCATATTTGCAATTCGATGCAGGGAATGATAAGAAGTAGAAGCGTGGAAAGAGGAGAAGTTGATTTCCGCGTGGGCAATAATGCAAGAGTTGCTGCGTTGACCGTCGGGACGATGCAACTCCACCTCCCGTCAGGATTTATTATGGAGTTGAATAATTGTTATTTTGTTCCTAGTTTAAGTCGAAACATTTTGTCTCCTTCATGCTTGATGAAGGATGGTTATTCATTTGCGAGTGAAAACAATGGTTGTGTGATCTCTAAGAATAATATGTTTATGGCTTTTGCACCCATTGTGAATGGATTATTTGTTTTAAATCTTGATGGTTCACCTGTCTGTAATGTAAGTGCTAAAAGGCCTCGGCCTAATGATTTGAGTCCTACCTACTTGTGGCATTGTCGTTTGGGTCATATAAGTGAAAAGCGCATGAAGAAGCTCCATTCTGATGGACTTCTAACTTCGTTTGATTTTGAATCATACGAGACATGTGAGGCTTGCTTGCTAGGCAAGATGACCAAGACGCCTTTCACAGGATTTCCTGAAAGAGCAGTAGACTTGTTGGAACTCGTACATAGTGATGTATGCGGACCAATGAGCACGACGACTAGAGGAGGATTCCAATACTTCATAACTTTCACTGATGATTTTAGTAGATATGGCTATGTCTACTTGATGAGGCACAAGTCTGAAACCTTTGAAAAGTTCAAGGAATTTCAAAATGAAGTTGAAAATCAGCGTGGCAAGAAAATTAAGGCCTTACAATCTGATCGTGGAGGCGAGTATTTGAGCCACGAGTTTAGCAATCATCTAAAGAGTTGCGGAATTGTTCCACAACTTACGCCGCCTGGAACACCTCAGAGAAACGGTGTGTCCGAGCGACGTAATCGAACTTTGTTAGACATGGTTCGATCAATGATGAGCCAGTCGGACCTACCGTTGTCATTTTGGGGATACGCTCTAGAAACAGCAGCTTTCACACTTAATAGGGTACCATCTAAATCCGTAGTTAAGACACCATATGAGATATGGACTGGAAAGGTTCCTAGTTTGTCTTTTCTAAAGATTTGGGGATGTGAAGTGTTTGTCAAGCGACTTCAGTCGAATAAGATCACACCCAAGTCGGATAAGTGCATTTTCGTGGGATATCCAAAGGATACTTTGGGATATTATTTCTACAACCGATCAGAAGGCAAAGTGTTTGTCGCTCGGAACAGGGTTTTCCTAGAGAAAGAGTTTCTCAAAGGAGAAAAGAGTGGAAAGACAGTGCATCTTGAAGAAGTTCAAGATGAGCCGATCGGGCAAGAATCAATGAGTGATGCTAACGTAGCAGAACAAGTTGAGATACCCATGGCAAGAGAAGCACCGCCACAACCACGAAGGTCGGCAAGGCTCCGCGAAATGCGGGAAATATTATTGTTGGACAATGATGAGCCTGCGACATATGCAGAAGCAATGATGGACCCAGACTCCGAAAAATGGCAGAGTGCCATGCAATCCGAAATAGAGTCCATGGGAGACAATCAAGTTTGGAACTTGGTTGACCCGCCTGATGGTGTTAAAGTCATAGAGTGCAAGTGGATCTATAAGAAGAAAAAGGACATGGATGGAAATGTTCACATCTATAAAGCACGACTTGTCGCAAAAGGTTTTCGACAAGTTCAAGGAGTTGACTACGACGAGACCTTCTCGCCCGTAGTGATGCTTAAGTCCATTCGGATTATTCTAGCTATAGCTGCATATTTCGATTATGAGATATGACAGATGGATGTCAAGACAGCTTTCCTGAATGGAAACCTAGCTGAGGACGTGTATATGATACAGCCCGAGGGTTTTGTCGATCCGAAAAATGCTGGAAAGGTATGCAAGCTTCAGAGATCCATTTATGGATTGAAGCAAGCATCTAGGAGTTGGAACATTCGTTTTGATGAAGTGGTCAAAGGGTTTGACTTCACCAAGAACGAAGAAGAGTCTTGTGTTTACAAGAAGGTTAGTGGGAGCTCTGTAGTATTTCTAATCTTATGTGTGGATGACATATTACTGATTGGAAATAACATTCCTATGCTTGAGTCCGTAAAGACTTCACTGAAAAATAGTTTTTCGATGAAGGACTTAGGGGAAGCGGCATATATTCTGGGCATTAAGATCTATAGAGATAGATCGAGAAGGCTTATAGGTTTAAGCCAAGATACTTACATTGACAAAGTGTTGAAGCGGTTCAGCATGGAAGAGGCAAAGAAAGGGTTCTTGCCTATGTCACATGGCATACATCTCAGCAAGACTCAGTGTCCTTCGACTGCTGATGAGCGGGATCGCATGAGTAGAGTGCCATATGCCTCGGCTATTGGATCTATCATGTATGCAATGATAAGTACTCGCCCAGATGTTTCATATGCGCTAAGTATGACAAGCAGGCACCAATCTGATCCAGGTGAGAGTCACTGGACAGCGGTGAAAAACATTCTTAAGTACTTGAGAAGGACTAAAGATATGTTCCTCGTCTATGGAGGTGAGGAGAAGCTCGTTGTAACAGGTTACACTGATGCTAGTTTCCAAACCGACAGAGATGATTCAAAGTCACAATCAGGATTTGTGTTCACGATAAATGGTGGTGCTGTTAGTTGGAAGAGTTCCAAGCAGGAGACGGTGGCCGATTCTACGACAGAAGCTGAGTACATCGCGGCTTCGGAAGCCGCGAAGGAAGGTGTTTGGATAAGGAATTTCCTCATTGAGCTTGGTGTGTTCCCGAATGCGTCCAGCCCATTGAATCTCTACTGTGATAATAATGGGGCAATTGCGCAAGCAAATGAGCCAAGGAACCACCAGAAGAACAAACACGTAATGCGGCGATTTCATCTCATTCGAGACTTCGTTAACCGGGGTGAGATCAAGATATGCAAAATACACACGGATCTGAACATTTCTGATCCGTTGACAAAACCACTCCCGCAGGCTAAGCATGATGCGCATGTAAGAGCTATGGGTATTAGGTACCTTCTAGATTGACTCTAGTGCAAGTGGGAGACTGTTGGAGGTATGCCCTAGAGGCAATCATAGAGATGGTGATATTCCATTTGTATCCATGATTTGTATGTTGTGTTCATTGAATATCCATTGAAGGCTACTTGAATTGATTTGCAATTATGTGAATTGTATGTGAAACTCTTTACTTGTATGGTTATTCTAAAGTTGTCCCTAGTCGGAGTTCATGTGAGGACACACATGAATATTAGACTAGCACATGTATTAGTTGATGACTATGTTTCACAAGTCATGGACATGGAGATGTTGAACTAATAATGTGGACACATGTGCTAGGACTGACCCAACACGAGAAGTAGTTCTCTCTTTAAACAACATATACGCTTTGTCCTTAGACCTGAGATTGTCGCATGTATTCTAGATGTGGATCGACCTACTTAGGGGCTATCAAACGCTACGCCGTAACAGGGTAGTTATAAAGGTAGTTTTCGGGTTTGTCAAGAAGCATGCTATGAGACATGGTCAATCAAGATGGGATTTGCCCCTCTCTGATTGAGAGTGATATCTCTGGGCCCCTCGAGTGATCGGATCCGAAAATGCATGGCCATGCTACGTACAGTTAAGAGTTAACCTACAAAGGGATTCCGGATCACAGGATCGAGAAAGAGCGGTCGGCTTGTAGCTAGACCAAATATCGTGAGGCAAAGGGAATAGCATGTATATTATGTTGTGATGGTTCGTCTGATATGATCTTCGTGTGCATATAGGAGTTGGCACGTCTTGCTAGAGGCCGCTACCGACTATTGGGCCGAGTAGGAGTACTCGGGCCATGTCTATACGTATCCGAACCCATAGGGTCACATACTTAAGGGGCTGGAAGCCCAATTCAGATCAGATCCGAGTTGGATTAGGTTTAGAAGTGCTAATGGGCCTCGGATCCAGAGGTCCGTCAGGAACCTCTATAAATAGAGGGGTGGGGGCGCCCTAGGGTTTACACCTTTTTGGCGAAACACACCTGCCGCGCCTCCCACGCCCTCGCCTGTTGCAACTCGCGGATCTAGCAGTCCGGCTTGTGACGCTTCCTCCCTGCACGTGTGGATACCTTGGAGGTGTTGCGCTTGCAGCACTTCGACGAGCCACCGACGAGCCACGACGAGCCGACGACGAGCCGCGGCACCGGAGGCGATCTTGCTGCACGTGGACGAGGTGCTGAGGAGCTGCTGGACGTGATCGACTACGTACGACTACGTTGATCGACTACGTACGACTACGTGATCGTCTTCACTGCATCGACGCATATCTACATCTTCCGCACCAGTAATGCGTCGAGTGGTAATCCCGTGATCCTTGTACGGCAGTTCTTCCTGGTTATACGCGGTAGAATTTTTGAATTGCGCTAGTGTAGCCTACCTCGTATCCCAACACCTCCACCCTCTCCACCGCCTTCTCCCTAGTGAGCGCCGTCATCTCTCCCTCTCCCTCTCCCATCCTTGCATTCTTGTTCTTGAGGTTTCCAAGCCTAGGGTGTAGTGGATTTGATTGTTCTTGGGGTGTAGTTGACTCCTTGTTAGTTGATTCCAAACCATGCTTCTCTGATTCTCTCGCACCCTGTCCATAGAAACCGAACCGTGATAGCTGACGATAGATCGATCAGATCAGTCGCAGATGCATCCGGACCGGACTCACACTAGTATTATTGATATCTCTGCTGATCATTGCTTTGCTTTGCTTTGCCTGCACTGCAACGCACATGCATCAGAAATTCAGATATCATCACTCCTGTCCATTCATGCTCCTGTAATCAGTCGATCTGCAGCTATCCATATCAGCCCAAATTTTAGAGCTAAATGCAGTTCATGTTCCACGCTACACTGTTCTAAGTTCAAGCTCCAATCCAACATTAGGCTTGCCATTCTGCAGTGGTACCTTGAAGGCTGCTAGAGGAAGGCCGCAGCACAGCCACAGATGGAGCCGGAGGTGCTGCTACCACTTGAGTTGTTTGCCCTGTTCTCCTTCATTCCTTCATTCGGAGTTTTAGTCTGAAACTCTAAATTCATTGTGTTGGTACACAAGTAGCTTCCAGTCTTCTTGATGTAGCTTTGTATGTGTTGGCATAAAATTGTGTTGGGTTTCTGCATAATTTATTTTGTGCAACTAGTAACATGTTAGTACTATTACAGTTGACGAACCTTTCATTGCAACCAATAACTGGCAGGCTGCATTGTTACTGCATAGCAAGTTACCTTAGTGCCAGAAGCAAGTTACCTTACTGACAAACCTTTGTATGTGTTGGAAAAATCTGAATATGTCTGCACAAACTAAATCTGGCACTTCTAAGTGCCAGAAGAAAATGCTTCTCAGTTGTCATAAGCTTCGACATTCCTTGTACTAGCCTCTTGCACACTGACATATTTCATCAGTCGTGATTAGTAAATATTTAGTCAGACTGCTGCAAAATTTCAGCTTCAGAGATATCATTCCAGTGAGTGACACAATATTATGGATAGTGATACCTTTGTTGATTAAGAAAAAATAATGTGTGGAATTGTAACTTTGTAAGGATGCAATCTGATATGCAACATGTTTTTCCCAACTTGTTACGGGTTGGCACTTCTTGATCTATATTGTGTCCTATGCTTTGTGGCCAATCTAAATCATGTGCTTTGAAACTCAATTCTGTAACCATCAAACCAAGATTCATAAATCCATAATTATAGACCGAGATTCATGATTCAGGTTTTCTTTTATGCTTTCCTGATAATTTGAGATCCATGATTTAGGTTTTAACTCTAAGACTTGTGGGTGACCTTGAATTATCAGGAGTGTTCAGCATGAATTTCTTCAGACAATCACGCATCAAACACGGAGTGAATTGCCACCATTCCACCTGTTAAAGGAAACAACAAAGGAAGTTCCTACATGCCAAGAAGTCGTATTACCAATAAACAAAAAATCTGGCTGCACTGACTTTGGACAATGATAGCCGATAGGTAAAGCATAACAATGTATTCTGAAAATGGACAGTAAGAATGATTTTACCAATAGGATCTGCTAGTGTGTATTCTAAAACTGGACAATAAAATCATAATAGTGTATTCTGAAACTGGACCAATAAGCATGATTTTGTCAATAGGATCGGCTAGTAGTGTGTGCGGGGTTGCGGTGGGGGTGACGCCAGTGGCACCTTGACATATTTTTACTAAATATTTACCTTACTGTCAGAACCTTTGTATTCTCCCTTGCAGTCAAGTAGTTCAAGATTTAGATTTTCAATTCTTTTTGCCATAGCTACTTACTGGTGTATTAGTATTAGTGCACTGTTTCACAAAATAACTTAATGCCTTTTCTTGTTACTTGTAGATCCCACCAGCACCATTAAGAGTTGGGGAAGGTGAACCTGCACCTTCTTGGGATTCAGTACCAACTCCAATAGGTACAAAATTATGTACTTTCCTTTTTTTCTATTCAAAATAGGTACAGAAACTTGTTTAGAAACCTGTTTAGAAACCTGTTTAGCCTTCCATTTTATCTATTTAGCTTCTATTTGACTATAAATTTATATGCTTTAGTTCTGCAATGAATATCTCATTGAGAGATTGTATTAGAAAGAGGAGGGAGGAAGACGATGATGACATGATGATGTTTCTATTCCCTGCCTTATATCTGATGGGTTCCGCTAGAGAAGGGGGAGTAAAGAAGAAACGTCATACATCAAAAGAAATAGGAGAGGTTAAGGTTCGTCGACTCCTTGAGGGACATATCAAGAACTGCCAAGTTACATTTAGGATGGAACCTCACATCTTCAAAGAGTTGGCGACTTATCTTAGAAGGAAAAGGCTCATTGTTGATACAAGGATTACGGTGGAGGAGAAGTTGGGTTTCTTCCTATACATGTTAAGTCGCAATGCCTCATATGAGGATCTTGCAGTGACCTTTGGGCACAGCAACGACACCTTCCATTATCACATCAACCACTTCTTCAAGAAGGTCATTCCCATATTTTCTCATTGTTTCCTCCAGTCCCCCGATCCTAATCAAGTGCATCCGAAAATCCAAGATAATCCTAGATTCTATCCATTCTTCAAGAATTGTCTTGGTGCCATTGATGGGACTCATATCCTCGTTTCCATATCCCTTGAGAAGCATTCTCCTTTAGGAATAGGAAGGGCACACTAAGCATAAATGTGATGGTGGCATGTGATTTCGATCTCAACATCACACTAAGCCTTCTCCTAAATGCAGTGGGGCAAAGAGGAGTGGAGGTTCACCATGAGGTATGGTGTTTAATGTTTCTTCATGCTTTCTTTTCAATTTTGTATTATTGATGTTATAAAATTTCTAAAACTAATGCTTGATCATTGTTTTATGTTGGAAAACAAAGAGCGGACTGGAACTCAACTCTTGAGAAATCACTTGTTGAAAATCTGCATGAGTATATAGATAGTGGCTATAGAAGTGACAACGGTTGGAACACTGAAGGGTGGAACAAGATAGTGAAGGATTTCCATCTGAGAAACAAGTTTGTCTCGTACACAAAGGCACAAATTCAAGATAAAGAATGTTAGCTTAAGAGGGACTGCAAAATACTCAAAACGGCAAGAATGCAAAGTGGGTCAAAATGGAATGAACAAAAAAATATGGTTGAAGGATCAACAGGAATGTGGGAGAACCTCATAGTGGTAAGTTAATTTCTTGAAGTAATTCTATGGATAACCTCATAGTGATAACTTTGTATTTGATCAATGTTTTCTTCAAATATGCAGACTTTCCTCAAAATCAAGAAGTTTCAAAATAACAAGGCAAGCTTTCCGCTCTTTGATGCTTTGGGAGAACTCTATGATGTAAGTTATATATAGTAAGCTTTTTTCCAGCCAGATCTCTATGATGTAAAATAGGTGCTTGTCCTATTTCTCTAAATGCATTGTGCCAAATGTAGGTCATCTGGCTGAAGGGACATACAATTTCACTTCTATTGAGTCACAACGTGTGGAAGAGCCCCTTCACCAAATTGATGATGTAGAAGATGGCGCATAAGCTGAGGAAGAAGCCCTACAGGAAATTCATGAGATACGTGATGAAGAGGATGAAGAAAAGGATGCAAGAGATGAAGAGGAGGCAAGAAGTGGATAACGAAGAATGGTTGCATCAAGAAAGAAACTAGAAAAGGAAGGACAAAGGTCTAGAAAGAGTGCAAAAATTGAAGTCATGATGGAGAGATTCCTTGAAATGAGGACAAAGCAAGTAGTAGATGAAGCTAAACAGCTAGCAAGAGAAAATGAGGTAAGAGAAAATGAGACAAGAGAAAAGGAGGCAAGAGATAAGGAGGCTGATGAATACTCCATCAAAAGGTGCATATCGATCATCAACACAATGGAAGTGACCAAATAGGAAAAGGCCAAAGCTTATGCAGTCTTCACCAAGAGCAAAGAAAACAGAGAGACTTTCATTTGCCAGTGAAGAAGATGAAGAATCTGCTTTGATTTGGCTCAGGAATGAGATGGCCTAGCAGGTATTGACTCCCTTTGCTTGATAGCTTTCATTATGCATTTATATTACTAGTGTGAATAGAACATAGAAGAATATGTGCAATTGATTTGGTTATGCCTGTTAGTAGTGTGCAATTGCTACCTGCAGCAATCCGTGGTTTTGTTTGTCAACTACTAGACATGTAGCTACATATTCCAGAGTGCTAAGATCAGCTACACTTTTATTTCTAGTTTCTTTTTTATGATATGCCTGAATGTTCTTGTATCGTAGTGCCTCTTATGAGTGACCTGGTATTATTTTGGTAGGTAGTATTTGATCCATGGTATTTTATTCCTCCATTCCTCTCTGCAATACAAAAGAGTAGATACTTTAATGTTGCAAGTTATGTAGTGAATTTTCATGCTTGATACATGTGCTATTATGTACTGAACTTTCATGCTTGATACGTGTGCAGGCCTGGAGTCCTGGAGAGAAAATGGCATGGTGTAGTACAATACTTTTAAGGATCTTGGTATTTCACAAAGTATGTTAAAGATAGTTCTTCTCTTTTGTGTTTTTGGTGTAACCGTCATACTATTTTCTGTTAAGTTGCAATTGCAATGTAGACTTCATGAAGCAAAGTAGTTCAACTCCCCTTGGTTGTGTTTTGTTAAGTTGCAATTGCAATGTTGAAAAAATTACTGTCCAACCGCTTTGCTGCCTGAAATAGTGAAATAGGTCTGTATTGATTCCATGAGTGCCGAACAGTGTTTTTGAAAGGTCTGTATTGATTCCAGACCAGGAATGAATAATCATCCGGTTTGAGTGAAACGCGTGGATCAACTTGATCCTAAAGCAGGCCAGGAATTAAGCCGGAGGTGCCGAACAAGGCCTTAGATGATACTTTGTTTTTGTAGTAGGGAATCAACTAAGGACTACACAAAGCAATGGGGCGATTCCAAATTAAAAAAGTAATTGTGGTGATTGCAATCCTAATTTTACACAAACCACTCCAAGATTAAGATAAACTAAATATGCCGATCATCATTTCAATACTAGAGAAATATAGACATCCATAGTAGACTAAATGACGCCGGTATGAATAAGTAAGCTATATATCCATGCTAGTTGATTGGATAGCTGAAGTCGGACGCCTTGACAAAACCAGCATGGTCAGGACAATTATTATTATCCTGGTTCTAAGTTCGCATTGTTACTCAAAGTAACTACGTTGGCAATGAACAAGTGCCACATCAGTCTCAGCAATGTATAAGTTTTAGAGAAATTTGGATTGTTCACTCTTAATGTTGCACTTTGTAAAATTGCCACTTATATCATTAACAACTTATTTTTCTTACCATTAGGCTGGTGAAATGACTAAAATAGCTTTGACTGTGTACATTGAGTCACCAGCCATGCTTGTGGGTCATGTACATTTTTAAACAACATCGCGGCTGTGTGATACAACATAGAGGTAGGGCGAAGTCAGAGGTAGACGATTAACATTAAGGAGGGCGAAGGTGTAAAATACACATTACAGATGTTAAATTATTTTTTTATTGATTTTACATGGTGAAATTGTGTGCACTATAGATGTGCACATAGCGTAGCATGGATTATACATACAAATGCATCGCGCCGGGTTGTTGGGGTCGGCCGACCCGATGGGCTGGCCAATTGCCATACCTCCACCCTTAGTTTTAACATTCTAGAGATCATTTATTATAAAATAAATTTCTTTAGCATGTTTTCATGGCAAAGCATTGATCTGTTTCATTGAAGTATTTTAATTTTCACTCAGAACTTTGTTTCTATGAAAAAAGTATATATTAAACAATAAATCAGATAATGTTACATAGAATATTCTAAAGTCATTCTCATGATCAGTCCCCAGAACACACATATGTGTTCATATAAGGAGAAAGCAACCCAACTATATTACTTTGAAACCAGTTATTATTCCAACAAGAAGATTTGGTAGGCTCCTCCTTGAGAGTTCTCCTTCAGACAATGGTCCATGAGTCTTCATGCTTTGCCATTAGCTCGGATCGCACAGCCTACTCAAGAATTAGTAGGTGTGAAAAGGATGTAGTTCCGAGTACTTTTGTAGACTTCAACGACTAGTTTTGGTGCTCTTCGAGTACTTCGTCTAGTTGAATCTTCAAAGGTACCCAAAAAACTGCCATGCGGCTAGAATGTACTCAAGCCTCATTTAATTTTAGTTATCTATCTTTCAACCTTGAATTTTATATGGAAATATGATCAAAGTCACACTCCATATGGAGTAGCCCCTCAGCCTTAGGTTGAATCGAAGAATCAGGTGAGGGTCAATCTGTAATTTGCATCACTTTCCCCTTTTAACCTAGAGAAAAAACTTTTTGTCGATGGACACGTGGCACACAGCCCTTGAGCCTTTAGCCGACTAGTTTGGTGGGATAAGGATCACATTTTGGTCAATGTGACCATCTATAGAAGGAATCTTATCTTCTCCAAAAATAAAGGTAACTGCCAATCAGGTTTCCTGATTTGTGGAAATCGTGTGATTCGAAATCCCTTCATTTGCGCAGTTATTACCATTCCAGTATGATAAATAACTGAGGAAGTTATCCTTTCCATTTTACCATTGCCATCTGTCTTTCCAACTTCCACACTTGAGCCCTAGCGCTGCCGCTACCCGATCTCCGAGCGCTAGCGCCACCGTCCCCCACCAATCAGCCCCCAAGCATATGTGACAGAAGAAGCTCGTGACATCAAGGAAAGGGGAGGAAGGCTGCTGCTGTTAAGCCTACCGAGGGAGAAAGAAGAAGAAAGGATCTGGTAAGGGAAAATATCTTCAGTTGCCGGCGCCCAAGTACGGGAAAACTGATCAGACCACACCGCCAAATCCTGTCTACGCCTAAAAGCGATCCAGTCTTAAGGAGGAGGATATCAAGGTGCTCATAGCCACCAATTTACTCCAAGATCAAGACTTCATCAACTGGCGATCTGCTTATGGCAACACCTGCCCATGGAGACTTATCCAGATGAGACGTTAACCTTTTCCCACTTCATCGAGCGAAGCCTTGCATTGCCATCTTCTGATTTCTTCCGAGACTTGCTGGATTTCTACAAATTGGAGTTTGTGCATTTGAGCCCCAATGGGATCTTACACATTGCAATCTTCGTTCATTTTTGCGAAGCTTTTCTGGGCATCAGGCCTCATTTTTAGTTATTTTGGAATTTTTTTCGTGTCAAGCCACAGCTATCGAAAGATCACACACTCCTGGTTGGAGGCGCTGGCTTTCAGATGCGGGAGACAGTGAGTAGCCAATATCTGGTTTATGAGCTAATAGATTCCAATGCTGGGTGGAAAGAAAAGTGGTGCTACATTGGTAACCATGATCCAAAACTACCCAGACTCTCAGGTCACCATCCCTCTTGGAACAACTGGTGGCTTGATGAGCCAAAGCATGGCGATTGCTTGCCAAGCTAGTGAAGTGGATAGCAGATCTAAAGGAACAAGGTCTGACTGGTATTGGTGTCACATTCAGCTTTATGAAGCGACATATTTAGTCGCTGCAGCAGCGATGTCACTTAGGCTATGAGTACACAGGCCTTGATGATCCATCCAGATTCTCTTCTGATGAAATCAGCACGGATGAAGTCATGGAGAGGCTCAAGCGAATGTTCAAAAATGTGGGCGAAATCCCCACTATTGTGCGGGAATTCAATGCCGCCAACCCGCCAAAGCTTGTAAGTATCTATGGCCGTAGCCCCCGAGTACTTATTTTGTATGTTGTTAGTTTTGATAAGTTGTCTTTCTTTGCAGGAAGATGTTGCTTTGTACTTCTCCGATCCTCCTCCTCCCGGATCCGAAAAATCTTGTGAAGCCACTCCTCACGTATTTACACGGGAAGGCATGATAGGAGATGACCAGGAGGAAGAAGTATTCGAGTCCTCCAGCGGCACTAGCTCTGATGTCATGGATGAAGTCAGGGCTCAGCCGTTTACTAAGGCTGGGTTTTCCTCCGAAGCAACGAAATGCTCGATTGCTGATGAGCTTGAAATTGCGATTCCTACGTCACCGAAGAAGAAGCCCTCCATCATTATGAAACGGGGCGTGAAGAAGTCTGTATCAATAGATGATATGCCTCCTAAGGTAATTGCCTATGAGGAAGGACAAAATCCTGATTATCATGTACTCGCAAAAGATATTTTCAATGTCACCATCGTGTCTACTCAAGATGACACTAGTGGACTGCAGGTACTCGAGCTGGCGACGGATGCTGAAAAGGAAGTTGCTCTAGCTGCGCAAGATAGGTTGCTGATCATCGAGGAGGTGATCAACATTGAAGATGATCCGGAGCCTCCTGTTGCTGTTGATAGCAACACATTTGGATTGGTGGTGGACCCTGCTGGCACAAGAACAACTCAAATAGCAGAGGCAGTGGCTAAGGTTGGCAATAATCATGCTGCGACCATTCAAACCGTGCCAACGAGACCGTCTCCTACCATCAAACCGTTGTGCCTTACAGGAGAACCCTCTTTGAAGTTGAGGAGATCTACAAGGTATGTCTTGTTGCTCCTTTGAGTACTAATTGTAGCTCATGATCGACTTGTTGTGTCTCTAAAGTTTTATCTTATGCAGGAAATCCTCTGATATGGACCTTGGAGGGCCGAGCTTGAGAATCATGACCAATGGTGGTAGCCTCTCAGTCTAGGACATTGCCCCAGCTCAAATAAGTCCACAGCCGGAGAATCAGCCCGCAACGACGAGTAGTCCAGGTGCTGTATCTTTTGTAGTTAGTGTTGATGCAAGATGTCATATCATCTTTGAATGACGTTGTAGTGCCAGCCCCGAGCGACAAGCACCCGAAGAAGTGGCGGCGACTACCTTTGGCACCATGGCTACTCTCGTAGCCCCCGAGCAAAAAGTGAAAATTAAAGCGGCGACAGTTTTGGAAGTCTTGGCTGCCGACGCTTCTTCCAAGCCAGGTCTGTCAACAAACTTTGCCATGGTTCTGCTCAGCACAACTGATTCCAAAGCTGGTGCAGATCCTCTGTCGGCTGGAGAAATTCATCTTGAAGATATCCAACTGATCAACGACCCTCTACTGCATGTGGATGTTGTTGCTAAAATGATGGAGATGCACCGCCTTATCAGTGCTTACGTAGAGGTATGCTTGATCTGGCTTCTTCCATTGACACATAACTTGCAATTAGTACACATGCCTTGATATGAGTACTGATTGTATGGCGCAGGGTGTCATCAAACACTCCCATCACAAGTCTCAGATGCTTGAAGGCTATGGGGACACAGTACTTTGTGCTGAGGCCCTTGAAAAAGAACTTGCCAAGGAGAGGGAGTGCTCCTCCCGACTGCTGACGATGTAGGATGGAGCTTCCGCTGACTATTGTAACTGCATCCAACAACTTGAGGAGGAGAAAGACCGTCTCAAGGAGTGCAACAAATTGTTGAACCAGCAAATCAAAGGTAATTGCTCTACTCAACGAATTTCGAGTATTGATTCTGTTTGTAATACTGATCCTCTTGTGTATTATTTGTGCAGCGCTCAAAAAGTTAAATGAAGATCTTCAAGGACAAGTCACAGATTGGAAGAACGCGCATTACCGCGTAGCTAATCAGCATGACAAGCTAGTACTAAAATATGAAAATCTAGAGCATCACCTAGAGAAAGAGAGGAAAATGCGCAAAGATGGTGAAGTTGACTTGGTCAAAGCCATGAAGACCATCCAGGTGCGCGAGGCTGAGATGATGACGACAACATCCACTTTGAGCAAGATTGTCGAAGCCGCCCAGCCAATTGCGGACATGATTGAGCCACGAGTTGAGGGCGTGGAGTCCCGTCCGCTGGAAAATGTACTCAAGGATATGCTGGAGAAGCTTTCCGGCTATATTCAGAAGATAGCTAAGTCATTCTCCTAGCAGGTGTTGAGCTTCATGAAGTCGTTCTACCCGAAAGTTGATTTGGCACCCATTGCTAAGGGCGTGGCGGACAACTGTACTGATGAAGCCATTCAACAATATATGCAGGAGATGGCCCCAATTGCTGAAAAAGTGGCCAAGCAATTGAACCTTGAGTAGATCTATATCAAGCAAACATTAGTATTGTACAGAAAACGATTATGGATGCTTGATGTGTAATATATAATGTAGTCTTTGCGCAATTATTTTTTGCTTTGCGACTTGTTATTTTTAGTGCCTCTCACAATTAATCCTGATGCTTGCTCGTACAATTAATGTGAGTGTCTGCGCATAAGGCTTCTTTTGTGAGCCTCGTCAGATGCACATTGTAGAGTACTTTAAGATCGCATTCTCCTTTTGTATGTTGCAAGTACTCAGGCTATTTGGTAAGTAGACCTCTGGGCGAGTAGTCTCTTCTGGGTTTCGTCGACTAGCACCTATCTTTACAACCTCTTTGGGTTGTATTGATGTTGTGCTCTAGAAAACCTGGAACTGCCAACTTTTTATTACAAGCCACGACAAGAAAATTTTGTCTGGTGAATAGTTACTCAAGTAGTTAATTAACTCCTGAGGTACTGATGGCTTCTTTTTTTCAAGCCGCTAAGGGACATATTTGTCCAATGAGTTAACTAACTCATGAAGTTTACTGTAGACTTGCTTTACAAGCCGTGATTGGACAATTTTGTCCAGTGAGTTGAATAACTTATTAAAATTTTGCAGACTTGTTATTACAAGTCGTATTTGGATGACTTTTGCCCTAGGAGCTGAATAGCTCTAATGAGTTTTGCGGACTTGGTATTACAATCCGCGATTTGGATGGTTTTGCCCAGGGAGCTGAATAGCTCATTAGGATTACTGCAAACTTGCTTCTACAAGTCGCGATTGAATATATTTGTCCCACTAAGGTTGTATAACCTTTTTTTGTGAACTGTAGACTCGCTTCTGCAAGTCACGATTGGACGATTCTGTCCAATGAGTTGAATAACTCATTGGGATTTTGCAAACTTGTTACTACAAGCCACACTTGGGCAATTTTGCCCAGAGAGCTGAATAGCTTGCTATAGTTTTACAAACTTGTTATTACAAGCTACAATTTGGGCGATTTTGCCCAGGGAGCTAAATAGCTCATTGGAGTTTTGTAGACTTGTTATTACAAGCCGCAATTGGGCAATTTTTCCCAAGGAGCTGAATAGCTTGTTAGGAGTACTGTCGAACTTGCTTCTGCAAGCCGCGATAAGGCAGAAATAAGTAGTCGAAGTACGACAAAAATATGGCTGCTTTGTTAAGTTGTAATTCTACAACTAGGACCGGTGGCCGATTTACATGAATATGTAAATCTGATTTATAGGTTAAAATGACATAGATGCTCGATGTTCCACGAGTTGTCGACATCTTCACTAGAGAGATGTTGGAGCATATACAACCCAGGTCTAGAGACCTTGGATATGACGAACGGTCCCTCCCATAGTGAGTTTAGCTTGTGGAGCCCCTTGGTGTCTTGGATACGCTTCAGGACCATATCGCCTATATTGAACGAATGTTCTTTGATATTGTGATCATGATAGTAGTGGATTCCTTCAAGGTACCTTGCAGACTGGACGAGTGCTGCACAGCGAGCTTCTTCGAGACTGTCTAAGTCTAGACGCCTTGCTTCTTCTGCTGCACCTTTCTCGTACTGCTTGACTGTTAGGGATTTCCACATGACATCAGCAGATAGGACAACTTCGGATCCGCAGATCAAGAAGTAGGGCGATTGCCCTGTAGGCTTGCACGGTTGCGTACGGATCCCCTAGAGGACATTGAGTAGTTCTTTGAGCAACTTGCCTCCTTTCATGTTTCTGATATCATGCAGCCTTTTTTTGAGAGCTTCCAGTACCATCCCATTAGCGCACTCAACGTAGCCATAGGCCCGCGATGAGCGATAGAGGCGTGTCGGACGTCGATCCCGCTGTTCTCGCAATATTCCCAGAACTCGTGATTGTTGAAGTTGGAGCCCAGGTCTGTGATAATGCGATTGAGGAAGCCGTAGCGGTGGACAATTTCGTTGAGGAAGTTGAGTACTCTGTCTGCCTTGGGGTAGGTTATTGGCTTCACCTCGATCTACTTGGTAAACTTGTCAATTGCCACCAGTACTCGGTTGAATCCTCCAGGCCCCGTGGGCAGTGGACCAATCATGTCGAGCCTCCAGCATGCAAAGGGCTAAGAGGGTGGTATGGTGATTAGCTTGTAGGTAGGGATGTGTTGTTGCTTGGCAAAGAATTGACATCCTTGGCATCGGTGGAGTAGTTCCTCGACATCAGCGAGAGCTGTAGGCCAATAGAACTCTGCTCTGAAAGCTTTGCCCATGATCGTGCGTGAAGACGCATGATTGCTACAAAAGTGTTTATGGATCTCCTCCAGCATGTTCTTTCCATATTGCTGTAAGATGCACTTCTTGAGTATTTCTAACATCGCGCCTCTTCTGTAAAGCTTGTCTTGGACTAGAACATAGTTCTTGATGCGCCGTAAGACTTGCTCTGCCTCTATCTTGTCTGACGGTAGCTTGTGCTCTTTGATGTAGTTGACAAAGGGACCTCTCCAGTCTACGTCGATCATCATAACCTCCCGATCTAGTGTGGTAGGACCTCGATTAGTGGTTGTTGATGGTGTCGACTCTATTATGGATGGCTTGTCTAGCTCATGGACGAAAACCCCTGCCGGAACTTGAGCACGAGTAGATCCAAGATTGGATAGAAGGTCCGCGGCAACGTTGTCGTCGCGAACTACAAGGTGGAACTCCAGACCAGAGAATTTGTTCTCTACCTTGCGTACTTCTATGCAATACGCATCCATGTTCTCTTTGTGGTGATCCCACTCATCGCTGACTTGATTGATCACCACAAGTACACCAACAATCGCTTGATTCCTAGCGAGACTACCAGGCGGAGCCCGTGCAGAAGTGCTTCTTATTCAACTTTGTTGTTGGATACTTCCCAAAGCCGGCACCCTCGAGCATGAGTGATCCGTCGGAATACATGGCCCAATGCTCTGGATGCTCTCCTGGCATTGGTAGTTGATTCTCCCGCCATTCTGCCATAAAATCGACTAGGGCCTGGGACTTGATTGCAGTCCTCGACTTGAATTCTAGGGATAGTGCTTTGATTTCTACCGCCCATTTAGATATTCTTCCTGTTGCATCTCGATTATGGGGAATTTTTCAAGAGGGAAATCTGTGACGACGGAGAGTTGTGCTCCTGGAAGTAGTGGCGTAGCTTCCGCGAGGTGAGCTGTATTGCGTATAACAATTTCTGGACCAGTGGGTATCTGGTCTTGGAATCTGACAATACCTCATTGAAAAAGTAAACGGGCCTCTGTACTTTGTATACATGGCCTGATTCTGGTCTTTCGACTATGATCACCGTGCTGACGACGTTGGTAGTCATGGCGATGTACAACAGCAAGTCTTCGTTGGGGTTTGGCGCCGTGAGGACCGGTGACTTTTATAGGAAGTCCTTTAATTTTTGTAGGGCTTGATCTACCTTCTCAGTCCACTGAAACTTGTCTTGCCACTTGCGTAGTTTGAAGAAGGGTAGGCCCCGTTCTCCAAGCCTTGAGATGAATCTATTGAGGGCCGCCATGCATCCAGTCAGCTTCTGGACATCCTTGATGCCTTATAGGGCATGCATATCAATGATGGTGGAGATCTTGTCGGGGTTAGCTTTAATGCCTCGGTGACTAATGATGAAACCAAGTAGTTTCCCGAAAGGCACGCCGAAGACGCATTTTGTCGAGTTGAGCTTCCACCGGAATTCTCGCAGACTTGCGAAAGTTTCTTCTAGATCCGCAATCAGGTCATTGGGATTTCTAGTCTTTACAACCATGTCGTCCACGTATGCCTCCACGTTGTGGTGTAGCTGCTTCTTGAAGCACTCCTAGATGGCCCGTTGACATGTGGTGTCGGCTTCTTCAGCCTGAAAGACATTGTTGTGTAGCAAAAGGCTCTGTATGGGGTGATGAACGCGGTCTTGATCTGGTGTTCTTCTTTGAGAGCTATCTGGTGATACCCTGAGTAGCAATCAAGGAAACAGAGGAGGGCGCATATAGCTGTGGAGTCGATGACTTGATCAATCCTAGGGTTCCCGAAGGGATCCTTTGGACAGTGCTTATTGAGGTCTATGTAGTCGACACACATCCTCCACTCATTGTTGTTTTTCTTTCGCTTCAGGACAAGATTGGCGAGCCACTCTGGATGATAGATTTCTTTTATGAAATCCGCCGCGAGTACTTTGGCTAGCTCTTTCTTGATGGCTTTCCTTCTACCTTGGGTGAATTATCGTAGGCGTTGCCTTTTTGTGTAGCTTTTGAATTCACGTTGAGTGAGTGCTTGATCAACTCCCTGGGTAACCTCGACATGTCCACTGGTTTCCATGCAAAGATGTCTTGGTTGATGTTGACGTCTAGTATCACATTCTCATGATGTTGAAGTCCTCCACCTACACCAAGTGGGCATCCTTCTTCAAGTCCATGCACGGCAAGTTTGGCCTCAAGTCGCACATCGACGGCACAGTGGCGCCCCGTCCCCAGGACCCCGTTTGGGATCAAGCGGATTGCTGCGTCCACTCCTGGTTCTTCAGCTCCGTTGACGACTCCGTTCTCAACCTCACCATGACCGATGATGATCAGATCGTTCGGGATCTTTGGCTCGCCATCGAGGGCCTCTTCCGTGCCAACAAGCAGTCTCGGGTGATCTTCCTCAGCCATGACTTCCACTCCATGACACAGAGCAACTCCTCCATCGTCGAGTACTGCAGTCACATGAAGACCCTCACCGACGCCCTCTGGGACATTGGCCATCCCGTTCAGGACTCTTAGCTTGTCCTGAACCTCCTCCACGGCCTCAACCCGTGCTTCTCGTCCTTCGCCCAGGCACGGGGCATGCTCACCTTGAAGGAACTTCGCCTCGCCAATGAGGAGAAGATCTCTAAGTCTACCACCCTCCTCGGTGGGAACTCTTCATCGTCTTCATCCTCCGACTGTATAGGTGGGTGTCGCCCGTCATCTGGTTCTATCCAGACTGGCGGCAGCGGCAACAATAGTAGTGGCAGCCAAGACGGCGGCCACAAGAAGAAGTGGCAGCAGAAGAAAGGCGGCGGCAGTGGCTTCCATGATGGCAGGCCCCCACGGCCCACCATCCTGTTGTTCTACTTTGGTCCGGGGCCTAGCTCCTACGGCGCCCCAGGTTTCCAGCCGGCCGGCGGTCAGGGCGGTGGGGGCTAGCGCGCCGGCACCCCTAGTGTGGCGGAACACCTCGTATTAACTTAGCTAAAGCATGGTTAAGTCGCCTAACATGCGAATCCCATGCTTTAACCAAGTTAACTCGACGATCCGTCGGATTTCATCCAATTTAACCACTAAAACAGGACCGAGTTAGCATAGCTCACACGAAGGTGAGCGGTTCCAGAGAATACAACAGATCAAATAATTAGTTCAACAATTCAGGACACACTGGTTTGAAATCAGAGTTTTACAAGGTTCAAGAACAACGGAAGACAAAACATAGCGGAAGCTAGCACCGGGGTCGGATGTCCCTGGTGAGGCCAAACAGGACATCAGTGATCCCACTCCCCGCCGTCCGAGGAAGGACCCCACTCGACCGTCCACCCAGGAGGAAGCTAGGGCGGCCAAGTGCCAACAGCAGCAAGCTCGGAAGTTTCAACTTCACCAGAAAAGAGATGGCACAAACAAGGCTGAGCTTTTAAGCTCAACAAGACTTAACCGACCAGTGGGAAAAACTACTCCACCTCTTCTAGACATGCGAGGCTCTTTGGCTGAGGGGTTTTGTTTGCTAAAAGCAACTATGTTAGGTCCTTGCTTTCAAGGTTTTAGCTCAGATTCTAAGTTCATTAACCAGTCTACATTGGCAACTTATATTAAACAAGCATAGATCCAAACATTATGTGTATAAGCTCAACATCAAGTCCATGTCATCATCAGATTCCTTCTTTACTCAGTGTAGCATAGCAATCAAGCAGTCTCAAACTGTGAGAGACAGACGAATCGATTCAAGTTTCTTAACCATGCATGGCGAACCTAACCTCATGACATCCGCGCACCACCGAGGGTCGCTTCCTGTGTCGGCCGTCCTGATTAATACCCTAACCCATGTTGGGCCCACTTCCCTTGGTGCAAGGTTCCACAGACCCGGCCTCTACCGTTCCGTGACCACACTTGCCACCACATGCGGCCGCAGGGGAACTCTGTTCCAGAGACAGTGGATCGAACCGCTCACGTCTAGGTTCAATCAGGTACTAGGCTTCCCCATCCCATAATGGGTATGAGATTAGTACTTTCAAACACTTGATCACGAACACCACCACTGTCGGGCCTTAAACAGATTCAAGTAAATAGACGGGGCGATCAGCCGACCACCAAAAGAGTTCACCAAACCCTGCCCCGTCCATCGTCCTTATAGTTGTAACCAGAAGGAGAACAACCAACTCCTATAACTCGCGAGTGATAGGAAATCACTCGACTTTTACCGAGTCCTATTAAGCATTGCAACTACTCGGACTCAACAAACTAGTGTTCAGATCAAGGGAACTAGTTCATGCATCTATGGTTTCAAACAACTCCTATAACGTAAATGCACATTCATAAGAAGGAAGGCATGTGCAAGTTTAGAAAGTTGGGTTCATGCTCCGAGGCTTGCCTTCAAGCGGGGTGGAGACAAACTAGTCCTCAGCGGGTTCTGCTTCATCTCCTGCGATCGGCGGCTCAGCTATTGCTCCGTCTTCTGGCGCCGGATGCTGTTCGTAGGTGGCGTCGGCGAGATGTAGCTCTACACGAATGCAAATGCAGGAGTTAGCACTTAGATGGTTATTTCAACAACACTTGCAAGCTTTAGCCCAGGACTTGTAGCAAAGCTACAGGAAAGGTGGGGAGTCCAACTTCAGTTGGTGGAGAACAGGATAAAAGGGTCGGATGGGGAGAAACTTATGATCTGACCCTTAAACTTAAGGAATAACTGTACCGGGGTCCTCAGACTTGACACAGAGAAGTCCCCGAAATTTTACACAGATACCCTCGGGTCAAAGAAAAGATACAGCCGAGCCCTCGGATGAGGCGGATAAGGGTCGGCGAAACAGACAGGGTCGGGCGAGATGGAAAAAGGGGTCGGGCAAACCGGGAAGGGTTAGCAGCTTACCTTCAGGTCTACTTGTGAAGTTTTGGGATCAGGAAGGAACAGACTTGGGCAGAAGGACTAAGGCGCTAAGGCTTGGGCGGCGGCAAGGTTCGACAGTGCTCCAGCGGCGGCGGTGCTTCTTGTGGACAACAAGCAAGCTCTAGCACCGTGCGGAGGAACAGGCGGCTGGTGGGTTGGGGAGAAGCGGGTTTGAGCGGAGAGGGGAACTTCTCAAGAGTTAAGCGGCAGTGCTCAAGTGCGAGCAGAGTATGGTGCGGCGAAACAGCGATGGCGAAGAAAACTCCGGTAGGGGCACTGGTACTCCTTTTTATAGCTGCGTGGAAGAGAGAGAGAGAGAGAGAGAGAGAGAGAGAGAGAGAGAGTTTGAGCAGCGTGAAGATCGGGAAGAAAAGGATGGAGTGCTCTGCCTTGGCGGCGATTGAGCGGCGATGGGCGGCAAAGCAGAGCTTCGGGGACAGGGTCTTTGGTCATTGGGCACTGGAGACAAAGCCGGCGCAGGCGCGGTTTTGCCGGGATTTAGAGTTGGCGGAGGCGAGCAGGGTCTGGTCGCGTCAAGCGGTGGATTGTGGGCGGCGACTTGACTGGCGTGTGACAGGAAGGAAGGCACTGCAAGCGAGGTCGCAACAGGCGAGGTGACAGGGCGAGCGGTGGCACGAGCGAGCGCAAAACAGCGGCTTGCCGGGGCACATCACTGGCGAGGTAGAAAAAGGAGCTGTCTCTACCGAAGTCGTGGTTGGCGAGGGCGGCATCGTTGTGGAGCGCGCTCGTGAGCGGCACGACTGTGGAGAGGCGGGAAAGCCGGAAGACATCGGGGCGCGCAGCCGGGGATCCAAGCGAGGTGATGGGTGCGGGATGCGAGGCGGTCTGGCGTGACATCGGCAAAACCTATGCCACGGCGGCGACAGTGCGCCTTGGCGCGACCGGCGAGGGTGCGAGCGAGACGAGGTGAGGCAGAAAGGGTTGCAGGGGCTTCCGCGCGCGATTGGGAGGGAGGCGCGCTGATCTATTCTATTGCGGCCGACGACTGGGCGAGGCGGCACGTGTCGGAGAGTTTAAGCCACACGGCGGGGAAACTCTGAAGCAAGGCGCACGCTGCGCGTTTGGCTCGAGAGAACTAGGGGATCTAGTTGTGGGTCCACCACTCAGTCTTTGGTTCTCCCACAGCTCCAAGATTTGGAGGAATACCATTTATTTTTTGAGACTTAGAGGGGAACCGGCGGTTAAGCTGGGTGTCAGGGGTCGACTGATGGAGACGGTACATTAGGAAACTTGTCTTAGGATTATCTCAGCTAATGAACCTAAGTCGTTACACCTAGCCTCCTTAGCCCTTCCTCCGCAGGCCCATGCCACCTACGCCCTCGTTCAGGCGCACACTCAGGTGCCAACCTAGGACCAGGCGGGTCTGGTTGCCGCTTTGAACCAGATGGCACTGCAGAACGGCGGCTGGGTCGTTGACTCAGGTGCTTCCGGCCACATGTCATCTTCGGACGGTATTTTTCTTTCCCGTCTCCCTCCCTCTCACTCCTCCATTACCGTCGGTAACGGTCACACCCTTCCCGTCATGTGCCGTGGCAACTTCACCCTCACCACCCCCATCTCCCACTTTCTACATAGCAATGTCCTTATTATCCTATCTTTAATTTGTAATCTAATTTCTATTCGTCAGTTTACTAAGGACAATAACTACACCATAGAGATTGACGCTTTTGGTTTCTCTATCAAGGATTTTTTGACCAGACGCGTGATCCTTAACTGCAATAGTGCCAGTGATCTTTACATCATGCCTCCAACAGCCAGCTTTGCAGCACCCCACGCCGGTCTTGCCATCTCCTTCAGTTTGTGGCATCTCCGTCTTGGTCATCCTAGTCCTGCCGTCATAGCTATGCTTAGACAGATTTCATCTATTGCCTGTAATAAAGACACTCACACTCTATGTCATTCATGTCAGTTAGGGAAACATGTGTGGTTACCTTTCTCACATTCTAGCTCTCGCAGCTCTGCTCCTTTTGAGTTAATTCACTATGATGTTTGGACTTCTCCCGTTGCTAGCGTTTCTGGTTATCGCTACTACCCAGTCATTTTGGATGACTTCTCACATTTTTGTTGGACGTTTCCTCTAGTTCACAAGTCTGAAGTTGCTCACACATCACTGCCTTCTACTCCTATGCTCATACTCAATTTAGTCTTCTCGTTCGAAGCGTCCAAGCTGACAATGGGACCGAGTTTGTCAATAATCCTCTCACATCTTTTTTTACTTCTCAGGGTATCCACTTGCACCTCTCATGTCCCTATACTTCTCCCCAAAATGGGAAATCCGAGCATGTCCTATGCACCCTTAATCACATGACTCACACCTTGCTCATTCACGCCTCTATGGCCGCCCCATACTGGGCCAAGGCGTTCGCCACCGCCACCTATCTTCTGAACCGACGCCCCTACTTTGCCATTCAGAATGACATTCCCTACCGCCTCCTCTATTTCCAGCCTCCGAGTACTCTCACTTACGTGTATTCGGTTGTCTTTGTTACCCTAACCTCTCAGCCACGGCACGCCACAAGTTTGCTTCTCGTTCCACAACATGTGTCTTCCTCGGTTATCCCTCCTCTCACAAGGGGTACCACTGCCTTGACTTGTCCACTCGTCGAGTCATCATCTCTTGCCACGTTGTCTTCGATGAGTCCATTTTCCCCTTCTCCTCCCACCCCACTCACCTGTCGCAGCTCGACTTCCTCTTGTCCAGCCCCTCCAATGCTCCTGCTCCCACCTTGGTCGTCCCATCCTCGGACGTCGAGCAGCCGCAGCCCTCACCTGTTGTTTTGCAAGAACTCACTGACAACGACCCCGCCATCTTGGTATGTGGACCGACCGTGTACCCCGCTCCGTCTGTGGGCGGACGCCGCTCTCTCCTTTACCAGCGAACGCTCCGAACGGTCGGGCGAGCGCTCCAACTAGTCCGGCGAGTGCCCTAATCGCTCCGGTGAGTGCTCCGACCGGTCGGGTGAGCACCCTGACCGAACTGGTAAGCGCTCCGACCATCCCATAGGAGAGCGCCTCGACCGCGCATGCAAGCGCTCTGACTGGTCGGGCGAGCGCCCACGGTTCCCCCTACCTCCCCGCCCCTACGACCCTAGCACCTCCTGCGCCCTCCTCGTCGCCTCCTGCCCCTCCACGCCCTGTCACTCGGTTTGTGACTGGGGCAATCCAACAAGTCCACTACTAGGGCATGACAGCCTTGACTTCTTCTCCGCCCTCTCCGATTCCGATGAACTATCGCAGTGCTCTAGCTGACAGCTCGACTTCGTCGCCTCCACCTCCGACACCTCCCTCTTTGTACAAAGAGGGATAGGCATCGCCTACCTGCTACTCTACGTTGATGACATTATCCTCACCACCTCGTCCTCGATTCTTCTTTGGCACATCATGGGGCGTCTTCACTCCAAGTTCGCCATGACGGATCTTGGTGACCTACACCACTTCCTTGGCATCTCCGTAACGCGCTCCTCCCAGGGCCTGTTCCTGTCTCAGCGACAGTACATCCTGGATTTTCTTCAGCATGCTGGCATAGCTGAGTGTCACTCTACAGCGACTCCCCTTGACACTCATGCCAAGCTTTTGGCACACGACGGCACCAAGCTACAGGATGGCTCTGAGTATCGGAGTCTTGCTGGGGCTCTTCAGTACCTCACTCTGACTTGACTTGACCTCGCGTATGCAGTTCAGCAGGTGTGCCTCGTCATGCATGACCCGCGTGAGCCCCACAAGGCCCTAATCAAGCGCATCCTGCGCTATGTGAACGGCATACTCTCCTCCAGGCTTCACATCGGCACCGACCCTGTTCAGTCTCTGACCGCCTACTCCGATGCCGACTGGGCTAGCTGCCCAGACTCTAGATGCTCCACCTCCAACTTCTGCATCTACCTCGGTGACAATATGGTGTCTTGATCCTCCAAGCACCAGACCACTGTGTCTCATTCTATTGCTGAGGCGGAGTACTAGGTTGTGGCTCATGCTGTGGCAGAGTGTTGCTAGCTGCGTCAACTTCTTCAGGAGCTTCATGTCCCACTTCCTTCGGCCACTGTTGTCTACTGTGACAACATGAGTGTTGTCTATATGACAGCCAACCCGGTGCATCATCGGCGCACGAAACACATCGAGATTGATATTCACTTCGTCTGTGAGAAGGTGGCATTGGCTGAGGTCTGGGTCCTCCATGTGCCGTCCTCTCACCAGTTCGTGGACATCATGATGAAGGGCCTGCCAACTCCTTTGTTTACTGAGTTTAGCTCCAGTCTGTGCATCCCTGATCCTCCCGCTTCGACTATGGGCGGGTATTAGGAAGTATATATGTATATTAGGATGTATTTATCCTTTCCTTGTACACTTGATGTATTCCTTGTACTCCAAGCCATATTGGCCATATATAGAGAGGTCACTCTCCCTCATTAGGGTGTGTGGTGTTTCCCATCTACTTTTCTACAGCGCCACCTCGAACCGGATGTATTCTGTCCGGTAGTGCTTTTTGGTCCCAAAGGTAACTAGCAAAACCACCTGTCTGAGGGGTCGTGTTGCCTAGGACGATCCCGTAGAACAGGGAATTCGTCAGGGTGAGCATATCAGTGACGTCGAGACCCATCTTCTTCAGTGCCTTAGCGAACAACATGTTGAGACTGCTGCCACCGTCGATGAGTACTTTAGTAAGTCTAGAGCTAGCAACAACCGGGTCCAGGACGAGGGGATATCGTCCTAGGTCTGAGAAACTAGCCCCTTGGTCCTTCCTGGAGAAGGTAATTGGCACCTCGAACCATTTGAGGAACGTTGGCATCGCAGGTTTAATGAACATTATCTCTCGAAGGGTGAGCTTCTGGGACCGCTTAGTAGCAGTACCCGAGGTTTCACCGAAGATGATGTTGACGATGTTGGATGGGTTCTGGACCTTGCCATTATCACCATCATCTTAGTCTTCCTTGGCCTTGCCCTTATCTTTGGTGCCAGATGGCTCTAACAGGTCCTTCATGACTCTGCGTAGACTGAAATAATCTATCACAGAGTGCTTATGGTATGGATTCCATGGGCACTGTTTCTTCAGGATCTCGTTGAATGAGGGCCTGTCTTGGTTCTTGCTGTCACCTTTCTTGGACGACTGCGAGATTGCCGCGATAATGTTGTCTAGCTTGCGCTTGCGGTTGTGACCTCGTGAGTAGTTATTTCGGTTGTCATTGTTGGGGTGATCGTTGCGGTTCTTGTCGTTGCGTTGGCCATTGTTCTAATTGTTGTTGTGTTGGCTCTTATTGCAATTGGACTCGAACCTTTCAATCTCCCTATCTTCTTCATCTGCCCACTTCTATACCATGATCTTGAGAGATTTGACATCAGCGGGGCATCTTCTGCCAAAGTCCTGGAACATCCGCCGATTATGGAGGCCGTTTTGGAAGCAGTCAATGACGTCACGCTCCGTGCTATCCATGATTGAGGCCTTCTTGTCGAAAAAGCGACGTAAGTAGCTCCGCAGGGTCTCGCCTTTTTGTTTCTTAACACGAGACAAGTCGATCCTGTTGCCAGGATGCTGCATTGCCGCTGCGTAGTTGTTGGTGAATGCCACCTTGAGGTTTTTCCATGAGTCGATGGAGTTCTTATCCAATGATTTGAGCCATGTGAGTAGCGTCGCCTCCATGCAGATGGGGAAGTAGATGACTTTAGTGTCATCGTTTCCCCCGGCTACTTGTACTGACAGCGAGTAGCACTGGAGCCATTGGACTGGATCCTGCTTGCCATCGCACTTGGTGATACCCAGAGGTTTGAACTTTTCGGGTAGAGTTGTCCTCCTCACACATCTTGAGAAGGCAGGGAACCCATCAGTATCATCTCTAGGGTGTTTGACTTCTTGCTTGCGCTCACGGCGCCGTCCATCGATGATGGTACAGGCATCGCGGCTGGCATTGATCTTATTGCGAAGGTCTTCTGTTGGGCGTTCGGGTTTTGGGTTAGCCCAACGGTGGCCACGGCCTCCCGAGGGTCCTGTCTGACTACTTTCAGCTCTAGCTTGGCTTGGTCTGACGCTTTCGAGTTGACTTGGTCTGGATGGAGGGCCTCTATGGCTATTGCCATGCTGACTTCACTGGGATATGATGTGTTGGACTAACTGTGTTGGATTCTGATGATCGAGTTGTTCGTATGCGCGTTCTACCAGTTCAGCCAACTGTCTAGTGTACTTGTTCTACAGCATCGCGCGGGTGATGAGATCAATAGACGCGATGGTGGCAAGGGGAGTATGATGGTGACGCGTTTGAATTGCTTCAAAGGCGTTATCTATGTTCATGATTGGTAGGTCCGCTGCAAGACGGCGACATCACTCTGCTCTTGCGGCGCTCTTTGCTCGTCATCAAGTTCTTTGAGCTTCAGTCTTTCTCCGACAATATTAGCGGTGAGCTCATCCTGCAAGACGTCATCTAGGTGATGCTCATATCATGGGTTTCTGTCTTGTTGCTCTTATTTTTCGTCCTCTTGTCCAATAATGAGAGCGAAGAGTTCTAGTTTTGGGGAATAGCTTCCCGAGTTGAGGTGATTACCTCCGTGGTGTCGCCTTCCTCGTAGATGAGTGACAGAGGAATTCCCTCCTGGTACAGGAGGGTGTCAAGGTAGGTGATGAGATGCGAATCATTGTTTTTGGTAAGAGTGGGTGGCTTCATATTGGGCCTGTAGATGAATCTGCCTTGGGGAGTTGATGTGATTACCAAGCCCTGTTGTAGATCTGATAAAGGAGTCTTCTAATCCGAATCCGAGTAGTAGTCGAGGTCCTCGATCGTATCCGTATCGGGTTGTGATCTGGACAGGGCAGCCTAATGAATAATGGCCATGTTGCAGAGTCTGAACGGAAATCGACTCTGATGGTAATCTGACTCGCATGATGGCTTATGGCTGGCTTGTGAAAGTCAATCCGATTGGCGGAATAAGTTGAGTTTTACTTGGACTCGTCCCCCCAGCCTCTGACTAGGTCAGAAATTGAAAATTCACCAAAATTTTTGACGAGATCCTCCAGAGCTTGGCGCTGGAGCTTCATGGTTTGTTGCTTCTTCTCCGGGGTCGATGCGGTGTGGCAGTGGAAATTTCCATCACCATATGCGATGCAAACCCAGGAGCTGAAGATGAACGTCGCGCCTACTACAAATGCAACAATTGGCTTGATGATGGGTTGTGCCATCGAGTTCGCCCGTGGATTCTTGGTGAGGTCCCCTACTTAGCGCGCTAGCTATCGATGTTTAAACCTAGCAATGTACCGAGGAGGGTGCCCGATGTAGTGTTTTGGTTAATGGGGCTCATCGAAATCAGGAGCTCGAAGGTAAACATAGACACATGACTTAGACAGGTTTGGGCCGCTAGATTGCATAATACCCTACGTCCTGTGTGTTGGTTGGATTGAATTGCTTTGAAGGGGGTCCCTGCCTCACCTTATATTGTTGGGGGTAGGGTTACAGGTCGGTTGGTTACAAGAATACTAGTCGGATACAACTAGAGGAGTTCTACTCTTATTACAACAAGTAATGTCCTAATCCTCAACTAGTTCCTATCTTTCCATGTAGACTATGCTGTCTTGCCTCATGGTCTCCATGTCAAATGTGTCTCGGTATCCAACCCCATATTTAGGACTGTTCGAACCTTCTGGTGGGCTCATAGATGTATGTACGATAGTGATGAAGGCGGAGTCGACAACAAAGTCCCTTGAGCCAAACACTATCGATGATGAAGGCAGAGTCGACAATGAAGTAGATGACGAAGCCCCTTGAGCCAAACACCACCGGTGACGAAGGCAAAGTCGACGATGAAGGTAGAGTCGACGACGAAGTCCCTCGAGCCTGAACACTATCGACAACGAAGGCAGAGTCGATGATGAAGGCGGAGGCAACGACGAAGACCCTTGAGCCAAACACGTCGGTGACAAAGGCGGAGTCAACGATGAAGGCAGAGTCGATGATGAAGTAGACGACGAAGTTCCTTGATCCAAACACTATCGACGATGAAGGCGGAGTCGACTAGACGATGAAGCCCTCACGCCAAACACTGTCGCAATGAGATGGATTCGACGGCGAAGTAGACGACGAAGCCCCTCGACCCGCACACTGTCAGCGACAAAGGTAGAGTCGACGATGATGTCCCTCGAGCCAAACATTGTTAGTGATGAATTCCCTCAAGCCGAACATGGTCGGCGATGAAGGTGGAGTCAACAACGAAGAAGATGATGACATAGAAGACAAAACCCCTCTTCTTCAGTCACGAGCACCGGGCAAGACCTAATCCTTTGGGGTGACGCCTACCACCATAGCCCCTCTTGGCCGTTGTTCATGATGAAGATTCTAAAATTAAGATCCGAAGTTCAATCCTTCCCGCCATAGAGCTGATGAAGTGAAAGGTGAGATGAAGTGGTGGTCGATGTCAAAATTGACGACGAAGACCCTCGAGCCGAACACTGTTGACGACGAAGGTGGAGGTGAAGTTAACGACGAAGTAGTCAACAAAGCCCCTCACATCGAACACCGTCGACGATGAGGATGAAGGCAAAATCGAAGATGGAGTAGTTGACAAAGTCCCTTGTGCCGAACACCGTCGATGATGAAGTTGAAGGTGAAGTCAATGATGAAGTAGTGGACGAAGCCCCTCATGACGAACACCGTCGATGACGAAGGTGGAGGCGAAGTCGACGATGAAGTAGTTGACGAAGCCCCTCGCGTCGAACACCGTCGACGACGAAGGTGGAAACGAAGTCGACGACAAAGTAGTCGATGAAGCCCTTCGTGCCGAACACAATTGATGATGAGGATGAAGGAAAAATCGAAGATGAAGTAATCGATGAAGTCCCTCGCGTTGAACACCGTCAATGACGAAGGTGGCGCTGAACACCGTCAACAACGAAGATGAAGCCAAAGTCGACGATGAAGTAGTCGACAAAGCCCCTCGCACCGAACACTGTCGATGACGAGGATGAAGGTGAAATCGAAGACAAAGTAATCAACGAAGTCCCTCGCGTGGAAAATCGTTGACAACAAAGGTGGAGGTGAAGTCGATGACAAAGTAGTCGACGAAGAAGGTGGAGGCAAAGTCATCCTACATCTTCTTCTACTCAACAAACTATTTCACAACTCATTCTTATTACAAGAACTCAATCCTCGTTCATTACAATTTCACAAGCCTCGGCTAGAATATGAAGGAAAATTTGTCAATGAAGGACATGACAGTTTTGCAAGAATCAATAAAACTTCCTTTGCTTAAGGAAAGTTATGAATTAGATAGAAACATAGCAGGCCTTTCTTGGCTTTTCTTCACTCAAGGATGTAATTGCACTTGGCGTCACAACTTTTCGGGGGCCCCTTCGGTGTTTACAGCCACTCTTTGGCATATACAGCCATTCAGATGCACTTGGCGCTGACTCTATGGCAACTTTTGCTCAATAGAGGTCTCGATGTAGGCGCTCTCAGCCCTACGGCTCTTCGGTATCTTGCATGATAGAGTCTTTAGCATGAGCACTCTCGGCTCCACGCTTCGGTGCAATGCAATGCTTGCATGTATGAATGAATGAATGTTTTTGCATGAGGGTGAGAATGAAGGGTTAGCAAGTTAAAGTGAAGGACACCCTTCGACTAGTCTCTCATCTTTGTATGACGAAAGCTTCATGAGATAACTGAAATCCAATGATACCGAAGTCCAAATAGAATGCCAATAGACCAATCGATGAAGTCCAATAGATAGAGAAATCCAATCGATACGGCATAGCTATTTCCAAATCAATAATAGAATAAGATGACCATCGAGTTGAAACATTAGTTTCGGGGAGAAAACTGATAATCCGAAGGTATATTCTGCAAGAAATGTGACGAAGCGCACATACAAAATATGATAGTTCCATGCATCCCTTCCATGTGAATGGGATACAAAGCATAATTAAGAATGGGCACTAGTGCATTTGAGATGAAGGTACACGAACACATGAAATTGGAGAGACATAAGTTTGAAATCCTTACCTTGGTGAGAAGGGTCATCCTGCAAAAAGAGATGCTATATCCTTCTATACGAAGGGTTAGTGTGAGCGCTAGATTGAGTAAAGACTTATAAAACAAAGGGTAGGAGAGAAACACAGTTATGCAAAAACAAAAACCGATGTACTGATAAGATACCTACATGCGCTAGTTGATCCTGCAATTCAAGAAACAAAATACTTCATGTGAAGGGTTAGCTTATGGAGGTGAAGAGATACTTACAGAGATTGGTCGAACCTGCATATTAGCAAGAAAGTGAAAAACAAGATGCATAAAAATTGCCTCTTTGCCCTCAAGCAAAGAGTGAGAAGCATAATGCATATGAAATGCGTCTGAGACCAAGTGCCATTTCTCAGCACACAATGATCGTTTCTTGCATATGAAGTGCATTTTTAGAGCCTTAGCTTGAGAATAGGTGAACTTGTCGTCATACCCGGTTAGTAACTTGTTGCATATGAATACTATTTACGGATAAGTAAAACGTCGTAGTTTTTTACACCAATGGAAAAAACGTACGGCTTTTACTTACTTCAGCCCGTTGCGTAAGTGAGTAGCATGAAGAGCGTAGATCACTTGCGAGAGTTGACTTCGTGATAAGATGAGGTTCCTACAAACAATAATGCTCCTGCGGCCACTAGATGAAGGGTGAGCAAACAGTTTGCAGATAATGCGAGCATGAGGCAGCATTGCATAGGGAATAAATTTTGCGGCTCATAACATAATTTGTTTGGCATAAGATAGATAGAAAATATAACAATATTATGCTTGAAACAAAAAGACTATCTCTCCAAAGCTAGAAAAGCACAACGTCTCAGCTTGCTCGGTCTGAGGATCCCTGTGTTTGAATCCCAGAACCGAAGCTATTTTTGCAAAAAAGAAAAAATAGATGCTAACCTCTATACCGGAGCCAAAGTGTAAAGGTAACAAAGCCCCTACGACAAGCACTTAGAGTCAAAGCAGCTCATTGTCAGGGCCGATGTCAAAATACCTCGAACCCTTGCCTGAACCCCTTCGGCTTCTTTTTTGAGTATGAGCCAAAAGTAATTGCCGAAAAGTAAAGTTTAGTACTACTTATTTAACTCAACTAACTTGCCGGCCGGTGATCTATCCGAGGGTACAGGTTTGAGAAACGAAACGGCCGAAGCTATATGATAGAAAAGCCAGCAGCTAGCGAAAGAAAAGTTATCTTGGGGCTGTTTGGCGATAGGGTGTTAAAATTTAACACCCGTCACATCAGATGTTTGATGCTAATTAGGAGTATTAAATATAGGTTAATTACAAAACTAATTGCACAGATGGAGTGTAATTCGCGAGACGAATTTATTAAGCTTAATTAGTCCATGATTTGACAATGTGGTACTACAGTAACCATTTGCTAATGATGGATTAATTAGGCTTAATAGATTCATCTCGCGAATTAGCACAGGATTCTGCAATTAGTTTTATAATTAGCTCATGTTTAGTTCTCCTAATTAGCATCCGAACATCCGATGTGACACTGTTAAAGTTTAACACCTCGTATCAAACACCCGCCGCTTAAGCTGTTACTACACCCCCAAAGACCAACCTGGACGAAGCAAGTTCGAGCCAACGTAGCTGCTCTTTGTCAAAATGACTGGTTCCCAACCGAAGGGGTAAATACGAACATTTTTAAGCAGCAAAGGACCTGTACCAAAAAAAAGTTCAAATACCTGAAATCACACAACCGGAGTAGCTGGGCTGGCAGTTGGTGTACCCTCGGAGCTCTAGGATGTTGGGATCAAACTTTTCTGTTGCTCAATTTTTACCAATTCAGTGAAATAGTTGGTGCGTACCTGGGCTTTATAATTTTCGGCCCATAAATCAGTGCGAAGGGTTGTGCAGCCGCGGCTCCGAACTGGGCTTCGTCGACCCAGCTTGGGCCTCCTCGGAGGGGCTGCGGCATGGGTCGAAAAGGCTGGTGTATGCCGAGGTGGTGGCCGCCGTGGGCTGACGAAACGGACCGGCCAAGTGGGCTGAAGATTTGTTCGTTTAGCTTGGAAAAGAGTTGCCCGAAGGGGTTGGGTTAGACGACGATGCAGCCGCCGATTCTCGATCCATCAACAATGAAGTCCTGAGCAGGTCGGAGCCCAACACTGGCGAAATGATCCCCGTCCACCGTGCGACGAAGGTTCCTTCGGATCTTGCCACTACATATAAACTAGCAAATACCCGTACCTTGCAACGGTAAACACGGCACAAACTTAGTTAATAATTTAATTTATAATAACCCATATCAATTATTTTAAAAAATTTTAGACTTCAAATTTATGCATAAGTTAGGCTCATTCATGTGACGGCGCCACGCTTTGAGTGGAGTCGTAAAGATGCACAGCCAGAAAAACACACATCAAATCACACATACAGCAAATATGCTCTCCCCTTTGTCTAGTCGTGAGGAACAGGGTGATCACGGACCTCTACCCCACGGCCCCCGCTGCCGCCGATGGGGCCACACCATCCACCGGCTGCAGCGTGGTCGGAGGCAGCTCGCCCCCATGGTTGCTGCGGCAGCCTGCCGGTGGCCATGGCACCAAACAAGTGCTGCTTAGTGATCACTCTCCTGAAGATAAAATAGCAAATAAGTTCACAGATGCTCATTATCATTCCAATGAATCACTCTACATTAAAGGTAGCATATCAAACTAAAGGAATAGTATTGATATATACATAAAAATTCAAACAGCTAGAGAGAATGGTATTGATACATAAATATTCTAAGAGCTACTAAAGGAATTGGCAACCGAATTTGTGTTTGAGTTGCACATGATCAAAACCCATTAGCGTGCAACATCCGGCAAAACAAGAGGCCTAAAAGTCCTTGGGTGCATGCAAAAGAGTTCTGAGGTGCATGCGAGATGTACTGCTCTATACCTCTTATCAACTATCAACCCATCTCACTACACTGACACAATGATGACCCATAGCGAGGAGTTGAGGACAGGGTGTGTTGTGTGCATCGACGGCAGCACGTCTCCTTGAAGTGCTCCACTCTACTACTCTTGAAGTGCTCCACTCTACTACTGCGCACAATGGAGTAGAGTTAATAAACTTGTGATCCACAAATATTGCATCATGCACAATTAATGTCAGATGCATTTTCAAAATACTATTTTCACACTTGCTCTCAATGAAGAAAAGAATATATTTGGGATTTCAGCAAACAAAAAGGAAATTTAAATCAACTGCTTTGCCATTTCACAAATGATAAGCTATGACTTATTGTATGAATTCATCCTTTTGTCTTAACCTTTATCTTAATAAAACACCAAGTAAATATGGATAAATCAATAATTGTCACCATAATTTAGTATTTATCAAGGTATTGAAACCTCACTTTTCAGGTGAAATAGACCCTCATCAGTCATCACCAATCTTGCGTGGGTCTAAGTCTAAGCACTCATTGATCAATTCTGAAAGGAACAAGGGCATCAGAAAAAAAGTATTTCCCCATTATGCATCAATTGATACACAATGAAATATAAATTCTGTTGTACTTGAAAGGTACAAGCATCTCTCACAAGATATTAGGTAGAAGCACATTTTTGACAAGATATTAAAGTTAAATGCTCTTTGTAGGTGTATTTCTGACAAGATATTGATAGCCTACGATTTTAATAATGAATACAGTCAAGAAAACGATGAACCACTTTCCTAAACAGATAATTGAGTTTGCCAAAAGTTTTGTAATATGCATCGTGTTTACGTTCCAAGTTCTCACAGCTATCATTGCATGTGCCACACCAACTTCAATTCAGCAAGACCAATAAAGGCCAGTCCTGCAATAGAATAATTTTTTAGTCTGTTAGTGAAGTTTTAGTATCCAAGTGGTTGATTTGAACTGGTTCATGCAACAATCTAAATGAGTATTACTGTAGAGTTCATAGCTGTGCGGAACCGCCCAACTTAAACTGGTTTAAATGCGCCTAATCGCTGTCGGAACAACAATTATTCTAAACGCACTTAAAACAGTATAAGTCCGGTAGTCCGTCGAGTGTCCCTAGGACTCCTCGAAAGATCCACGTCGCGTCTCATAGCCATACATCAGGATTGTATCCGCGATGGGATAGCATCAACAAATATTACATTTTTATAAACATATTAAAGGTACGATATATTACAACCATAGATTGAAGAAAACTTAATAGTGCAAGTTAATCCCTTGCTAAGAGTTAAATATAAACCAGTCCGGGGTAAGTAATTAAACGTCTAAGTTTATTCTAGAGTATCATTAGACTCATAATATACCCTAGATCTTCGGAGCTTCCTCTTCGGTGGGTCCTTGCTGGGTTTCTGAAAACAGCAACAAAGGATCCCCTGAGTACAAAGTAATCAGCAAGTCTGACCCGTCTAACCAATATAATAGCTTTTCTGGAACTGCATGACAGCTGTTTAGTGCACTGGCTGACTCACATTTTGCCAAAAAGAGCTTACTAAAAGTGGAACCTTAACTTTGTCTTTTATTTTAATTTAGTTATTACCTAGGCAGTCTAGATGATGAAAAAGAAATACCTTTGCAACAGTAGGAAATTAAGTCATACAACAAATTAATTTGGAAAGACATTGCATTCCTGAGATTACACTACGATGCTCAACAGTGATCAAGTGCATTCATAACCGAGAATTGCGGCGATCCGGATCAATTTACATCCTGCAGGAGAGCACCTTGATCACCAGTTATATACAACTCTCCGGGTCGTACATAACGACCTTTCGATTAGTATACCCAAGGATTGGGAATAAGACTAACCGGACCCAGGGACGCACCCCCACATGGGACCCCATGTCTTGCCTGATCTCCGTGTGAGTTTCAGGCTACGCCCCTGCCAATCTCCAGCACGTCAAGCACGGGTACGAAATATTCCCGATCGGAGGGTCTACTAACCTACTGGGCTTTACTGGTCCCATACCCAGTAAGCAACCAGGTGACATTCACTTGATCAAAGGTTAAGACAACGATCGGGCCTTAACCAAATTAATCTAGCAGACAGAACTACATCTCTAGCTTCTGTCCGCTTTTCAAAACTTCCCAAGCTATCTTTCCATATCCATCATGTATGACCCAACAAATTATCTTAAGGTTCAGTAACCAAGTTACTTTAAGCACCTAGGCATTGCTAAGCATGGGTTAAGTACTAATCATTGAACAAGTGGCAAAGATGTCCTTATAACAAGGAAGGATCATGCACAAAAATGGGTTTAAATCAATTCCTAGACTTAATGCATTCATATATAGAAATTAACCAATAGTTGGACACATGAAATAATAACTCCAAAATAGATAGGTATAAATGCACCGGGGCTTGCCTGGGATCAACAAAGGTTAGTTCTTTGGAAAACCTCTTTAGTAAAAGAGGCACTTCAACATTTTGCGAACGCTGTCCATCTCCAGCTGAATTCCACGAATCCCACTTCAGGAGTTTCGACGTCTACGATTCAGCATATGCAGGAGTTAGAGATGCGAACTTTTGAATACAAGACTATACAACTTTCCTTCATGATAAAGTTGCAAGCCAACAGTGACTACACAATTTATCATGATAAAGTTGCAAGCCAAAACACAAAAACCCGAAAAGATTAACCCACCATTTTTATTTCCTTTACTAATCCTACCTTAGACCTTTTCTTTTATTTTTAAAAGCATTATAATAATTTTCTAATCTTAAAATTTATTTCCTATGACTTAATAATGATTTGTGGATAATAAAGCATTTTTTCAAGTGTTATACATTTAATAATGTTAAGCATTTATTTAAATACCTTAAATAAAAAGGCATTAAATAAATACCTAAATTTTTATTATTTTTCCTAGGGTTTAAGAATTTTAATGCATAAAGGAAAATAAAACAATCCTAATAAAATTGGTTTCACTAATTTTGGGCACTTCTAGAATTTCCTGTGAATTAAATGGTGTAAACCGGATTTAATCTATTTATCTAATAAAAGAAAAACCTAAGGTTTATCCATAAAACTCCGGCCCAAACTTTTCTCACCCAGCTTGCTTCTACCCACCATCACTTCCACCTAGGGCCCACCCGGCCTCCTACTCTCCTCCCTTTCTTCTTACTGACGAGTGGGGCCCACGGCCGGCACCTCTCCTTGGGCCGAAAAGTGGCCCGCCAGCTCTTAACCCGCGACGTGTGGGCCTCCCTACGGCAGCCCCTTTTGGGCCGGCTCCCCCTTCTCTCCTCCTTCTTAACCACCGACCGGCCCATCTTTCTTCTTCCTTTTTCTTTCTCCGACGATCGGCCTGCTAATCCGGCCCACGGTCTTCCTTTCACCCGCCGGCCCACCTTCTCCCCCTTCTTTCTTCTTCACTTCCACCTGGGCCTCTTGGCCCACTTCCTTCCCAAGCCGACAATCAGCCCATCAGCTCCCCTTCTCTTTTTACGTCGCGCGGGCCAGCTGGGCCGGTGCCTTTCCCTGGCCCAAGACGGGCGGCTGGCCTTTTCCTCTTGCTGCCCCCCCCTTGCGGCTGTCGTGCGGGCCCCCTTGGTCAGGGGCTTCTTCCTCCCCTGGCCAAGAACAGAGGCGCATCAGACCGACGGGGGCTCGCCGGCTGGCGGCTCGCTGGCGATGGGGTCGGGCCGGGGAGGCATCCCCAGGCCGCGGTGCACCCGTGGGCAGCGGCGGCGCCCCGGGAGACGGCCGGAGATGGCCTCTCCACGGCGGCGGGCGGCTTGGCCGGCTGCCGGCCGTGGCCTCGCAAGGCGACGGCACAACACGGTCCTCGGGCTCCTCCTATGGCTCCCATACAACCCAGCAACGCGACTAGGATCCAAACATTGAAGAGAAATGGACGGCACAGAAAGCTCACCGGCGGATGGTGGTGGCGGCGGGCGGACCGGTACGACGGTGATTACTGGCCCGCCGACGGGGAGATGAACGTCGGTGGGGTTGAGGGTGTCATGGCGGGGATATTGAAGCTGCTGACGGGTGAAAACGTGAGGGGAGACGACGGCGCGGTTGAGTTGGCCGGCGGCGGGCGCTGGTTGGCTCGAGCTCGGCTCCCGGCGATGTAAAGTGGCAGGGTGAAACGGATAGGCGCGGAAATAGCAACATCATGATCTTTCACCGTGCATAACGTCCAGCTTGGCTCGTGGTAGGCGACGTGGCGCGGCCATGGCCGTCGCGCTGGCCGACATGCGCGAGAGCTGGCGGCAGCACGGCACTGTCGCTCTGTTCCTTCTGTTCTTCTTTCTTCCTTCCAAACCGACATGTTCACGCCTCAAATGCTCAAAATGTTCCATCTCAACTCGTAGAACTCCTTTAAGTAAACTTGTAGAGTAGTCCAAGTACTCCATTTGATAGATTGGCCTCCAACCGAAATAAGCACCCTAAGATCGAGATTTTGAAGCTCAAAGTTTCTGTCAAAATGTCGTGTTAACTGAACCTCCACGATTCAGTTTCGACAGTCCTCAAGTGTGGTCATTTACCCTCCTTTGGACCCAATTTCAGTAGCCCAAACTTATGACATATAGTCCAACCACTCACCATTTGTGCTCTACAACTAATAAGGATTCCATTTTGCACAAGAAACCATATAACTTTTACACTGGATTTTTCTGGAATTTGCTCCAAACATTGCTAACCAATGCTGTTTTTCAGACTTAGAATTATTTCAGCAAGGAGCCCGAAATCTGCTCATTTGCTAACTTTTGGCTCCATTTCGAACCCAAACCTTCAACTTTCTCTGGACGACAACATTTCATTTACCTTCTCCATAGTCCATATTTCACTAATGTCCAAAAACATCTGCTCACTTACAAGGAAAATTCTCCAGAAATTGGCTCCAAAGTCATGTACTCAACATCATTTTCAGACTTACAAATTTCTCGCATCTTCTCGGCTGAAATCAGCTCAACCTGCCATCTTTGGACTTTAGTATAAATGTGAATCCTCCACTTTCTCTGGCCCACAACGTCTTACTCGGCTTGTCTAAAGACCATATTTCATTAATGTTCAGAAACGTTTACCCCCTTACATGAAAATTTATGCAGAAACCCATTTCGAAGTTGGGCACTTGTTATGATTTCCAGATTCGCATATTTTCGGACGGACAATAGTAACTTTGTTGATTCCTTCTTCGATTATATTTTCGAGAGGTCTAGGACTTGAATTAGATCCCAAACTTCACCCTTTTGAGTTCTAAATACTCTCAAGTCTCCATTTCATACCTTAGCCAAATTTATCCAAATTTCAAACTCCAAATTGCAGATTTGCTCAAATTTGACTTTGGCTCAAATTACCTTCCTCTAATCCAACTTCACCATTAACTTCTTAATGTTATTCTTAAGCTGTCATTAACACTGGGTGTTACAGCCTTTCCCCCTTAAAAGAATCTCGTCCCGAGATTCCAAGTGCTAAAGTCGCTGCTGGAGAGTGGAAAGGAAACTGCGTCGTACAAACATCTTTCATCATTCTTCATAAAGAGAGTTGGGGTAGTTGTTTATCGATGACTGTTTATCCAATTTCAGCGGTCTCAAACAACTCAGGGTACTTGGATTCCAAATGCTACTCCTAGTGTTCCCAAGTGGTTTCGTCTGGAGTGTGATTTTTCCATTGCACTTGGTAAAATTTGCTACTCTTAGTTCGAGTATCTCTGGTCTTCCGATCCAGAATTTTCATACGGACTAATATATTTCGGAGCTAATTTTCCTTTGACTCCAAATCGGTGTACTCCTTTCATCGGAGATACTTTAAGATATACAAAGTCTCCAACACAAAACCCCAAAGATCTTCTTCTTTTATCCGGATAACTTTTCTATCGGGACTGAACTATTTCAAGATTCTTACAAATTTTTCCGAACTTTTTCCTCAGCTTCGATGACTAGATCTGATCTCAAATGTGCTCTTTCTCTTGGTTCTGACCAACTTAAAGGTGTCTTATACCTATGGACATATAATGCTTCATAAGGTGCCATTTGTATACTAGCTTGGTAACTATTGTTGTAGGAGGATTCTGTCAGAGACAACATTCATCCCATTTCTTCGAGAAGGTAAGAGTACATGTTCGAAGCATATCTTCTAAGGTTTGGTTTACCCTTTCTATTAGACCAAGAATTCTTTGCTCCTAATAAGGGTAGTTCCCATTGTCTCATGCATTTGTTCCCAGAATCCAGAAATGAATTGAGAACCTTGATCAGAGACACTTGTCTTGGGTATTCCCTGTAAAGATACTACCCGAGACATATAGGGTTCCACATAAGCTAGCATACGGTAAGTGGTCTTGACAGGAATAAAATGAGCCGACTTAGTGAGTCGAGCTACGATAACCCATATGAAATCATATCCCTTTGAGGTAGTAGGAAATCCTGCTATAAAATTCATGGAAATGTCTTCCTACTTCCATTTAGGAATGGTTAAGGGTTGCAATAAGCCGACCGATTTCTGATGTACAGCTTTCACCTTTTGGCACGTATCACATTCAGATACATTCTTGGCTATTTTCCTTTTTCATTCTTGTCTACTAAAATCATTGCTTCAGGTTTTAATACATCTTAGTACTTCCAGGGTGGATAGAGAATTTTGGCAAATAAGCTTCATTTAAGATCTTCTTTCTCAAACCCATCTTCTTGGGTACTACTATTCAGTTTTTGAAATAGAACACCCTCTTTTCATCCTGGTAAAACAAGTAATATCACCTTGGCTTACTCATTTTCGAAGTATTCTCATTTCTTTGTCCTTCTTCTGAGCTTGTTCTATCTCTTTCTTTAAGGTATCGTGCAAGATAAGGTTATGCAGGGTACATTAGTTTTGCTCGGATGATAAAATCTCTAGTTTATAGTCTTTGATCAGTTTCAGTCATCTCATGCCTCATATTCAAATCTGACTTCGGTAGCGTCCGGCCATTTTAAGAAAACTTCTTACTTCATGAACAGTTGTTGGCAATTTATGTCCTTGACCTTTCCAGGATCCACTTCAATTCCTTTCTCGAACAAAACATGCCCAAGGAATGGAACCTTCTTTAGCCAAAACTCACACTCACTAAACTTGGCATATGGTCGATGCTCCCAGAATCTATCCAAAACAATGCGCAAATGCTCCACATGTGCTCCTTCATTTTTGTTCATCAAAACCTTTGCTTCAAATCTCGACACATCTTACTGTTCTCAGGACTCCAGGCAAACTCGACCTTTTAGAAACTCGTTAATATTCATATAATGCTCATGTCCCTTCCTAGTAGTTAAGGAACTTCTTTCGGATAGACTTTTGACCCGATCCTTGGCGCGAGGTTTGAGCCTTCTCATCCATATTTTCCCCTCACTTTGGAAAATGGAAATCTCTGGTGAAACCAGTCCTTCTATAGTTATGTTATAATACGGCTGTAGATTTGCAAAGGTAGTGGTGCTTTAATTTCCAGGTACTTATGGGTTTGTTGAACATGAAGTGTTATCTGGGTTCTGGATAACCCATGGCTGATATGACAATTGTCGTTGGGGCCTATAAGTAGATCTAGCAGGTTCTTAGTAGACAACCTTCAGCTCCTGAGGAATACTTTCAGATGCCTTGAAAGAAATGTCCTCCCATTCCAAGGACTCCTCCTTTCCAAGGGGCTTGTCCAAAGCTTTCATCTTCCCTGGGGATTACTATGTTCATGGCAGAGCTATAATCTGTAAAAGTACTTGGGAGCAATTCCTTTTCTCAGACTCAGTGTTCATATATTCGGGAGCATATTGTGCTAGATGGTTGAATGCACTTATATACTCCTGAACACTCTTGTGCCTCTGCTAAGCTTTAGAAGTTACTCCAGCTGCACTCTCATAATCCCTTTTTAACACGAACTGGGCACAACAATTGTCTTGAAATCTTCCCGAGCTATCTTCTTTCCGACAGGTTGCCTAGCCAGATAGCTGGTCCACCATGTGCCTGCAGGACCTTGGAGTTAAAGTTCTGCAAGCTCAATCTTTTGAGTTTCCATACATCGAAGAATCACACATGTGTCCATAACATATATAATGTCTAGAATTGCGCGTAATTATGCAACAATTTGTCTCATGTTTATACAGTGATTAGGGCCTGATATGTGCAGGAAAATGCCACTCTTAGCAGCTTTAACAAGCATGAGCAGACTGCGGTATCTTCTTCCAAATCTGCTCCAGAAAACTCCTGGCATTCTTCTTAGAGTTGAACATCAAGGATATGAAATATCTGGTCTGGAAAAATTCTTCTCAATGAAGGTTAATAATGCTTACTCCATTGCAGAACACAGGATCTGCTAGCTTTTTCCCTGTTAGTGTCTCTGCTAGCAATACTCCAAAACTGTACACATCTCCTCAGAGCTTTTACATTCTGACATAAAACTCCCATCAGCGCCTTACATGTTCATGTCAATAACCTTCACAGCCAATAACCATGTTTACTTGGATTAACTTTCCTCTGTAAACTGAACCATAGTTTCCCTTCCTAATCAAAGACTCTATGAAATTCTCAGTGACCTGAACTCGATCCTTGTAGAAAACTTTACAGAAGTTCTTACTAGAAGAAACCAACGGTGATTGCATTATGCAGGACTTTTTCCATCAAAGTATAAGGCATAACGATAATATGGATAGCGCCACGAAACCAACAATAGGGGTACATATTTTAACCCAAAATTTTAATCTTGTTGTATGCAAAGAAACAACAACGCATGCGGGTATATGCAGCTCATACTCCGCCGCAAAGACCCTGGTTGCCATTGAGTGTAACAGCTGTTACCTTTTTGAATACTCGGCACTTTCCCCATGAGATGATTGTAAGACAAATCTAACTGATTAATAACTTGTTGGTTGCATAGAACAGCTGGGATAGTACCCATCAAGTGGTTATGCGAAAGGTTGAGGATAGTGTCTCCGAAAAGTTGGTATCGTTGACACCGCTTCGATTCCCGACAACCATGCTGATTCCTTGTATTCTAAACGATTATGTTTAGTAGTCTAGCCCGCTCGGCTCTTGAATTCATAAGACAAGCAATAGCATCAGCTAAGGTAAAAATTTGTGGTGGCTCTGCATCACGGGCTCCTGACCCGGATTAAATGTGTCTTCTTGGGTCCGACATTTTGGGGTCACAAAAATCCAACAGATCAAAACTCATTAAACTTCCTCTGGTTCTTTAATATCATTATTCCCTGCATCTCGCAAACCTTGGGTATATGTTTCTTAAAAACAACTCCCTCAACATTGTCCTTAGCTAAACAGTTGATTGGGCTCCATATGACTCTTTCTAAATTCTCTTCCATTTCCACACCAAGGCTATCCCGATTCTCACAAACATGCAGATCTACCTTTTAAGATGCCAGTTCAATTATACCCATATTGTTACCCACAATATCCTCCTTTCCTTTCACTGCTACCGGGGCGAATAGATGTTGTCTTCCTTGGCTTTCATGGTTTTCCAATATATCTCCGAGGCATTAGGATCAATGGATTCCTAGGCTTTCCTCAATTGGCCTCATATTCATCCAATTTCTTTAACCGCTTTTCTCATAACTTTTCCCATATTACGATCCCATGCAAGAGCTGCCTTCTTACTTATATCGAAATCATACGGAGTATCATTTTCCCTCATCCTTGAACCTTCATTCCTTTCTCTCTAATAATATTACTGGAACGGGCATCTTGATAAAGAGTATACATTGAAGTCTTTTAATCTCATGAAGCGACTGCAGTAACGTCGTGCTTTATTTGGGAAAAATCCTTCAAACCTTTATACAATGCTTCCAATACTATGGTCCTGATTTCTGATCCCATAATTCTTGTCAGACTGGATCCAAATTATTTCCTATTCTTCTCACACCAGACAGTCTAAGTTGTCCTAATTGCTTACTCAAATAAGATTTTGTGCCCATCCGTCTGTCTTGAGCTTTTCTTCTACGGTTCTCTGTTGCATCGACCCCTTACTACGTCTAACTTCTATCGTACGAAACGGGTTTAGATCTAACGGCACTCCCCAAACCCGAAAGTTTTGAAACATGCAATGCAAACATGATGCAACGATTCCTACGTACTTTCAGACTCATATACACACTCGTAGAAAAATTGGTGGCATCGTAATCTCTCCCTAATAATATACTACCGAATACTAGTGATACGTAGCAACAGTTAGCATCTGCAAAATAATCAACCAGTTAACACTACTGCCACCTAAGACTCACATTTTCTTATTTTAAAAATAGAGTCTCAATTTTTTAATAGTAATATCTGTTGATTATCCCAACCTATGGCTCTGATACCAGCTGTGGCGGAACCGCCCAACTTAAACTGGTTTAAATGCGCCTAATCGCTGTCGGAACAGCAATTATTCTAAACGCACTTAAAACAGTATAAGTCCGGTAGTCCGTCGAGTGTCCCTAGGACTCCTCGAAAGATCCACGTCGCGTCTCATAGCCATACATCAGGATTGTATCCGCGATGGGATAGCATCAACAAATATTACATTTTTATAAACATATTAAAGGTACGATATATTACAACCATAGATTGAAGAAAACTTAATAGTGCAAGTTAATCCCTTGCTAAGAGTTAAATATAAACCAGTCCGGGGTAAGTAATTAAACGTCTAAGTTTATTCTAGAGTATCATTAGACTCATAATATACCCTAGATCTTCGGAGCTTCCTCTTCGGTGGGTCCTTGCTGGGTTTCTGAAAACAGCAACAAAGGATCCCCTGAGTACAAAGTAATCAGCAAGTCTGACCCGTCTAACCAATATAATAGCTTTTCTGGAACTGCATGACAGCTGTTTAGTGCACTGGCTGACTCACATTTTGCCAAAAAGAGCTTACTAAAAGTGGAACCTTAACTTTGTCTTTTATTTTAATTTAGTTATTACCTAGGCAGTCTAGATGATGAAAAAGAAATACCTTTGCAACAGTAGGAAATTAAGTCATACAACAAATTAATTTGGAAAGACATTGCATTCCTGAGATTACACTACGATGCTCAACAGTGATCAAGTGCATTCATAACCGAGAATTGCGGCGATCCGGATCAATTTACATCCTGCAGGAGAGCACCTTGATCACCAGTTATGTACAACTCTCCGGGTCGTACATAACGACCTTTCGATTAGTATACCCAAGGATTGGGAATAAGACTAACCGGACCCAGGGACGCACCCCCACATGGGACCCCATGTCTTGCCTGATCTCCGTGTGAGTTTCAGGCTACGCCCCTGCCAATCTCCAGCACGTCAAGCACGGGTACGAAATATTCCCGATCGGAGGGTCTACTAACCTACTGGGCTTTACTGGTCCCATACCCAGTAAGCAACCAGGTGACATTCACTTGATCAAAGGTTAAGACAACGATCGGGCCTTAACCAAATTAATCTAGCAGACAGAACTACATCTCTAGCTTCTGTCCGCTTTTCAAAACTTCCCAAGCTATCTTTCCATATCCATCATGTATGACCCAACAAATTATCTTAAGGTTCAGTAACCAAGTTACTTTAAGCACCTAGGCATTGCTAAGCATGGGTTAAGTACTAATCATTGAACAAGTGGCAAAGATGTCCTTATAACAAGGAAGGATCATGCACAAAAATGGGTTTAAATCAATTCCTAGACTTAATGCATTCATATATAGAAATTAACCAATAGTTGGACACATGAAATAATAACTCCAAAATAGATAGGTATAAATGCACCGGGGCTTGCCTGGGATCAACAAAGGTTAGTTCTTTGGAAAACCTCTTTAGTAAAAGAGGCACTTCAACATTTTGCGAACGCTGTCCATCTCCAGCTGAATTCCACGAATCCCACTTCAGGAGTTTCGACGTCTACGATTCAGCATATGCAGGAGTTAGAGATGCGAACTTTTGAATACAAGACTATACAACTTTCCTTCATGATAAAGTTGCAAGCCAACAGTGACTACACAATTTATCATGATAAAGTTGCAAGCCAAAACACAAAAACCCGAAAAGATTAACCCACCATTTTTATTTCCTTTACTAATCCTACCTTAGACCTTTTCTTTTATTTTTAAAAGCATTATAATAATTTTCTAATCTTAAAATTTATTTCCTATGACTTAAGAATGATTTGTGGATAATAAAGCATTTTTTCAAGTGTTATACATTTAATAATGTTAAGCATTTATTTAAATACCTTAAATAAAAAGGCATTAAATAAATACCTAAATTTTTATTATTTTTCCTAGGGTTTAAGAATTTTAATGCATAAAGGAAAATAAAACAATCCTAATAAAATTGGTTTCACTAATTTTGGGCACTTCTAGAATTTCCTGTGAATTAAATGGTGTAAACCGGATTTAATCTATTTATCTAATAAAAGAAAAACCTAAGGTTTATCCATAAAACTCCGGCCCAAACTTTTCTCACCCAGCTTGCTTCTACCCACCATCACTTCCACCTAGGGCCCACCCGGCCTCCTACTCTCCTCCCTTTCTTCTTACTGACGAGTGGGGCCCACAGCCGGCACCTCTCCTTGGGCCGAAAAGTGGCCCGCCAGCTCTTAACCCGCGACGTGTGGGCCTCCCTACGGCAGCCCCTTTTGGGCCGTCTCCCCCTTCTCTCCTCCTTCTTAACCACCGACCGGCCCATCTTTCTTCTTCCTTTTTCTTTCTCCGACGATCGGCCTGCTAATCCGGCCCACGGTCTTCCTTTCACCCGCCGGCCCACCTTCTCCCCCTTCTTTCTTCTTCACTTCCACCTGGGCCTCTTGGCCCACTTCCTTCCCAAGCCGACAATCAGCCCATCAGCTCCCCTTCTCTTTTTACGTCGCGCGGGCCAGCTGGGCCGGTGCCTTTCCCCGGCCCAAGACGGGCGGCTGGCCTTTTCCTCTTGCTGCCCCCCTCCTTGCGGCTGTCGTGCGGGCCCCCTTGGTCAGGGGCTTCTTCCTCCCCTGGCCAAGAACAGAGGCGCTTCAGACCGACGGGGGCTCGCCAGCTAGCGGCTCGCCGGCGATGGGGTCGGGTCGGGGAGGCATCCCCAGGCCGCGGTGCACCCGTGTGCGGCGGCGGCGCCCCGGGAGACGGCCGGAGATGGCCTCTCCACGGCGGCGGGCGGCTTGGCCGGCTGCCGGCCGTGGCCTCGCAAGGCGACGGCACAACACGGTCCCCGGCCTCCTCCTATGGCTCACATACAACCCAGCAACGTGACTAGGATCCAAACATTTGAAGAGAAATGGACGGCACAGAAAGCTCACCGGTGGATGGTGGTGGCGGCGGGCGGACCGGTACGGCGGTGATTACTGGCCCGCCGACGGGAAGATGAACGTCGGTGGGGTTGAGGGCGTCATGGCGGGGATATTGAAGCTGCTGACGGGTGAAAATGTGAGGGGAGACGACGGCGCGGTTGAGTTGGCCGGCGGCGGGCGCTGGTTGGCTCGAGCTCGGCTCCCGGCGATGTAAAGTGGCAGGGTGAAACGGATAGGCGCGGAAATAGCAACATCATGATCTTTCACCGTGCATAACGTCCAGCTTGGCTCGTGGTAGGCGATGTGGCGCGGCCGTGGCCGTCGCGCTGGCCGGCATGCGCGAGAGCCGGCGGCAGCACAGCACTGTCGCTCTGTTCCTTCTGTTCTTCTTTCTTCCTTCCAAACCGACATGTTCACGCCTCAAATGCTCAAAATGTTCCATCTCAACTCGTAGAACTCCTTTAAGTAAACTTGTAGAGTAGTCCAAGTACTCCATTTGATAGATTGGCCTCCAACCGAAATAAGCACCCTAAGATCGAGATTTTGAAGCTCAAAGTTTCTGTCAAAATTTCCTGTTAACTGAACCTCCACGATTCAGTTTCGACAGTCCTCAAGTGTGGTCATTTACCCTCCTTTGGACCCAATTTCAGTAGCCCAAACTTATGACATATAGTCCAACCACTCACCATTTGTGCTCTACAACTAATAAGGATTCCATTTTGCACAAGAAACCATATAACTTTTACACTGGATTTTTCTGGAATTTGCTCCAAACATTGCTAACCAATGCTGTTTTTCAGACTTAGAATTATTTCAGCAAGGAGCCCGAAATCTGCTCATTTGCTAACTTTTGGCTCCATTTCGAACCCAAACCTTCAACTTTCTCTGGACGACAACATTTCATTTACCTTCTCCATAGTCCATATTTCACTAATGTCCAAAAACATCTGCTCACTTACAAGGAAAATTCTCCAAAAATTGGCTCCAAAGTCACGTACTCAACATCATTTTCAGACTTACAAATTTCTCGCATCTTCTCGGCTGAAATCAGCTCAACCTGCCATCTTTGGACTTCAGTATAAATGTGAATTCTCCACTTTCTCTGGCCCACAACATCTTACTCGGCTTGTCTAAAGACCATATTTTATTAATGTTCAGAAACGTTTACCCCCTTACATGAAAATTTATGCAGAAACCCATTTCGAAGTTGAGCACTCGTTATGATTTCCAGATTCACATATTTTCGGACGGACAATAGTAACTTTGTTGATTCCTTCTTCGATTATATTTCCGAGAGGTCTAGGACTTGAATTAGATCCCAAACTTCACCCTTTTGAGTTCTAAATACTCTCAAGTCTCCATTTCATACCTTAGCCAAATTTATCCAAATTTCAAACTCCAAATTGCAGATTTGCTCAAATTTGACTTTGGCTCAAATTACCTTCCTCTAATCCAACTTCACCATTAACTTCTTAATGTTATTCTTAAGCTTTCATTAACACTGGGTGTTACAATAGCTAGATGTGTACACATAGGGAAATAGGACTAAATAAATTCATAAAAAAGTGAAACTTGGTCAAAAAAAATGCTGCCTCCAATCAACTATTTTCTTTTGAAATAAAGAATAGAATGATATTGTGTTCACCACACCAGCAACAACAGAAATAAAAAATTTTGTTCCTTTCATGCTGTATATACTATATAGTAGCTGAAAAGTATTATCAGGTTATCTTTGTCTGACACTTGGAAACATTCATGTTGTGTATTAAAACAAGAACTCTTAATCAGATCCTAAATCATTCTCTTATCATAACATATGTTATGACAATTGTAGATAATTAGTGGTAATGGGCACTATTTCCATGGACAAAGAGATTAAATATAAGATTTTTTTTTGCAGAAGTGACAATTGATGGCACAGTAGGCCCAGAAGACACAAAACCTAATATAACCTCTAAAGAAATTGCAGTGACTCCATAGCCCTCTAGGTTGAGATGAGCTAACTTGTGTAGACCTGAATTGAATGAGCCAACAATAAAACACATGGAGTAACTTGAAATGAAACCTCATTTTACTGAAACTAAAAGCAATGAGTTAGTAAAACAAGTAAATAGACCTAAGAAAGAAGAAAGAATATGACTTTAATACTGAAACGCACCGAAAGCAATGAAACCCACCAAAAGCATAGTGCAAACCTGATTGAAATGCTGCTGTCGCTGTTCACCTGAGAGAAGAAACAGAGGCTTGTTGCTGCTGTGTGCCTGCACTGCACCAAAACAATACATGTGCCCAAGAGCAAAAAACTGCAGGCGCTGATGCTCCTCCTGTCACTGCACCATATTACCTATTGAACAGAGAAATAGAGCTCTACAAAACCAAGCCGAGCTGCAGCTATTGCCAAGTGAAAGAAACAACACTAAAAGCCGGGGCAATGCTGATGGCCTACGTTCAGAAGTGAAGCTTCAAGAGCTTTCGAGCAAAGGCACAGAGCAGAGCTGCCAGATCAAGCTCCAAGAGCATAGGCTAGAAATCTAAACAGTGGAAAACGAGAAATTTGACGTGGGAGCTTTTTCTAACAGAAAAATATGTGGCACCGGAAGAACTATTCAGTATATACTCCAGACATGTGCTAGTATATGTTCCGATTCCGTCTCGATGCAGCCTCTATTTCTCGATTCTGTCTCCAAGCGCGCGGCGGGCCGAATCAGCGGGTGAGGCAACCGGGAGCGAACTGCGGCCGCCGCGGAGCGGGGATAAGGAAATACCGCCGAGATCGAGTGAGAACACGAACTGGAGGGACCCCATGGGCCTCCACCCTGCGCCGCCGCAAGCCCCCGCCCCCGCCGCCATCCCCTTCGTCAGCCCTCCCCACGCCGCCGCCGCCGCCGCTCCACGCCTCCATCGCCGAGGTCGTCGGGGAGGACCGCACTGCCGACCTCCCCGAGGAGCTCCCTCGTCTGGCGCCAGATCCGTCGCCGCCTCCAGTGCCTCCTTCGCCGAGGTGAGGAGGAGAGAGGACCTCCCTTCACACTTTCCTTCCTCCCATTCTTCACGGCCGCAGCCGAGCCCAGGACGCCGGCCGCCGCACCACCGACGCTGCCGGCCGCCCGCGCCCAATCTCCCTCCACCTCTTTGTTGTGAAAAAAGGAGAAGTCTTTTTCCCTTTAACCCCCTCCCTTCCCTTCTTTTTCCACCCGAGCTCCCCTCTTTTCAGCATTTGGACTACGGGTTGATTACTAAAAAATCAAGGGACTTTTTTGCAAAATAACCACGACGGATGAAAATTGCTGGCAGAGACGTTGCTTGCTTTAATAATAGGTATAAATATAGATTGGTTGAGTTTAACGAATATCCAATCATTGATAAATATTTCGTCAATTAGACGAAGTCCATGATTTTATCCCCTTTTATGATTGACGAAGCTGGCGACAAAATCCCAATTATTAGGAAACCACTGAGTCACTAATCTGAAAATGGCTTGTTAGCCCATAACCAATATGTATGGCCGAAGCAAGTGTTCTCGTATGAAAATAAAATATTTGACCGAACACATGAACGTGCACGTGTGAATATATCTTCCCCTCGGAGCAATTGTGTAACGAAGTTGATATTAAATTAGTTGGGACTATCTATACATCTGTCGACAGATTACTTCTATCCAATTCTATCAATTTTTTTTGACAAATCAGGTGCTGACACATCAGCATGCAAAACTTGACAGATTTATAGAACAGAAATCTGTCAACTTTCATTAACGGGTAACATATCGCTAACAGGTCCTGAAATCAACCAAATAATCCACTAAGAGTTTTACCGCCAACAACCTGCACCTTCTTCTGTATCTTCAAATTCTCATTAAAAAGAAGGGAACAACTTTGATGTGATATTATTCGAAATAATAAATCCATCACGATACAACCTTGTGAGATAGAGGAATTGGATAAACATTGTTAAAGGAGTCACCAGGACTCATTGTTCCATAAACAAAAAAAAAGATAACAGCTGACTATCAACAAGCTAAGAGAAAGAACCAGAGTCACCAGAACACATTGTTCCATAAACAAAAAAAAATAACAGCTGACTATCAACAAGCTAAGAGAAAGAACCATACAAGAAACATTAAAGATGATAGGCCCATAGAGACTACAACACACAAGTAATGTTCAGAAACAATGTAATATTGACTAAAATTGGGATACAAATGACAGGTACTATAAATGAACAATATCGATAACATATGGTCTTGATGCTGATAACAGAGACATCATTGGACACCCCGAAACTCAGTTACAGTCAATTGCTAGAGCAGATCATAGGAACCATATTTAATAATACCTTCGAGGCTTCGACTCAGGTGGTGAGTTGAGAAAAATTAGGACAATGGTCATAGTGAAGTACCTGCATAAAAAAAATAATGAAATTGAGCAATAATTTCCTACATATTTGATTGGTCAAGTTTTACACAACCTGCATTTCACAGTAAAAAGACAATCTATATGCTACACATTTGCAAAGAGATGCTACATTTATTTCTCTACATAAAGAAATCATCTCACTTGGTTACTCCATCTGAACTTAACTAGCAAAGACAATCTAACCATGCTCGTACATGAATTAGAAAAACCCATCATTAATACACTGTGGAACTGGCATAGCTAAATGGAAAAAAACATATCTATTGGCACAACATCGCCTAATATATCAGAACTAAAAAAAGATATCGACTGACATATGCATGCAACAGCTAGCTTGTGTTCCTAATACTAATTGCAATGGAAATAAATACATATCTACTTCTAGTGCCCGCAACAAGAAGTCAGATTGCACCACATACATACCACAACTCCAACAAAAACCCACATCGACATGAAATTATAGGTAGTGACAACAGACATACAAAATTTAGACAAATTATTGTTAGTGACAGCATTCATAAAAAAAAACTCCAAACTATAGCAAAATAAGCTGCAACAAAAAAAATGTACCCATTCAAACAACCTAACAAAATAGCTATAACTAAATAGCAACAAAGGACCAACACAACGAGGCAAATTGGGAATCAAAAAAATATCCCTAAATAAATGATGCACTGAAAACACAACCTAGAGGACACAAGAAAAAGGGCACAAATCTCAAAGCAGTGTCATGTGGACTAAAATTTGACATATTTTTCTTAAAATACCTGCTGACAGATAAATAGCTTATCTTATATTTAAATTGTACTGTGGATTTGATAATCAATCGAGTCATATTTAGCTTCATGAAATTCATAGTTGTATAATATATGAACAACAAAAACTACCAGTTCTAATAATTTCAATCTTTAACAATGAATCAACTCAAAAATCCTCAAAGTCACACTGTGCAAACATGCGTAAACAGCTGCAATTAAAACTATCTAGCAAAATCCTATGGGGGTCTTAATCATCTAAATGGCAAACAAATAAATCACAAATTTGCATGCTACAATTTTCAAAGCTATCTAGGACTATCCTTGTACAAAAATGCCCAAGATAAAAAAAATATCAATAGCGACAATCTGAATTTCTAGATCATGTGATTCAGTATAAAGCATGAGATAAAAGCCTAAATAAAAACTAGAACTGCTACAGCCAGTAGAGACAAAGGAAAGTGGTCAAATTAAGCTTTAAAATCGTAGTTCTATATAGCTTCACACAAGTTATATCATAATTAAATGACTAAAATTTATCTACAACTACAAATTGATTGCATCAACAGTCCAGACAGCACTAGTCCAGAGACCAGACAACACTAGGACATATGCAACTAAAGCATGTAAGGATTTCAAAAGGACGATGGAATGATACGAGAACACATAGGCAAACAAGATAGTACTTGATGCATATATAATAAACATAAGACAACAAAATGACACCTACATTCAGAACAATGAGCATGTTTTCCCACTCTCTTGCACACACATGGTCTCTCAACTCAAATCAGATTACAAATATAGCAGCTAGGTAACAAAGCAAAAATCCAAGCCTAATCTGCAACAAATGGAACCTGACAGCTAAATGAAAAATAATCAACAGCAAATTAGGGTAGCATTTTGGATAGAATAAATCGAGTGTTTCATAATGTAATTTCATTTTAGCCACAACCAATTTATATCCTTCCATGCCGTTACTGATCCACCACCTCCAACTTGATCAAAGAGAGGAGGGTTTGCAGGATCATCATAGCATCAGTACATGGATTGATAAATCTCACCATAAACACCCTAGTTTACACACATATCAAACATGGAAGAACGTGTAGATCAAATATTGGTTCCATTCAACGGATCAATCATTTGTAGACAGATCATATCATCACAATCATCACATGTAGAGAGACAAATCATGAAACAAACCTTGGGTTCCAGTGGGCATTCAGGGAAGGAGGGAAACTGCAGCAACCCTCGAACATGAAAAAAAAATACAAACACCAAAACATGAAGAATAAAGGGTCAAATCACAGTATATAGGTCACACTTCAATACATAATTTGGTGAGGCAAATCCGTAAAATTTATATTGAGAGATAACTGCAGATGGATAAATGATAAAGCAATTATTGTAAATGAAATCAACTTGCAATACACATTTTTAGTGTAAAAAGTTACAACAATAATTGAACTACTAGTAAGAAAACATGTCACAACTCACAAGCAAAGACAACACAGAATTCCGGCCAGCCTACTTACTAGGATATAAATATGGCAAAAGTTTTTCCTAAGAAAGACATAAGCAGCAGTAAAGTAACGCCCTCATCAAGATATTGTAAAAAATAGAGCCAGACTTCACAATCTATAAACTTGGATAGACATAACTGTGAACTAGACAAACTAGTTTGGCTAACTGATATCCACTCCATTCTCTAACATTAGTTTAGCTATAGAGCTATTTCCAAACTTCAGAACAGTTAATTCTGTGTGGCATCTACGATCAGCCAACAAAAAAGAAATAGAAGTCCTCACATCATGAATTTGATTAGCACAGGGACAAATCAGCAGGGATAGGTTGATCGATTAAAAGAAATAAAATATAATGCGCATCTGAGTGCTTAACAGACAAGAACTAGCCACAACGTGCAGCAGAAAAGAAGATCTTCCAAATAGAGGTAAAAAAAGGATCTATGGAGAACTAGTCAATCGAAGTGCTCACTATTTTGACGAAGTAGATCACAAAAGCTATTAGTGCGCACGCTGCACACAGCAAGGGCTGCTAGAGCGCGAGAGGACGTACGGCGAGCACGCAGACAACACAAAAAAACGACCAAATGAGCAAAATCGGAGGGGTAGAGAATAGATCAACCAAAGAGGAACACACATAAGTGAAACAAAACCTCGGATGTGACAGGAATGGGGCAGGCGCGCGCGGCTAGCGGTTGTGCGGGTGGCGCCAGCACGGAGAAGTGTTGGAGGGCAACGAAGACAAGGGGCCGGTGCCGCAGGGTCGGAGGCGAAGCCTGTTGAGTTACATCCAAATCCAAATTCAGTTATATACAGCCGACTTCGGATGGAGCGAAGCGAGGCTCATCGCCGGTAGACTTGGGCCGAAGCGAAGCGGATGCCGAAGTGGCACATCATGTTGCCCTACCGCGCTCGGTCAGTTTCACCTTTTTATATACCTCCTGTAGGCTGCCAGTTTGGGATGAGTAAAAAAAATATTGTAAATCCCCGGTATTTGTAACCTCACCCGATATAGTGAAGATTTGCTGGCTGGCGCCCGTGATTTTTTTCTTCCTCTTTGGAAGGGTTTTCCACGTTAAAATCTCATATCTCCTGTGTTGAATCTGCTATTCTTCATTTATATTGTTTATCTTTTGTAACAAACCCGTGGGCGCACGTGCCGCCGTTCCTCCTTCCCTCCGCCGATGGCTGGCGCGGAATCAAGCAAAGAGCAGCTAGTGAGATGGAGGATAGGGGAGATAGAGGACGAAGAAGGATGGAATGGATTGGGAAGGGGATTCAGCTAACGAGTTCCAGGTGAACGGTCGTGCAACCGTCAGCACGAACCCGCATTAACTGGGAAACGAGACAGAACATGCACACATCTCAAAGCACAGATCTACGTACCAGAATTTGACAGATTTTTTGGAACAAATTTGTTGACAGATATTTAGCAAAAGTCAAATTAGTATTCAAAGAGTGCAAAAAAATTATGAATGCACGCTATATACTTTTGAGTTAATAGAAAGGATACTTTCTGCAAAACAGGGAATTTGAGGTTTAACCGAGACATATATAGTTTAAAGATTGATTCTTTGCTGGACCCCTTCGGCACTGTAGAGTGACCGAACAGAACTTAAAAGATCCAACTGTCATGCTTTCGAGTATCAGGCCCCTTGTTGATTATTCAATGAGGTAGGAATTTAAGCGAAGTCCAGCAATCCATCCATGCCGACATGCAGATATTAAAGTTGTTCATGCATTAGCTTCGGTCTTATTTAAAAGAAACTGTTCATTGAAAAGCGAACCGTGGGTAGCTTATCTAGGTCAACATGCATATACTAACGACGTTTTGTGCATATTGCAAACACGGAGAAAAGAAAGCTATTAGCGTCCGAGAGCAATTGAAGATTCCAGCTTTAACCTTTCCGAGGGTGTCTCCGTGAAACGAGGTTCACCGGTCCGAACCCTACCTCGGAGCTGACGTTTGTGCCAACCTAATTAAGTATCAAGGTAGCTGATGCTTACCTGGACCTGCAAGCAACATACCTGGGTCTTCGTAGTCCTGGTCAGATGGGCTACCGATGAGAGGCCTGAGCGATGAGTGCTGGAGTGATGAACTGACGACGGTGGTGAATACTGGGACCAAAGCCCGAAGCTGATGCCCGAGGCCCAATACTGAGGCTACCATAAACTGTTTCCAGCAACGAGGCCCAGCGAGCCAGAAATCGCTCAGCTCTTGCCAATTTGGCGAAATAGTTGGTACCCAGAAATCAACCCAAACTGAGCTTCGCCAAATTGTGAACGGGCTGGAAAGGGGGTTCGAATTAGCCGACGAGGTTGTCCCTATAAATCGGACCGAAGTGGCTGCCAATATGGGCTGGCCTGCTACACCGATGTGGTGCACGCACGCCTCCTGCCTGCCTGGCTGCCTCGTCGAGATTTCCCCTCACGTGAGCCGAAGGGCTCCATGGTTGCTTTTTGTGAGATTCTGTATTCTTTGTCTCGCCTCCCCTCGTGAAAAAACCAACCGAGGGGGCATAAAAAACCCGCCACCAATCAATTCCGAAGGGTGCAACATGATTGCACAATCAATCAATTCCGAAGGGTGAAAACCAACCTTAAAATCAGTTCCGAAGGGTGAGATCCAACGTCCAAGCCAATTTCGAAGGGTGAAAATTGACTACCAATCAACTTCGAAGGGTGGGAACCATGCTCGGAATCAGTTCCGAAGGGTGAGAACCGACGGCCCAATCAATCTGAAGGGTGAAACCATGCTCGGAGTCAATTCCGATGGGAGAGAACTGTCCTCCGAATCAAATTCCAAAGGGTTAAAATCAACCCGCCCAATCAATTCTGAAAGGCGAAAATCTACCGTGCAATCAATTCCGAAGGGCGAAAATCGACCGCCTTATCATTCCGAAGGGTGAAATCCGACATCCGAGTTAATTCCGGATGGCGAGAACCGACTTTGGAAGTTTCGCTTAAACGATGAAGGTGTTTCTTGTTAGTCGATGAAGGTAATTCTTGTCTCAAGGAAGTCTGCAAAACATAAAAAGCAAACTAGACGAGGCAGCTCAAACATAGCATGGCTTCTTTTATTTTTGGCAAAGTAAATTGCAAAAAACGACAGTTGAATTGTGCTTAAACCGAAGGGGTAAAACATGCATCTACGAATCCTACTTCTTCTGTGCGTGCAAGAAGTGTAGGCCGAATAAACAACTGTACGAGGGGTGACTTATCGCTAAGATTTAGAGGGTGTTTGGGAGGGGGGGTCTAAACTTTAGCCCCTCCATTTTAACTAGATTTTAGCCCCTTCCTTCCAAACAAGAGGACTAAAAAAGGAGGCTAAACTTTAAAATCCCCAAATCCATTAGCCTCTTCAAGAGGTGCTAAAATGGACTAAAAAAGTTAAAAGTGATCCCACCCTTTATTCTCCCATTGCCCCCCTCCCCCGCACTGTTCTCTCTCCTCCCCCACGACACCCCCGCTGCCCTCCTGCCGGCCCGCCGCCTCCGGTCGACCCTACCGCCTCCGCCTCGCCTCCACTATCGTTGCCCCCCCCCCAACTCCCGCAGGCCTCTGGAGCTGGATCCGTCGCCCAAGGAGCCAGCCGCGGTGTCATCGCCTAAGGATGGGATGAGGGAGGAGACATCAGCCCGATGCTGCAGCTCGCCGTCCTCCACACGGCGTTCAATGCGCCGTCCTCTGGGGTTCACCTTCGTCGCGGTGCCCGACGTCGTCCCGGAGGCCGGCGGCGGCGGCATCGCCAAGATCCTCGCAATGTGGATCAATGGAATGGAAGCAATGGCGGATGGATTGGGGAGGAAGGGAAGGGGAAAAGGGGAGGTGGCGCTCGATGACGCTTGACGCTTCGAAGTAGTTCTGTTCTGCGCTATGCTCCGATTCCGTGCGTGTTGAGAAGGAAGAAGTAGAGGAAGGGTAAAGGAGAGAGGTAAATGAGAGGTAAAAGAGTCTTTTGATGATCAAAGTGTTAAAGTTGGTGATGAAGCTTACCTCGGATGTTGGTGTCCGATGTTGTTGGTTGAGTGAGTTGGGCTTCGTATTGGGCCAAAGAAGCAGCATGCGGAGCTGAACACCGGGCCATTTGCCCATTTTGTTGTACCTCTTCAGCTGAAAAAAAACATTTGACGCATCACGCATCTAACCATCAGGAAAACGAACGCTGCTGCTCTGATGGCATAAGCTGCAGCGTTAGTTTTATTAAGAGTAGGTTTGGCAGAGCTTCACGTAACTTCAGAGCTTCACGTAACTTCAGATGCTTAAAAATAATAGCTCCAGCGTAGATCTATGCTTTAACTGTGAAGCTGAGAAAAAGTGTTTAGCTGAGACAACAGCTCAGATCCAGAAACAAAGATTTTGGTTGGATTCTCCATTAATTCTCTTTCATGTTAATGGTGTTTTCTTTTTTTTTTAACGTTACGTGCATAGTCGCTCGTTGTACGTGGTGTTTTCTTTTTTTTTCTTTACACCACCTGTATGGATGTTGTACTTGAGGTGCTTTTTTTTTTGAAATTTCTCAATACAATTTTGTTTGAGCGAAGTTTTTTTTAGAAGTTTTAGTTTTTACACGATATCCAATGAGTTACGGATACCTGTTTTTTTCCTTCAAGAGCGGAAGATACAGTATGTTGCTGCAAGTTTGAGTTTTTTTTAACCCACGCTGCTTGTCTCGATCAAGCAAAATCTCATAACCACCGATGCCAACGCCGCTTGGGGGGAACAAGAGCTTCTGGGCGGCGGTGAGCCTCATCGTCGGCATGGCGGTCGGGCCGGGCATGCTGGGCCTGCCGTCCACCACCATCCGCTCTGGCCAGGCAACCTCTGCGGTGTAACAACTCTACCTAAATTAAGTGTTTTTGAATATAAACCAGTGGTTAATCACTAAGTATAGAGGTGAAATGACCATTTTAACCCTAAGAAGCTCTTTTTGGAGTTTAAAATAAAACTTGAGATTTTATATGCAAACTTAAAATTCTGCTCAAATAAGAGTTGTAAAACTTTTAATTTCAAACAACTTTTGTTAAAGGCACTTTGACTAATTCGGAGTGGGAGGAAGTCAAAAACAGGAATCAAAACCGGATTACTAAAGGACCCTATAAACCTCCCAGGTCCTGGAATTCAAGTTTTCATCCAACTTTCCAAGCTGTTATCTCACAATTTCATATCTAAATTCAAGTCAGGCCCTTAATAAAAGTTGTAGTACCTCGAGTATGTTCCAACTTTGTTACACTGACCCAGGTCCAAATCGAACCAGAACCTGTTCCAAATATTGGTCAAAGTTGGGTAAAACAGTCAACTCAGTCCCTAAGCACCACGACGCTAAGCCTGGAAAACTGCTCAGAGTGCACCTCCTGGCAAGGGCGTTCCTCCAAATTTCTGAACTAAACTCAAGAAATATCCTAAATAGACGTTGAAGTCCTCAGTTTGGAGAGCAACTCCTTCAATAACGATTAAGTCTAATTCCACTCAAAAGCTACCCAAAAATTGAGTCAGATGGCTAAACCTCTGAAATAACGATTAAGTCTAATTACAGATTTTTGGCAACTTTGGCTCAAGATATCTTCAAATCCTTTCACAATCTAAACCAACACCTTAAACCAAGTTTGAACTACATCCAGAGTTGAACAAGTTTGCTTAAAAGAGTTTTGAAAGTTGAGTTACGAAATCTTGAGAAAGGAGCTCCCAAAGCTGGTCGGGCTTACTGCCCGAAGGAGCCTCGACGCCCGCGCGCCGCGCGCCGCGTGGCCGCCGGCCACTGGCAGCTCGCCGGCGCCCTATCACCGGCGAGACAGCAACAGGGTGAGGGCCATGACGCCCAACTCGCGCCTGCAACAGGACGGGGCGAACGTCGGGCTGGCCAACCGCTGGCCGCGCACGTGCCCTTCCCCCTGCCGCGTCTCTGCTCCGCCCAACCGCGCATCACCGCCCGCCGGAGAAGCCGCCATGCCGACGACGTCCCGCGCCTCCGCCCACTCGCCCAACCCCCGCGGTGGCCCTCCGCTTCGCCTGCCCGACAGACCGGAGGCCTCAAGCACGCATCGCCCGAGGCCAATCGCGGCCGGAGACCACCCGGAGCTCCGCCTCCCCTGCCCAATGGCGCCGCTGGCCAATGGCCGCCTCGCCCGTGTACCCGCCGCTCCCCGGCCTTATCCTTCCTCCACCGGAGCCCCGCCTCGACCCTCCGCTCCACCGCTGCCCTATAAAAGGGTCACGCCTGCCGGCAACGCCACCCTTTGCCACCACCCGCAACCACGCCTCTGCTTCCTCCTCTGCGCTGCCGCTAAGCTCCCGTGGAGCTCACACCTCCACGCCACCCCACACTCCAACAACCTCTCCGCCCGTCTCGCCACCCCTCCGCGCACGTCTCCGAGCAGCCCGTGGCCTCCCCGATGCCGCCGGTGTGCCGGAACACCGCCTGCACCGCCGCCAGCCGAGCTCTATCGCCGCCGCCGTGTTCTGACCCCTGCCGGCCATCTCCGTCGCTCCAACCCCACCAAACCGAGCTCAGGTGAGCCCCTGCGCCCCTCCGGCCATTTGTTGCCCCTTCCCCGCCGGCGAACCGCCGCGGATTTCCTCGCCGCCGCCGCGCGCGCCCCGGTGACGACATTGCGTCTCCCCCGTTCTTTCCAGGGGCCTGGGCGCAAAACTCAGGGACCTCTGCATAGTTAAACCATAGACCCAGGGGCTAGCTTGCAAGTTTGCCACGGCTTTTTCTTTAAATAATAGGCAGAAAAGAGTTAAACTTTGTAAATGCCCAGTAAATCGTAGAAAAATCATAAAAATGCCAAACCACTTTTGTTGGAATCCTTGCTCTGTCTAGTTCCTAAGAAAAATAAGTTTGCTCATGTTACTATTGTAAATAATATCATATGCTTTTAATCATGGTTCAGGCCTTTTAAATCCTAATAAATAGAAGAAAAGTGGGAAAAATGTAAAACCAACTCTGTGATGCTTGTTTCTATATGTAGAAGCTCAGAAAAATGTTTAGGGCTCTGGTCTAGCACTTTAAGTCACTGATTTAACTTTAATTTGGGAATCTAAGATTAAATCTTCCTTTTTGCATAAGTTTTGATCCAGAGCTCAGAAAAATGTGAAACTAGTTGGGTTAATTTTGTTTTGCTGTGTGGTTTGCATGAAAAATATAAGTTGTTCTGCAAATTAGAAACAATAACACCTTCCTTGTTAAGCATGTTTAATTAAAAGGAAAATAGAGTAAATAGTTATCCTTCTCCAAAATTTATGAAAAATTCACCCAAGCTCCTATAATATACCCTTAACACACTGGTTAAATTTCACCCTCTGTTGCACTGTAACCTTGAAGATAGAAAAAGTTAAGCTCATATTACCTTTAATAATAAAATGCATGTAATTCCTTTTTGAGTCATCCAATGGCCCCCAAAATTTTACAGTAACCTAGTGATGGCTTAAGTGAGGTGCTGTAATTTTATCGTTGCCTTTAGCTACTGTTTGGCTATGAAGTCATTTTGGTTAATTAATCAACCTAAAAGAATAAAAGAAAAGCACGAATCCTAATGCGATAAATAAGTGGAAATTGAAAGAGGTACATAAAAACATTCAGAAGTAAATAACTATCCTAATGCACTCGAACCACCCAAACACGACCTTTCACTCTCTTTATGCAACTCTAAGTTGCAAGAAACTATATATGTACACAATCGTCACCCAACTCGAACTCAAGTTAAACCGAGCACATACGTTTGAAGTTACAACAAAGTAGAACCTCGTCAAAGTGAATGTGGCTGTTGCAACTCCTTGTCCTTAAGCCATGCCTTGTGTCGTTGAATAAACGCGCGAGTCCAACTAAACTCTTGCATGTGCATGTCGTATAGAAGCAAATCTCGCCGATGGAACCTACGAGCTCTACCCGGCACCGGAGGAAGACCCCGCTGCGGAGCTTCACCACTTGGAAGGTGAGCTTGAACCGGATCAAGAACCCGAGGACCCGCTAACTTTTCTTGAAGGCAAGCCCCGGTGCATGAATTCCCTGTTTTACTTTATGCAAATTGTGGATGCTTATGTTTGCGCATTTACGTGTGTAGGAGTTGATTGAAACCGTAGATGCATGAACTTAGTACCTTATTTGAATACTAGTTGCTAAAGTCGAGTAGTTGCAATGCTTAATAGGTTTCGGTAAAAGTCGAGTGATTTCCTGTCACTCGCGAGTTATAGGAGTTGTATGTTTTATTTATGTTGCAACTATAAGGATGACGGACGGGGTCGGACTTATGTTCGATACTTGGTGGTTTTCCCCGTCTGTCTAAATGAAATTGATCTAAGGTCGAATCGTGTCGGCGTTCATGATCAAGTGTTTGAAAGTACTAATCTCATACCTAGTATGGGATGGGGAAGCCTAGTACCTGATTGAACTGGGACGTGGCTTATACTCCTGCTGTCCTTGGAACGTCGTTCCCATGGTGCATCATGTGGGTGCAGTGGCAGCCACAGTACGGCAGAGGCCGGGACTGTGGAGCATTGCACGCCAAAGACAGTTTGGCCCTGACACATGCCTAAGGGATCAATGGGGACGGCTGACAAATGAAGCGACCCTTCGTGGTGCGCGGATGTCGTGAGATTAGGTTTGCCATGCATGGTTAATAAATTCGAATTGATTCGTCTGCCTCTTACAGTTTGGGACTACTTGATCGCTATTCTGCACTGAGTAATGATGGAATATGATGATGAGATTAAGTTGATGCTTGTTCTTTAATTGCTTGGAAACCATGCTTGCTTAGTATGAGTTGCCAATCTAGACTGGATAAAGAACGTAGAACTTGAGCTAAAATATTGAAAGTAAGGACCGACTTTAGACGCTTTCGGCAAAGCAAACCCAGAGCCAAAAAGCCTCGCAGGTCTAGGTCTTGGTAAAACAGTTTACCCGACGGGTCAGTCTTGCTGAGTATTAGTTGCTCAGCCTTGTTGTGGCTTAATCTTTTCAGGTGATGTTAATAGTTTGGCTACTGGCACCACTTGGCCTACCCAGCTCCCTCCGGGCTGGACAGTCGAGTGGGATCCCTCCTCGGATGGCGAGGGCAGGGATTTTTGATGTCATGATCGGCTTCGTTGTGATATCATGTATCGACGTTTAGCTTCCGCTTGTTTTATCTGACTTTTCGAACCTGGCAACTTGTTTGAATTTCAAAAACTCTGATGTAATAATTTGTGGAACTAAGTTAATGTGATAGGAATGTTGTAATCTCTGTGCTACTCACCTTCGTGTGAGCGATGCTTCTCGATCCTGTGTAAGTGGTTCATCGGATGAAATCCGACGGTCGACCAGGTTGACTTGCTTAAAGTGCATAATCGCGTGTCAGGCGACTTAAATGCATTTTAGTCAGGTTAATTTGGGCGGTTCCGCCACACGCGGCCGCCATCTTCTCTCCTGGGCCTACGTCGTGTCCTCCATCATCCTCGTCGCCGAGCTGAGCTTCTTCGCCATGGAGCAGGACGGCATCGACGAGGTCAGCTTCACGGGACTTGCGTCGAGCACCCTAGGGGCGGACCTCGACGCGGTCGTTGCCGTCGTCTACGCCGCGCTAAGCTTCTCCCTCATCGTTGCCTGCGTCTCCAGCATCGGCTCGCTCGTCGCCCAGCTGTTCCCCACGGCCAGGCTAGTGCCCTCCAGCCACGCCAAGGCCAGTGCCGTCCGCCGTCGCGCCAAGGCCGTCGCGCCCTCCGGCCACGCCAAGGTTAGTGCCGGCTGCCGCCGCGCCAAGGCCCAGGCCAGTGCCCACGCCGGAGGAGGCCGCGACCGCGCCAAGCCCAGCCCCCCCCCCCCCCCGGCCACGCCAAGGCCCAGGCCAACCGCCGTTGGAGGGGCGCCACCGCCCATGGCCGGAGAGACAGGCACGCCGGCGAGGAAGACCAAGGGCAGTGGGCAACGGCTGGCGCAGGGAGAACGAACGGAGAAGAACGGCACAGGGAGAAAGAGCATCGTGCATGGGAAAAAACGGAGCGGCGGCGGAAAGAAAAAAGAAAAAGAAGCGAACCGGTACAACGGAGTGTGTAATCGATGGTATTGGTGGGTAATTTCCACCAGCTCCATGAGGGGTTACAAAACCAGTGTTTTGAGAGCACCCCCTGAGGTGCTCCGTGGATTTGGTGGATCTGGGAGCTAGATCTGGGTTTTTTGCGGATCTGGATTTCACGGAGCTGAACCGTTTGGCTGGAAAAACTGGAAGCGGAGCTGTTTTTGAGGATCTGGAGCTGCGTGGAGCTCTGCCAAACAGGGCCTAACTCGTGGATTCTAATGCTTCTTGAAACATAACTTTTGCAGAATAAAAGAGCTAAAGTAACATAGCTTCGGCTTTGATGACTTGTTCCGTGCAAGACGCGTCGATGACGAGGATGAGATTTTCTCCGATGGGAGGGGAGCCTTGGTTGTCTCCTGGGTTTATGCCTTGCTCATTGGTTCAGTTTAGCTCCGAAGGGAGCCTGATGACGAGGTTGAGGCTGGGTTACGCTGCCTCGGTTGATGAGGGTGACCCTGATGGTGAATCGCTTCTCCCAAATAGGTTGGTCCAAAAGTCATCTCATAACTATTTCCCTTTGGATCTCTCGAACTCTGTCTTTTGAGTTATTTTTCTCGAGCCAAATACATGGTGGGCATCAACTATTGGGGATGTTACTCCTCCAAACAGGAAAGAGAGAAAGGGAGGAGGGTAGAAGGGTGGAAATGAGAGGGATGAAGGAACAAACACACAGGAGCAAATGAGGAGAGCTCAAGTGAGTCCCTTTCTCAGGATCCTTTGGGTCCTTTATATAGAGAAAAGTAAGGGATGGTAATTTTCCACCAGCGGTCCATTTCCTACGTGGGCTGGGCCATTCCCCCAAAAACCTCCTCTGCCTGTTGTATGGCCCATCCTCAGCGCAGGTGAGCGCCACCATGTCGGCGGTGCCACCGGACCTGACCCGTTGTGGGTGAGCACCATTGCGTCGGCAGCGTCGCTGGACCCGGCCCAACGCGTGGGAGTGCCACCACTCAGGCAGCCTTGCCGGCCCTACCTTGGCACGGCACAGGCGAGCGCCACCATGCAGCTAGCACCGTCAGCTCAGCCTCGGCGCAGGCAAGCGCCACCGCGCGGCCTTGCCCCGGCGTATAAGAACCACCCAATTTGATCTCGAATTAAGTGAATTGACGGTCATGCCAATAGGATGAGAGCCAACACTTATGTGTCTTGCGACGTGTCAAGTGGCAACCCACACCTAGAGATGCAAGACTCGGTGCAATTCAACTTAACAAGAGACAAAATCCGATAGTCCCGGTAGGTGTTTCACAACATGCCCAAGATCGAGCGACACCAACCGTACAAATTGCATATCACCACATGAACCATAAAAGAGGAATTTTAAACATTACACAAGTTCAACAATTAAAGTTACAAGTTCATTACATACATGGTTCAAATTTGAAATTAAATTAAATGAGCTCCAAATACAAGTCTTGGACTCATAACAACAACAACATGAAGTTAAACATTAAGGTTTAAGTTTCCCCAACATCCAACCCATAAAAGAGCACAACTACGCAGCGGACACGATAGATAAACGCAAAAGACATGATGGTGTAGTTACCCAAGAACACCATTGTGGTGGAACCGCCCAAATTAACCTGACTAAAATGCATTCATGTCACCTGACACGCGATTATGCACTTTAAGCAAGTCAACCTGGTCGATCATCGGATTTCATTCGATGAACCACTACACAGGATCGAGAAGCATCGCTCACACGAAGGTGAGTAGCACAGATATTACAACAAGTTTGCAAGGTTCGAACAGTCGAATAAAACAAGCGGAAGCTAAACGTCGATACACTATATCATGACAAAGCCGATCATGACATCAATAATCCCTGCCCTCGCCGTCCGAGGAGGGATCCCACTCAACTGTCCAGCCCGGAGGGAGCTGGGTAGGCCAAATGGTGCCAGTAGCCAAACTATTAACATCACCTGAAAAGTTAAGCCACAACAAGGCTGAGCAACTAATACTCAGCAAGACTGACCCGTCGGGTAAACTATTTTCACCAAGACCTAGACATGCAAGGCTTTCTGGCTTTGGGTTTACTTTGCCAAAAGCGTCTATAGTAGGTCCTTACTTTCAATATTTTAGCTCAAGTTCTATGTTCTTTAACCAGTCTAGATTAGCAACTTATACTAAGCAAGCATAGATTCCAAGCAATTAAAGAACAAGCATCAAGATTAATATCATCATCATGTTCCATCTTTACTCAGTGCAGAATAGCGATCAAGCAGTCCCAAACTGTGAGAGGCAGATGAATCGATTCGAATTTATTAACCATGCATGGCAAACCTAATCTTACGACATCTGCGCACCACAAAGGGTCGCTTCATTTGTCAGTCGTCCCCATCGATCCCTTAGGCACATGTCAGGGCCAACTGCCTTTGGCATGCAATGCTCCATAATCCCGGCCTCTGCCGTACTATGACCGCACTTGCACCCACATGATGCACCATGGGAACGATGTTCCAAGGACAGCCGGAGGGTATGCCACGCCCCAGTTCAATCACGTACTAGGCTTCCCCATCCCATACTAGGTATGAGATTAGTACTTTCAAACACTTGATCACGAACGCCGACACGTTTTGACCTTAGTCCATTTTTATTTAGACAGATGGGGCAAACCATCAAGTATCAAACATAAGCCCGACCCTGTCTGTCGTCCTTATAGTTGCAACATTAAAAAAAGCATTCAACTCCTATAACTCGCAAGTGACAGGAAATCACTCGACTTTTACCAGGACCTATTAAGCATGGAAACTACTCAACCTTAGCAACTAGTATTCAAAACAAGGTACTAAGTTCATACATTTACGGTTTCAATCAACTCCTACCAACGTAAATGCACAATCATAAGCATCAACAATTGGCATAAAAGTAAAACGGGGAATTCATGCACCGGGGCTTGCCTTCAGGAAAAGTTAGCGGCTCCTCGGGGTCCTAATCTGGCTCGGGCTTTCCCTCCAAGTGATGAAGTTTCTTCCTTCGGTGCCGGGTGGAGCTCGTAGGTTCCGTCGGCAAGATTAGCTTCTATACGACATGCACATGCAAGAGTTTAGTTGCATTCACGCATGTACCCAATGATGCAAGGCATGGCTTAAGTAGAAAGGAAGTTGCATAACAGCCACATTCATCTCAACAAGGTTTAACTTTCTTTAACTTCAAGAGAACGTGGTCGGTTTAAACTTGAGTTTGAATTTGATGGCGATCGTGTACAGATATAGCTTCTTACAACTTAGAGTTGCACAAAGAGAGCGGAAGGTCGTGTTTGGGTGGTTCAAGTGCATTAGGAGAGTTACTTACTTCTGAATGTTTTTATGTACCTCTTCCAATTCCATTTATTTAGCGTATTAGGATTTGTTCTTCCTTTTTATTCCTTTAAGTCAATTAATTACCCAAAAATGATTTCATAACCAAACAGCAGCTAAAGGTACTAAGAAAATTACAGCACCTCACCTAAGCCATTAATAAGTTACTGTAAAATTTTGGAAGCCTCAAAAGGAATTATATGCATTTCATTATTAAAGGTAGCATGATCTTAACTTTTTCTATCTTCAAAGTTACAGTGAAACAGAGGATGAGATTTTACCAGTATGTTAAAGGTGTGTTACAGGAGCTTTGGTGAATTTTTCATGATTTTTGGAGAAGGACAACTATTTCTCTATTTACTTTCTATTTAAACATGCATAACCAGGAAGGTGATTTTCTTTCTAGTTTTTACCACAACTCATATTTCTCCTGCAAACTATACAGCAAAGCCAACCCAACCCAACTGGTTTCACATTTTTCTGAGCTCTGGATCAAAACTTATGCAAAAGGGAAGCTTTAATCTTAGATTCTTAAAATAAAGTTAAAGCAGTGACTTTAAGTTCTAGACCAGAGCCCTAATTATTTTTCTGAGCTTCTACACATAGCAACAAGCATCACAAAGTTGGTTTTACATTTTTCTCACCTTTCTTCCATTTACTATGATTTAAAAGGCCTAAACCATAACTAAAAGCATAGGATATTATTTACAATAGTAACATGAGCAAACTTATTTTTCTTAGGAACTAGACAGAGCAAGGATTCCAACAAAAGTGGTTTGACAGTTTTCTGGTTTTTCTACGATTTACTGGGCATTTACAAAGTTTAACTCTTTTTCTGCCTATTATTAAACTAAAAACCGTGGCAAACTTGCACTCTACCCCTTGAGTCTAAGGTTTAAACGTGTAGGGGTCCCTGAGTTTTGCGCCCAGGCCCCTGGAAAGACTGGGGAAGACGCAATGTCGTCCCCATGGGTGCGCGCGGCGGCAGAGGTGAAATCCCCGGCGGTTCGCCGGCAGGGATCGGGCAACAAGTTG
>NC_028451.1:16609213-16616048 GCF_000263155.2 Setaria italica
GGAGAGGCTCAGGGGCTCACCTGAGCTCGACTTGGCGGGGTTGGGGCGACGGAGATGGCTGGCAAGGGTCGGAACGCGGCGGCGGCGACTGGGCTTGGCGGTTGGCGGTGCAGGCGGCGTTCCGGCGCACTGGCGGCGTCGGGGAGGCCACGAGCTGCTCGGAGACGTGCGCGGAGGGGTGGCGGAGCGGGCGGAGAAGTCGTCGGAGTGCGGGGTGGGGCAGAGGTGGGAGCTCCACGGGAGCCTAGCGGCGGCGCAGAGGAAAAGCAGGGGCGCGGTGTGCGGGAGGTGGCAAAGGGTGGCACTAACGGTGAGCTCGACCCTTTTATAGGACAGCTGTGCAGCAGAGGGTCGAGGCGGGGCTCCGGTGGCGGGAGGATAAGGCCGGGGAGCGGCGGGTACACGGGCGAGGCGGCCATTGGCTAGCGGCGCCATTGGGCTAGGGAGACGGAGCTCCGGGCGCGCTCCTGCTGGGATTGGCCTCGGGCGAAGCGTGTCGTGTGCCTCCGGTCTGTCGGGCGGGCGAAGCGGAAGGCCACGACTTGGGTTGGGCGAGCGGGCGGAGGCGCGGGACGAAGATGGCATGGCGGCTTCTCTGGCGGGCGGGTGACGCTCTGGTTGGGCGGAGCAAATGTGCGGCAGGGGCGAGGGATGGGCTCGGCTAGCGGTTGGCCAGCCCGGCGCTCGCCCCGTCTTGTCGCAGGTGCGGGTTGGGCGCCGTGGCTCCCGCCCTGTCGCTGTCTCACCGGGATAGGGTGCCGGTGAGCTGCCGGTGGCCGGCGGCCACGCGGCGCGCGGGCGAACATCCCCCGAGCGCGCGGGCGTCGAGGCCACGTCGGGCAGCAAGCCTGACTAGCTTTGGGAGCTCCCCTCTCAAGATTTTTCAACTAAACGTTCGAAACTCTTTTAAGCAAACTTGTTCAACTCTGGTTGTAGTTCAAACTTTATTTAAGGTGTTTGTTCAGATTTTGAAAGGATTTGGAGATAGCCTGAGCCAAAGTTTGCCAAAAATCTGAGAATTCAGACTTAGCCATTTTGGCCGAAGGGGTTGAATTTCAGGAGTTTGGCTATCTTTGAGTTGATGTTAGGGCAGCTTCTAAGTTGAATTAGACCAAAGCATTATTAAAGGAGTTGCTCTCCAAACTAAGGACTTTAACTTCTATTAAGGGTTTTTCTTGAGTTCAGTTCAAAAATTTGGAGGAACGCCCTCGCCAAGAGGCGCACTCTGGACAGTTTTCAGACTTAGTGTTGGAATGCCCGGGGGGCTGAGTTGACTGTTTTACCCAACTTTGACCAAGAATTTGAGCAGGTTGGAATTCGATTTGGACCTGGATCAGTGTAACAAAGTTGGATCACACTTAAGGGACTACAACTTTTATTAAGGGCCTGACTTGAGGTTAGATAAGAATTCGTGAGATAACAGGTTGCAAAGTTGAAGGAAAACTTAAATTCCAGGACTTAGGTGGTTTATAGGGTTCCTTAATACTCCTGTTTTTGACATTCTCCCACTCCGAATTAGCCAAGGTGCCTTTAACAAAAGTTGTTTGAAATTAAAATTTTTACAACTCTTATTTAGACAAAAATTTAAGTTTGCATATAAGATCTCAAGTTCTATTTTAAACTCCAAAAATAGCTTCTTAGGGTCAAAATGGACATTTTACCTCTTTGTTTAGTGACTAACCACTGTTTAGATTTAAAAGCACTAATTTAGGTAGAGTTGTTACAACCATCGAAGCAACAAATTACCGCTCTAGTCACTCATCACCCGCCCTCGGATCGGCGGGGTAAAAGTGACCGAACACGACCTCCGGTTCAACTACAACTTTAGTGAGCGATAGCAACATGAGTACAAAAAGGTACTCGCAAGTCTTACGCAAATATATAACAAGGATCATGCATAGGGTTGAACAAGGAGTGAGACTTTAAGGTTAAGTAAATTTGCAAAAGCCTATCTTGTCCTATCCTTAATGTTTGATCATAAGCATGTGAATAACACCCTATGAACAGCTAGCAAGTTTTATTAATCTTGCCCAAACCCACTTCAAATTTTAGTTGGAAACGATTGCATCAACATGATAACATAGAGCATAAATATATGAACAAGTATTAAAATCATCCGGTGACTTTACGATGAATTCATGGGACTTGAGCTTGCTCATAACCGAGAGCACGGCAATTCGAATTGATTTATCCTTACAGGGGTGTACTCTTTACCCACACGACTCGAGGACCTTGCGGCTCGCGTACCCGATCAATGGTGCGCAAGGGGGTACTCATGCCAACCTTTTCCAAACCGCCTCAAACTATGAGTCAAATACGCCTAGCTTGTGTGGAGGACGACCTAGGTTCACTGGGGACACTCCTAGGCTCCTCTACATAGTCCAAGGACCACACATCTAGGGTTGTGCCTCATAGAGCGAGTCAAGTATGGTATTAGGCTTGTTCATCCCATGCGGGAACATGTGGTAGCATGAAAAAGGTGCTCAAACCAACGTCAACAACATATGGTCCTTAATCGACTCGAGCAGCCTATGTCACCGAGACTCCATTCTCGTGACCCTACACACTGCTCAAATCTCGTATCCAAAATTAACTATCATGTTCATTTGTTCAACAACATTAAAGAACCTCATTAGAAACGGTGTTGATTAACCTATAATCATTTCCCTTACCAAGTGATCATTCTATGACTAAGCATGGCTAAGCAATTACAAGATTATTTTATTATAACCCATACTACTCGAGCGACAAGGTATATGATAACAAAGCGAGGGAGGCCATAACAACAAAAATATAGGTTCTAATAATGCAATAAGATAGATAACCCACATGCATCCCATAGATATACATAGTAACAAATTTATTTGGAAAAGTAGGATAAGCATGCATAGTTGCTTACCTTGATTTTCCTCAGGCTCAACCTCGACCTCTACGTCGGCCTCGGCTTCGGGCTCAAAGGTCACTTTCTTCGGCAAATCACTCTCTAAAAGAATGAAATGTGTGCATGCATTAGAGATGATTCTATGAGTGCAAATGCTCATGAAATGCATGGAAAATAAAAGAAATAGTAAGAAATGAATTGTTAACTGAACAATCTAGCTAAAAACAATACAAAATCATACAAGAACGATGAGAGAAACTATTTTGCACGATAAGCCAAAAGCAAGCATGAAATTGCAAGATTAAATTATTTGTTGAGAAACAATTATGAAGTAATTTTCACTGACAGAAGCCACCGATACAAAATCATGAGAATTGGATTCATATCACAATCAATTTTTAATGTGAAGATAAAAAATAAACAAGACAAACTACCATTAAGCACATTAAATCATAAAAGGCATGTAAATCAACCAGAGAAGCATCAAAATTATTTTTCCTGTATTCCATATGGAAAACAAAGGTTAAAAGAAGTGGTTTCAACACTTTATCATTTTTTCACTAATTATCATAGACATAACAAAATTAAGACAACAAATAAGAATTAGATTCAAAACAGCATGAAAACCATATATTCCACTAACACAAGTTGTAGATCTGGAATATACATGATAAATGGAAGCTAACAAAATTAGTTTCATAATTTTTTGAGAAACACATGATGTACATTTAACAAATCTAGAGAGAAATAAATCATTGCACCAGGTACAAAATAGGAACATGCACTTAATCACTTTTGAAATAAACTAGATATCATCAGGAACTCAATAAAATAGTTTGACATTTTTAGAATTTTTCTACACATTTCTATGTATTTTCCAAGTTTGTAGCTATTTAAATCTAGGAAATAAAAGAAATCCGAGGTCATCCTTCAAAACAACCCTCAGATCTATTCAACTCTCGCATATAGGTCCCTGAAACTTTCCCGTAACCTCATCTTTTTCTTTCTTCTTCGCACTCAACATCCTCACGCACACACAGAGACACAAGCACGGGTGGCATGGCATGGCCGGCTGTGGCCCTAGGTCGGCGGCGGCGGAGGAAGACGGCACGACATGGCAGGTAGAGCGGCGGGGCCGCGCCCCAAGGCAGCGAGGCTCACCGGTGGTGGCACAGTGGTGAGGAGGAGGTGGTGGCACACCGGTGGACGGAGGCGGTCGGCGGGCGGCCAACACGAGAGAGGAGAGCGGCCGGTGAGTGGAGGAATGGGTTCGCGGGCTCGTGAGGAAGCTTTGGGCACGTGGAATCGGCCGGCGGCTTACCGTCGGCGGCAAAGCGGCGGCAGCAAGGTGGCGGCGGTGCTTGGAGGTAGCGGCACTGGTGGCGGCGGCAATGGTGGAGGAGGCAATAGGGTTTGGGGAGCCGGCGCTCGGGCTTAAAAGGGAGGAGCGGGGTGAGGGCACGGGCGGCATTTCGCATGGCCTCAGCCATGGTGGTCAGTTCAGCCGCAGCAGTGCGGTAGGCGCAACCGGTACTGGCCAACGGGCAGCCTTGCAGGCGCAGGAGAGGAGGAAGAGGAGGCTGACGCGTGGGCCCAACCGAGTTTAAACCGTTCAACTCTCCCAACTCAAACGACCTAGCTACATGCATGCAAAAATCTTCCAAAAAACTCATTTGAAAGATAAAATCGCAAAGAACATAATGCCAGAAGAATCATCTCAAGGACTACTCAGGTTTTCACACAAGTGACAAAAGAAAACAGCCAAAACTGAAACTTAAATGAATTTTTAACAAAGGAAAACATCACTGAAAAATTAAGTAAAAATACTGTAAAATCACCAAATTGAATTTAGTATTTAAATAAAATAATTGGAGGTACAGTTGTGCAGTAAAAATTTGAGTTGCTTCACAAGTTTGAATTTCAACAATAAACAATAATTATGTGAACTTAAACAAATGCATGGCCATGATGCTCAATTATGCTCAAATGATGCTCATGTTAAACTTGTTTTGCAACTTTGGATTGTGACACGGTGCGGGTGAGCGCCACCGTGCAGGTAGCCGTATTGGCCTTGCCTTGGTGCTAGCAAGCTCCACTGGACCTCACTGATGAGTGTTGCCGTTGACCTCGCGATTTTGCCAAGACGAATCGAAGCTCAAGATGAGGAGGAGGATGGTCGTCGTCGATTCGAGCGAAGGAGCACAACCCGCGTTGATTCGCGGCAGAGGAAGAGGGGACGACACTGATTTGAGCGAAGAACAGTGGAGGAGCGCGACGGTGTCGATTCGGGTAGAGTAGCTCGTCGATTGGATGGCGGCCGTAGTAGCAGTGTAGGAAAGCAACAGGGTGCGATGAGGAAGAAGAGATTTGAGGGGAGAAGATGAGTCAATTTTGCGAATTGACCCTTAAAAGAAGATTTTGTTCACAATTAGTCCTTGAAGGAAATATAGGTATCCATGTTTAGGTATGCTGTTGGAGAGGAGCATAAGAGTTTGCTAAAAATCTTCTCTCTCCTATATATATCCTATACATAAAATAAGTTTTAGGTATCTAAATATACATATGCTGTTGAAGATGCTCAGGTTATATCAATCAGTTGCAATTGATGTTAATTTTAAGCGTACTCCAACAACAATCAACCAACGTGCCAACCATTAGAGATGGCTGGCCCACACAGGCAGCCAGAATGAATCACCTTGCCATTCCGTGGTGGCCCGAATGCTCGTTCCCAGCCCAATCACAGCCCACAGGGCTTTCAGGCCGCGCCGGATCACACAGCACGAGGCACCGCGAGTCGTTTTCCCACACGGGCACACCACTCGCGCGAGCATTGCCGCAGAATTTAGCGGGAACGAAGTGAAGGGGGCTAAGTTTTCGCTCCAAAATCGTGGGGACATAGCAAACTCGATTCCGGCTTCTTCCCCATTTAATCGTCAAGACATCGCAGTCGCGTCCGATCAGGCGCAAGACGAAGATGGCGAGATCCAGCCGGAGCGCGACCAAGAAGCCCAAGGCCGCCGCCGCCGACCGCTTCACCGCGCTGCCGCTGGAGCTCCGCGCGCAGATCGCCTCCTTCCTCCCCTACCCGCAGGTGGCGCAGCTCGCCGTGCTCTCCCGGCCGTGGCGCCACATCCACCTCCACACGCCCGTCGTCGACCTCAACTTGGACGAGTTCCTCTACTTCGCCGGGGCCATCGTCGACGACAGGACCTCCCTGCGGGGCCTCCTGGACGACGACGCGCTCCTCGGCGTCCGCCACGCCCTGCTGCGCCGCGCGAAGGAGGGGTCCAGCGTGGACGTCCTCAGGCTCGTGTACAGCGCCGGCGACCCCCGCGTGAGGCGCCACGCCGACCGCATCATCGCGCTCGCCGACGCGTCGGACGTCGTCCTCTCCGTCCCCTTCTTCGGCGCCCGCCCCAGCCGCGCCACGGCGGCCGCGTGGGCGCTGGACGTGCCGCCCTCCACGCGCTACCTGGAGCTCAACTGGAACGACTACCTCGCTCCCGCCATCGCCGGTCCAGGCGCCGCCGCCCTGCGGGAGCTCTGCCTCGAGAACCTGGAGCTCCGCCGGTGGCCGCGCCTCCCGTCCCTGCGCACCCTCACGCTGAGCACCGTCAACGTCAAGGGCCCGTTCGCGCCGGCGGCGTGCTACCCGCTCCTTGAGGACCTGTGCATGTGCCACACCAACATCGAGCACGCCCGCGTCGACATCCGCCTGCCAGCCCTCAAGAGCCTGGACATGGACGACGTCGACGTCAGCGTGCCCGGCGACCACGACGGCAGCGGCCCGTGCTGCGGCGACATCACCGTGGACGCGCCGATGCTGGAAGCTGTGGAGCTCAAGGGCACGGCCGAGTGGACGGTGGAGTACAAGTCCTTCACCCTGCGCGCGCCGAGGCTGCGGTGCCTGAGCTGGTACGGCCAGTATACCCGGCAGGCGCCCTGGGATCTCGC
>NC_028451.1:16616148-16650882 GCF_000263155.2 Setaria italica
ACGGCGAGCGCGAGGAGCCGTACAGCCGCGACATGAAGTACTTCCGGGCGCAGATGCTCCAGATGCTGCAGGGGCTCCTCCCGGACCTGCCGCCGGAGACCGTCGCCAACGTTGCAAGGTCTGCAACTCTGGATCCCCTAGTTCCTTGAAACAACTAATGCGCCCTGTACGTCTGCTGTGATGTGAACCTTGGCGGCGCGCTGTTTTGTAGGCCTTACATGACCGTGGACGCGTACACCGTGGAGGCAGAAGGCACCGGCGAGATGATCCCGGAGGAGAGGCTCACCTGCAACCTCACCGCCCTCATGTCGACCTGAACGCGCTAGTTTGGTGCTGCAGGCATGGTTGCAGACTATTTGTAGGAAGAATTCTGAAATTCATCTTGTGCAAGTCCAACAAAGCAAGTGCAAGTCTGAAATTGGTGCTGCGATTCTGTCGTCATCTGCTCGCATACACTGTGATCACATTGGATTTACATGCTACTTTGCAAAGTTTAATTTACCTGAAACAAACCTTTTTGTCCTATAATATTAAAATGTTTGGTGTTAATTTGACGCCCTGTGTTATTTTCTCTTTTGATATCTAATATCTGTTACAAATGCCCAACGATCGTCCAGGAGAATGCTGATTAGTGTAGTGTAGTGATGTCTTCTCCAATAGAAAGCCAACTGGTGGCTACAAAATGTTTGCTAGAGCACCCTAAAACAATCCACTGAAATATAACAACCATGCTGATTAGGGTGTTATTCTGAAACAAGTTGAAACCGCTATTCTGTCAAGCAATGAAGAGCAAAATGCGGAGTGGGGGTCAATGCATCAACTATCAAATCAGGAGGCTGCAGACTGCAGTTAATAATCCAATTATATCTAATAGTGCATCTCCTAATTCCGTTACTAATTATTTTCTGGTAATTAATATCTCAAAAGGCCCCCCTACACTGGTTTATGCATTTGGAGATGGTTGAATGCGATTCCAAGATGCCCTAAAAAAATGTTTAAAATACCCTAATCAGCATTTTGATAAAATATGATAAATACCCTAAAAATATGATAAAATACCTAATCAGCCCTTCGGCATAACCTCTGTTGGTAACTGTTAAAAACACAATTCTTAGAAACCTTGATGCAGGAGCACGGTGATGCCTGAGGCCCTGTGCGCAGAGGAGCCCCGCAAGCTGGAGCATTGGGGTGATGTGTGGCTCCCGGACGAGAAGGGAAACATCACAACACCGCGGCCGGTAGGAGAACGCCCATCGCCAGCCATCTTTGGGTGCTGGCTGGTGCAGGCTATGGCTGCATTCTGCATGCGAGAGAGGGAGATGTGTTAGCTGGCACTGGCACTCTGTCATGGCAAGGTTGGCGTATTGATGGCCAAACGGGCGACCCGGTCCGGCATGGCACGGGCACGATCAGACCCGACATGATTAGGCCCGGCACGTTTAGGCCCGCACAGTAATCATGCCGGGCCGTGCCCGCCACGTGCCGAAGGAGGGGCCCAAGCACGGCTCACAGCCTTCTTGGGCGGGTCGTGCCGGCACTCTAGCCCGGCGGGCCTTAATGGCCTCTCACGGTGCTCGGGCCAGCCCACGGCACGGCTCCGTCTCCTCCTTTTCCTCACTGCACCGCCGCCTACGTTTCCCCCAAATCGGCGAGGCCACCACCAAATCACGTCAAGGCCAACCCGTCCGCTCTCTCCCTCTCGCTACTTCTACTTTTCGTGCACGCTCTACCAATCTCCCTCCCAGCTCCAACCGCTCACTCGCTCGCTGCAGGATACCAAGCACACCAAGCCCCACCCCATGGCAACGCCGTGGCCCGTGGGTGATCCTCAACCGCATCGTCCGCGCCAGCACCAGCCCAGGCAACGCGGGCCGCGAGGGTGGAGGCGGAGGCGCAGAAGCAGCACGCCACCACCGCGGGGCCAGGGGCGCTGGCGGACGCGCCCGACTTCACCCTCCCGGCGAGGAGACAGAGGCTAGAGGGAGGCAGAGAGCGTGGGAGAGGCGGCGGAGGGCGCGAGGGGCCGGTGGTCGCAGGAGGCGGTGGAGGGAAGCGGCGGGGGAGGTGGCGGAGTGTAACAACTCTACCTAAATTAAGTACTTTAATTCTAAACCAGTGTCAAATCAAATCCCTAAGTTAAGAAGAGAAATGACCTTTATAAAGCTAAGAAGCTCCTTTTGGAGTTTGTTTTAAAGCTTGAAATTCTATATACAAACTTAAGTTTCTGCCCAAATAAGAGTTGTAAAACTTTTAAATTCCAACAACTATTGTTAAAGGCACCTTGACTAATTTGGAGTGGAAAGGAGTCAAAAATAGCAACCAAAGCCGGCTTTCCTACAGGACCTTGAAAATCTCTTTAAGTCCTGGAATTCGAGTTTTCCTCCATCTTTGCAAGCTTTCATCTCCCGTTTTCCTATCTAAACTCGAGTCAGAGCCTTAATAGAAGTTGTAGTACCTCAAGAGTGTTCCAACTTTGTTACACTGACCCAGATCCAAATCGGACCCGAGCTTGTTCAAAATCCTGGTCAAAGTGAGGTAAACTAGTCAACTCGCCCCGGATGCTTAAAAATCCTAAGTCTGAAATCCCAGATTTTTGGCTAACTTTGGCCGGAAATATCTTTGAATCCTCTCACAATCAAAACCGGCACCTTAAACAAAGTTTGAAGAATGATCAGAGTTGGGCAAGTTTGTTTAAGGGAGTTTCGGGAGTTGTGTTGAAAGATTCGGAGAAGGATCGCTCCAAAGCTGGTTGGGCTTGCTGCCTGAAGGGAGCCTCGACGCCCGCGCGCCCGAGCATGTTCGCTCGCGCGCCGCGCGCCGCGTGGCTGCCGGCCACCGGCAGCTCGCCGGCGCCCTATCACCAGCGCGACAGCGACAGGACGAGAACCACGGCACCCAACCCGCGCCCGCGAGCCCAACCCCCACGGTAGCCTTTCCGCCTCGCCCGCCCGACAGACCGGAAGCCCCAGACGCGCGCCGCCCAAGGCCAATCGCCGCCGAAGACCACCCGGAGCTCCGCCTCCTCTGCCCAATGGCGTCGTCGGCCAATGGCCGCCTCGCCCGAGCACTCGCCGCTCCCGGCCTTATCCTTTCCCCACCGGAGCCCCGCCTCGACCCTCCGCGCCACCCCGGCCCTATAAAAGGGAACCCCCTCACCGGCAGTGCCACCCCTTGCCACCGCCCGCACCTGCGCCGCCGCTTTCTCCTCTGCGCCCTGCTTTCTCCTCTAAGCCACCGCTTTCTCCCCGCGCCGCCGCTGAGCTTCCGTGGAGCTCACCCCCTTGCGCCACCCCCACACTCCGGCGACTTCGCCGCCACCCTCAAGCCGCTTCTTCCAACACACCAGCCGCCCGCTCCTCCGCACGGTACTAGAGCTTTCTTGTGTCCACCAGAAGCACCGCCGCCGCAGGACCACCGTCGAAGTCTCGCCGCCGCCCAAGCCTTCGTGCGTACAACCTTCCCGCCCCAGACTGCTCCTGCTCGGCCCCAAGGCTTCGCCGGTAGACCTGGAGGTAAGCTACTTAACCTCCCTATCTTTCCGTCTCGCCCGATCCCTGTCCTTTTTCGGTTCGTCCGACCCCTCTCCGTTCGGTTCGTCCGACCCCTTTGTTTCGGCTCGCCCGACCCCTTTTCCCGTTCGCCTCGCCCGACCCTACCAAGTTCGCCGACCCTTTCTCCGCCTCGCCCGAGGGCTCGGTTGTAACTTTTTCTTTGACCCGAGGGTATCGATGAAATGTTTTCGGGGATTCCTCTGTGTTGAGTCTGAGGACCTCGGTACGGTTTTCCTTAAACCTGAGGGTCAGACCCTAAGTTTTTCCCCAATCCAACCCTCCCATCCTGCTCTCCACCAACAGAAGTTGAACTCCCCCACCTTTCCTGTAGCTTTGCTACAAGTGTCCGTGTTAAAAACATGAGTGTGTGAAATAACCATCTAAATTGTTTAACCCCTGCATTGCATTCCGTGTAGAGTTGAATCTCGCCGATGGAACGTACGAGCTTCATCCAGCACCGGAAGAAGACCCCGCCGAGGAACTGCACCCCTTCGAAGGAGAGCCCGAACCAGCGCAAGACCCCGAGGACCCGCAAGCTTTTTCTGAAGGCAAGCCCCGGTGCATGAACTCCCTGTTTTGCTTTCATGCCACTTATTGATTACTTGATTGCGCATTTACGTTTCGAGGAGTTGTAATGGAACCTTAGATGCATAACTTAGTACCTTGTTTTTGAATACTAGTTGCTAAGGCCGAGTAGTTGCATTGCTTAATAGGTTTCGGTAAAAGTCGAGTGATCTCCTGTCACTCGCGAGTTATAGGAGTTGAATGTTTCAGTTTTATCGCAACTATAAGGATGACGGACGGGGTCAGGCTTGTGTTCGATACTTGGTGGATTGCCCCGTCTGTCTAAATGAAAATGAACTAAGGTCGAAACGTGTCGGCGTTCGTGATCAAGTGTTTGAAAGTACTAATCTCATACCTAGTATGGGATGGGGAAGCCTAGTACCTGATTGAACTGGGGCGTGGCATACCTTCCGGCTGTCCTTGGAACGTCGTTCCCATGGTGCATCATGTGGGTGCAAGTGCGGTCACAGTGCAGCAATAGGCTGGGACTGTGGAGCATTGCATGCCAAAGGAAGTTGGCCCTGACACGTGCCTAAGGGATCGATGGGACGGCTGACAAATGAAGCAACCCTTCGTGGTGCGCGGATGTCGTGAGATTAGGTTTGCCATGCATGGTTAATAAATTCGAATCGATTTGTCTGCCTCTCACAGATTGGGACTACTTGATCGCTATTCTGCACTGAGTAAAGATGGAACATGATGATGATTTTAATCTTGATGTTTGTCAAGTAATTGCTTGGAAACCATGTTTGTTTAGTATAAGTTGCTAATCTAGAATGGATAAAGAACATAGAACATGAGCTAAAAGGTTGAAAGTAAGGACTGACTTTAGACGCTTTTGGCAAAAAAACCCCAGAGTCAGAAAGCCTTGCATGTCTAGGTCTCGGTCGTGTCTTTCCGACGTGTCAGTCTTGCTGAGTACTAGTTGCTCAGCCTTGTTGTGGCTAATCTTTTTTAGGTATTGTCAGTAGCTTGGGTGTTGGTACCACTTGGCCGACCCAGCTTCCTCCAGGCTGGACCGTCGAGTGGGATCCTTCCTCGGACGGCGAAGGAAGGAATTTTTGATGTCATGATCGGCTCCGTCATGATATCTTGTATCCACGTTTAGCTTCCGCTAGTTTTAATTTGATCTCGAACCATGCAAAAAAAAATTCGGTTTGAATTTCCAAAAACTCTGATGTAATAAATTGTTGAACTATGTTGTCATGATGGAATGTTGTAATCTCTGTGCTACTCACCTTCGCGTGAGCGATGCTTCTCGATCCTGTTTACGTGGTTTATCGGAGGAAATCCGACGATCGACCAAGTTGACTTGCTTAAAGTGCATAATCGCATGTCAGGCGACTTCAATGCATTTTAGTCAGGTTAATTTGGGCGGTTCCGCCACACGGAGGGCGAGGGGGATGGCCGGGAGGCGGTGGGAAGGCCGGGAGGAAACAGGGGAGGTGGCTGGAAAGGGGATAAGGTTTGGGGAAGGGGAGCACTAGATTTTATATGGCCTCTTAGCCAGGCCTAAACAGGCTGTGCCGCTTGTTTGTTGTCCATGGGCTAAATGAGCCAGGCCGTACCAGGCCAGCCCGCGGGCTAAGACAGCGGCCCAGGCCCAGCCCATGGTGTAGCGGCTAGCACGGGCACGACAGCTGTCGTGCTGGGCCGTGCCTGGACCGGGCTAAAAAACGTGCCGTGGGCCAGCCCATGAGCCACGGGCCATAGGCCAACTATAGGTTGGCGAGGAGCTTTACGAGTTATATTGGCATGGAGCGTCATGAGGCGTGTGGAGGGGGCGTCGTGACTTGAGGCATGACCGCATGAGCTTGCTGCTTACCTTGGTGTTACCTTGCAAAGCGGAACAGAAAAGAAGGGCGAAGCAGAAAAAGAAGAGCTTGCTTACCTTGGTTGTTTTCGGACACGAGAACATCCTGCAATCTGAGCTGCATCGGTTGTTTTTGTGTGACCATGTGGTTGGCAGCACGCAGCAGAGCATTGTTCTTTTATCGATGTTACGGTTTGGTGGCAGAGGATGCACACACATTGATTTTTTAACGTGTTTGAACCAGATCAGATACTAAACCTCGCTAAGCGCAACTGACCACTGAATACGCTCGTGTCAAGAGGAAAGAGAGACGTACACAAATGGCATAGTCAAGCAAGAATTCTAATGGGTATATTAAATGAGAGGAATAGATTACCCATTTTTTTATCATCAATCACCTCAAGCATAAATAAATTCTTGTTCTCCAACAAGAGCATGATCGTGAGGAAGAGAATTGTAAAATGTATTCCCTTCGTTCCAACTTATAAGTTCAAATTATAAGATATTTTAGTTTGTCCTAAATTAAACTTATTTAATATTTATCAAATTTGCAAAAAACATATTAACATCTACAATATCAAATAAATATGCAATCAATACATATTATATGGTTTGTTTAATAGAAGTACTCGCTCCGTTCCAAATTGTAGGTTGTTTTGATTTTTTTAGGTTCGCAAATATTATTATATATAGATACAGTGTATGTCTAGATGCATAATAATATTTATGAACGTAGAAAATCTAAAACTATCTATAATTTGGAACAAAGGGAGTAGTTTGGTGTTTAGATATTTGTGTATTTTTAAAAATATTTTATCAAAAGAAGAATTTTAAGCTTAGGAGAAAGTTAAATGACTTATAGTTTGAAACATAGGGAGTATCAAACAAAATGATGCTAGAGCGAAAAGCAATTCATGCAGCAGGGTTTTAATCCCCTCAATGCATCCATCAAAAATAATGTATCGCAAAATACAACTTCTACTCAGGAAATCGTGACTATCGAGTTATTTAGTTCTTCATTCTCTCATTGCACTATGTGAATATTCTTGCGTGTGCTGTTGGATAGGATTTGGCTGACTCAAATTATTCCGGACTAGCAATGGCCTAGCGCTGTCGCTCTTCAATGCATTTACAACGTCACCAACGGACATAGTGCCGCAAGTGAAAACACTACTGGAAAATTAAGTATTGATCTTAGTATCAGTTGGTTTTTAACCTGGTATTAATGTGAGCATTAGTATTAGGTCTAACGGCTATTTCCTCATGAGCCTCCCGTGACACCCCTTTAGTACTGATTGGAGGCTCCAACCGGTACTAAAAGTCACTCATCAGTACCGGGTGGAGCCTCCACCCAGTACTAATGGGTGACTTTTAGTACTAGTTGGAGTTTCCAACTGGTACTAACTTCCCTCCTATAAATCAGGTGTCTTCTTCCTCCTGCCCGAGCTATTTGCTCCAACTCGGGCTTAATCTGTTTATGGTGAAATAGGGGAGGTGATGTCGGATTTTTTTACCATTTCGTGGGGATTTCACTCAAGCATTCTAAAGATTAGAAACTTCCTCCTCCCTTAATACATGGTTAGTATACTAAGTTTTATGCTTTAGATCTAGAGTAATTTGTGATTTTTAAAATAAAGTACAATGGAGAAATTTTTCATTTATATGCATGTGTTATTTAGAGCTCATATTTGTGATTTTTAGAATAAGCTACAATTTTTTGGATGCTATGTTTCCTATTAGTCAAAGAAATTGATATGGGGTTAGACGAATAATTTCATAGTTTAGTCCTTTACAAATATGAGGTAAATAAATTATGTGGAAAAATATAATTTATTCATATTTTAGTCATTTGTAAATATGAGCGAGATAAATTGTAGTACATAGAGATAATAAGATGAAATAGAGATACGTAATTAGTCATTTTTAGAATAGACTATAATGGAGAAATTTTTCCTTTATATGTTATGTTCAAGCTAAATAAATTGTGGGGGAAAATATAATTTGTTCATAGTTTAGCCATTTGCAAATATGAGCTAAATAAATTATGGTACGTAGAGATGGCTACTACTGCTGCTGGAGGTAGTGGCGATGGTGGGGGCGATCGTCGTTCCTCCCACAGCAAGAGGAAAACCATAATTGGCTCTCCTGATAAGCTGAAGAAAACGAGCACGTGGGAGAGAGCAATGCTTCATGATTTGGAAATATGTAATGAAGATGCTATTGCGGTGGATCCGAAACCTCCTTTTGGTGGTCGTTATGCTCCACCGCCAGTCCAGGAGTTTCAGGTCCACTGAGTACTACCGTCGGAGGAGGCACAAATAAACCACAGGATAAGGCTGGTTCAGCGAAACCTTTATCTTCGCTATCCAAGGATGCTTAAAGTCCTCCTAGATAGTACTCAGTGGATGGTTTGTCATAGTGTATCATGTTGTTTGGGTCTGAAATTTAAATTTTTAGCAACATTTGAGTTTGTCTTAGTGTATGATGTTGTTTGGGTCTAAAATTTAGATTTGTGTATTTCTATTTAAACTTTTAGTAACATTCGAGTTTAATGAAATTTGTATCATGTTTGTTATGTTTCATGTATAATTCTAGAGAGGAATATCATTGGTTTAGTAATACTTTGTAGATGGATCGGCAATGTATGTACAACGCGGACAAATGCTCCATGGAGTACATTAATGGCTTGCGTGGTTTTCTCAATCTGGCAGAGTCCAACAAGACGTCGTTTGGTTTCATTTGTCGTCCATGCCGAATTTGCAAAAATGAGAAGGATTACTCATTCAGAAAGACTATTCGCGCCCAGATATACAGTTCGGGATTTATGCCTAACTATTTCGTTTGGTCCAAGTACGGGGAAAGAGGAGTTATGATGGAAGATGATGATGATGAAGAAGATGATAACTACATTTCTAACTGGACTCAAGGAGGTGCCTTTGCAGATGCTGCAGTGGGCGAGGCTGAAGAAGAGATGGTTGCAGAAGAAGGTCCTACCGATGATCTAAATCAGGTGTTGCGAGATGCAAAGAAAGACTGCAAGAATGTGAAGGAGTCAAAGAAGTTCGAGCGTATGTTAGATAATCATAAGAAATTGTTGTACCAAGATTGCAAACAGGGGTACAAAAAGTTGGGTACCACACTAGAAATGCTGCAATAGAAAGAAAAAAAGGAGTTTCTGACATGTGTTTTGATGAGTTAATGAAAATCATAAAGGACATGCTTCTCGAGAGGAATGAATTGTCGTCCTCAACGTACGAAGTGAAAAAGGTTGTTTTCCCTCTGGGTTTGGAGGTACAAAAGGTATATGCATGTCCTAATGACTGTATCCTCTATCGCGGTGAGGAATACGAGAAATTGGAGGCTTGTCCTGTGTGCGAAGCACTGCGTTATAAGATCAAGCAAGATGATCTCGGTGATGTTGAGGGGTAGGCCAGCAAGAAGAAAGTTTCTGTGAAAGTAATGTGGTATTTTTTCTGTAGTACCACGCTTGAAGTGTTTGTTCAGAAACAAGGCACATGCAAAGTTGATACGTTGGCACAAAGAAGAATGTAAGTAAGATGAAATGATCAGACACCCCGCTAATGGGTCCCAGTGGAGAACATTTGATAGAGAATTTCCCAAGTTTGAAAAGGATGCAGGGAACATACGGCTTGATTTAAGTATAGATGGATTCAATCCATTCAGTGAGTTCAATAGTGATCATAGCACTTGACCTGTGACCTTTTGTATGTTCACCCTTCTGCCCTGGATGTGCATGAAGCGGAAGTTCATTATGATGCCGGTAATTATCCAAGGCCCAAAACAACCTAGCAACAACATTGATGTTTATCTAAGACCATTGGTTAATGAACTTTTAATGTTATGGAAGGAAGAAGGTGTACATGTGTGGGATGAGGATAAAAAGGAGAATTTTAATCTACGAGCATTGTTGTTCGTAACCATCAATGATTGACCCGTGCTTGGTAATCTCTTAGGATAGACAAACAAGGGATATTGAACTTGCACGCACTGTTTAGATGATACTTGCAGCATGTATTTGAAACACTGTCGGAAGGTCGTGTATACGGGTCATCATCGATTTCTTCCTGCTAAGCATCCATTAAGAAAGAAAGGGAAGCATTTTGAAGGGGAGGAAGAAAAACGTACTAAGCCCTTTCACCGTAATGGTAAACATGTATTTTCTATGATAAAGGATGTGAGGGTAGTCTTTGGCAAGGGCTCTGGTAGCAAACCTATTCCGAACGACGAGGACGGACATGCACCCATGTGGAAGAAGAAGTCTATATTTTTGGAGCTACCTTATTGGGAAGTCTTTGAGGTCCGTAATGCAATCGATGTGATGCACCTGATGCACCTGATGAAAAATCTTTGCGTGAACGTGCTTGGCTTCCTAGATACATATGGAAAGGCAAAGGATACAATTGAAGCACGTCGGGACCTGAAACGTATGAAACAACGAGATGGCATACATTCGGAAAAGAGAGATGATGGATATTATTTGCATCCTACTAGTTACACTCTCAGCAAGGAAGAGAAGGAAAGCATGTTTGAGTGCTTGAATAGTATCAAGGTCCCATTGGGCTACTCCTCAAATATACAGGGAATAATAAATATTAAAGAGAAGAAATTCATAAACCTAAAGGCCCATAACTGCCACGTCCTGATGACACAATTACTGCCTATTGCACTAAGGAGTATTCTACCAGAGAATGTGGGAATGGCAATCGTGAAGCTATGTGCATTCCTCAACATGATTTCTCAAAAGGCAATCCATCCAAATATTCTACTAAAAATGCAAAATGACATGGTGCAATACCTTGTCAGCTTTTGAGATGGTCCTTCCACCTTGCTTCTTTAATATCATTACCCACGTTCTAGTCCACTTTGTTGAAGAGATTTTTGTTCTCGGTCCTGTATTTCTGCACAATATGTTCCCTTTCGAGAGGTTTATGACAATTCTGAAGATGTATGTTCGTAATCATGCCCGTCTAGAAGGAAGCATCGCAAAGGGATGTGGAACAGAGGAGGTCATTGAGTTTTGTGTTGACTTTATTGACGACTTGAGTTCGATTCGAGTCCCTATATCACACAATGAGGGGAGACTCAAGGGAAAGGGAACCCTAGGGAGGAAAGCTCGGATGGACATCGATAAGAGTACATGGCGTAAAGCATGCTTCACAGTCCTACAACAATCATCCCTGGTGGCTCCATATATGGAGGAGCACAAGGCTATTGTACGGTCCCCAAACCAAGGGAAGACTGAGGTCTGGATTACACGTCATCACATTGACACTTTCATCTCTTGGTTGCGGCGACGACTGATGGGTGACGACACAATTGAAGAACAACTAGCATGGTTGGATAGGGGTCCATCTATCTCAGTATCGATATTCCAAGGATACGAGATAAATGAGTACACATTTTACACAAGAGCCCAAGACCAAAAGAGCACAAACCATTATAGTGGTGTCCGTATAGATGCAATAAACAACAATGGAAAAAAAAGACAGATACTATATGGTGTGATTGAGGAGATATGCAAACTGGACTATGGTCCTTTGAAAATCCCTTAGTTTCGGTGGCAATGGGTGAAACTTACTAGAGGAGGCGTAACAACAGACAACTATGGGATGACAATAGTGGACCACAACAAGATTGGATACAGAGACGAACCATTCGTCCTAACCAATGATGTGACTCAAGTTTCTATGTGAAGGACATGTCAAGCAAACCAATAAAGAAGGGTGCTAATAAGTTAGATCACCAACCAAAGCGCCACATAGTTCTTCCAGGGAAAAGAAAAATCGTTGGAGTTGAGGACAAGACTGACATTTCAGAAGATTATGATCACTTCGATGATCTTCCTCCATTTTCAGTCGATGTTGACCCAACCATCCTGTTAGCCAAAGAGAACGCTCCATACTTATACCACGATCACAACTAAGGGACGTTCATCAAGAGAAAGATTATTAACATTCTGCTAGATGATGACATGTAATGTATTATAACCATTATATTGTGTTTTGTGGTTATCAACAAAGGAAACAAATTAATATAATAACTCATTGTAATGATGTGTCATATATCCTATGGGTTTATTAACAATACTATTTGCAAAAATGTCACTCTATTAAACAAGAACTGATTTTTGCATGGTTAAAATATTAAATATTTTATTTTTTTAGCACCATTAAATATTAAATAATAAATTTATGTACAATTAAACAAGTACATAATTGTGTCATAGTAAACATGTTAATAACACTACAGGCACTATTCTTCTAAATTTTTGCATGGTCAAAATATCTATGTTTTTGAATTTTAAAGTTAATATAAGTATTATGACCATTATAACCTATTACTAAGTTAAATTAATAATTTTACTATGTTTGATATTTAAATGCATCTAATATTTTTATAGTGTATATCTAATTAACATCAAGCTAATAAATTATTTTTGCATTTTTTATGAATGTTATTTGATTTACTACGCAATAAATTAATATAGTAGCAATTATAAATCAAAGAAAAATAAAAAGATGTTTAAGCGGGAAGCCAAAAGAGTGGGCTACAAATCCCTTTAGTACCGAGTGATAACAACACCCAGTACTAAAGGGGGCAGTTTCGCTTTAGCGCGCTCTCCCCCTTTAGTACCGGGTGGTGACTAGGCTTAGTACTAAAGGGGTGGCCTTTAGTACCGGCTAGCTAGCACCAGTACTAAAGGGTGGGGGGATAAAAATCCCACCGTCTTCCTCCTGTTAGTAAGACTTGTTCATAGGTTGTTTAGTTTATGTTCTGCATGTTTCCTATTTCTCAGGCATTGCATGCGCATGAGCACCAACCTGTGGCTGCCGTGCGTATAGGAGAACATGGCGAGAATAGCTCGCATGTTCCTAGGCTGAGCGGCATTCTAGCAGCATCGTGAGCATGGGGATGGACGTGCTCGCCGTGCAGTGTGCGGCTGGTTGTTGGAGCCGCCGCTTCTTTGTAGTTGCACAATAAAAAGGTGAAGAGCAAAACAGAAAAAGCTGCTCAGTTGTTCGCAGCAACAAAACTCTCGCGTTCCAAGTGTTCACGGTTTGAGTGCGTGTTGCGTCGAGTTCTCTCGCAGAGTTCAAGTCATCGCCGACGGCGTACATCGCCGTGGCCGTAACCAACAATTGGCATCAGAGCCACGGAAGCATTCCGGCGACCTCGTTCCGCTCCGGCCATGTCGGCGCCGCCGCGCCATCCGAAGGATACCGTTGGCAAGTCCAGTGGGAGCGGGGACAAGAAGGGCGGCGACGAGTCTCCGGATCGCACTCCCTCCCCACGCCGCCGTCCAGGACGTTCGCGCACTCACCATACGCGGCGCCGGTCGCGCGATGTCGTGGTGGAGAGGGTGATCCGTGAATCCGGTGGCTCCAGCAACTGGCCGCAGCTGACGAAGACAAACTACGACACCTGGTCGTTGCTGATGAAGCTGAAACTCTAGTCGCGAAACCTCTGGGACGCCGTCGAGTTCGGCGACGCCGAGTTCCGCGATGACCGCACCGCGCTGGAGGCGATTTGCAGCGCCGTTCCGCCTGACATGGTGCCCACTCTCGCGACCAAGAAGTCGGCGAAGGAGGCCTGGGAGGCGATCATGACGATGCGCATTGGCGACGAGCGGGTGCGCAAGTCCACGGCGCAAAGCCTCCGCGCCGAGTACGAGCAGATCATGTTCCGCGACGGCGAGTCGGTCGAAGATTTCGCGCTGCGCCTCTCCAATATCGTGCAGCGCCTGGCGATCCTCGGCGACTCGGAGCCGGAGCCCAAGGTGGTCGCAAAGTACTTGCGAGTGGCACGCCCGAAGTACAAGCAGCTCGTCGTCTCCATCGAAACCCTCCTCGACATCGAGAAGCTCTCCATCGAGGAAGTGACTGGACGACTCAAGGCGGCGACCGACGACGAGCCGTCCCTGTCACAGAACACCACGGGCAAACTGTTGCTCACGGAGGAGCAATGGTTGGAGCGGTACAAGAAGCAGGATCAAGGATCCACGCGTGGAAGCTCAAGCTCCGGCGGCCGTGGAAAGCGTCGCGGCCGTGGACGCGGTCGTGGCGCCGGCAGAGGCGGCGACGAGCGGGCCAACTCCAACATGGCCCAGACCGGCAGCTACGATGCCTGCAAGAACTGCGGTAAGATGGGCCATTGGGCCAAAGACTGCAGAAGCAAGAAGAAGGTGGAGCAGGCCTATGCGGCCCAGGACGATGAGCCTACTCTTCTTCTCGCCGTCAGCACCGAGCAGGAGGAGCTACCCTCAACCTGGGCTCGCCCGACGCCGCCAACAATCAACGCCGAAGGCGAACTCCACTTCATCGAGGACCGGGTCCTCGCCGCCTTCGACGAATCCGGCAACCAGGATCCACGGCGCTGGGTTCTGGACACCGGGGCCTCGAACCACATGTCCGGGGCGCGCTCCGCGTTCTCCTCCATCGACTTCGGCATCAGCGGCTCGGTGCGGTTCGGCGATGGATCCGCCGCACGCATCGAGGGGATAGGCACGGTGCTGCTGTCCTGCAAGAACGGCGAGCATCGCGCCATCACCAATGTCTACTACCTGCCCCGCCTCACCGCCAACATCATCTCGGTCGGTCAACTCGACGAGATCGGCTACCAGGTGTTGATCGAGAAAGGGGTGATGCGAGTGCGCGACGAGGAGCGCCGGCTCCTGGCGAGGATTCACCGCAATCCAGGCCGGCTATATGTGCTCGACGTCGAGATTGCACAGCCAGTCTGCTTGGCGGCCAAGGGCGAGGAGGAGGCCTGGATCTGGCATGCCCGGTTCGGGCACCTCCACTTCGCGGCGTTGCGCAAGATGGGCAGGGACTCCCTTGTCCGTGGGATGCCCCTAATCAGCCAGGTGGAGCAGGTCTGCGAAGCCTGCCTCGCCGGCAAGCACCGACGGACGCCGTTCCCACAGCAAGCACAAGGGCGCTCGACGGAGGTGTTGCAGCTGCTTCACGGCGACATCTGCGGCCCCATCACGCCTCCGACTCCCAGCGGCAATCGGTATTTCCTACTGCTTGTCGATGATTGTTCGCGGTACATGTGGATTTGTCTGCTGCCCACCAAGGACGCCGCGCCCGCGGCGATCAAGCGCGTTCAAGCTGCGGCGGAACGGAAGAGCGGCAAGAAGTTGCAGGCCCTGCGCACTGACCGTGGCGGGGAGTTCGCCTCGGTAGACTTCACCGAGTACTGCGCCGAGCTCGGGGTACATCGACAGTTCACGGCACCTTACACGCCGCAGCAAAACGGTGTCGTGGAGCGGCGGAACCAATCTGTCGTGGGGACTGCGCGCAGCATGCTCAAGGCGAAGGGGCTCCCCGGCGAGTTCTGGGGTGAGGCGGTCACCACGGCCGTCTACCTCCTGAACCGCTCCTCGTCCAAGAGCGTGGGTGGCAAGACCCCCTACGAGCTCTGGACCGGCAGCATCCCCGCGGTTCAGCACCTGCGCACGTTTGGCTCCATCGCGCACATGAAGGTGACGGCACCGAACCTGAAGAAGTTGGACGACAGGAGCAAGCGCACCATATTCGTCGGCTATGAGCCGGGATCCAAGGCGTACCGGTTGTATGATCCGGTGTCGCGACGCGTGCACGTTAGCCGCGACGTCGTGTTCGAGGAAGCGGCGCAGTGGTCTTGGATCGAGGGCCAGCGAGGTGAGGCAACAGACTTCGTCATCGATGATCTGCCGTCCGAGGTCGTCACCACTTCAACGACGATGAGCGCGCGAGCATCGACATCGGCTTCGTCAGCTCCGTTCACCCACGCTTCACCAGTGCCGGACGCTGGAACTTTGACGTCGAGAGCGCACGCGCAGGTGGACGCGGACTCGGTTGAGTTCGTGTCACCACCAGGAGCCGGTGCATCACAGCACCTGGACGCGGACCACGACACCGATGCCCCTGCTCGGTACAGGAGCATCGACAATGTCCTTGGGGAGGCCACTGCACCAGGTCTCGCCGCACGGGAGCTGGAGGAGCAGCTTCTGCTGGCGAGCGAGGCTGAGCCGGCAACGTTTGATGAGGCGCTGCAACATGAGAACTGGCGTCTCGCCATGCTCGACGAGTTCACCTCAATTGAGGCGAATGACACCTGGGAGCTCGTCGATCCGGTCCCTGGAGTGCGCCCAATCGGCCTCAAGTGGGTGTACAAGACGAAGAGGGATGAAGCCGGGATCGTCACCAAGTTCAAGGCCCGGCTCGTCGCCAAAGGATATGTGCAGCGCCAGGGGATCGACTACGATGAGGTCTTTGCCCCAGTTGCACGCCTGGAATCAGTGAGGCTGCTTCTGGCACTTGCTGCAAGTGAAGGATGGGCAGTCCACCACATGGACGTTAAGTCTGCTTTCCTGAATGGGGAGCTGATCGAAGATGTGTATGTTCAGCAGCCGCCGGGGTTCGTGATGAAGGGCCAAGAGACGAAGGTGCTGCACCTGATCAAGGCTTTGTATGGACTCCGTCAAGCGCCTCGAGCCTGGTATTCCAAGCTCGACGAGTCTCTGATCAAGCTCGGCTTCACGCGCAGCACGTCCGAGCATGCTGTCTACCTCCGTGGTGCGGGCGCACGTCGCCTCATCGTCGGAATCTACGTGGATGATCTGGTGATCACAGGAGGAGATCCACGGGACATCAGCACTTTCAAGGAGGAGATGAAGGCGACGTTCAAGATGAGTGATCTTGGACTCCTGCGCTATTACCTTGGGCTGGAGGTGAAGCAGTCAGAGGGCGGCATCACAATATGCCAGAGCTCCTATGCAGCAAAGATCCTGGCTGGTGCCGGCCTGACGGGATGCAATCCAAGCAACACCCCCATGGAGTCAAGACTCAAGCTCAGTAAGTCCAGCTCAGCCCCTGCCATTGATTCCACGTCTTACAGAAGCATTGTGGGGTCTCTTCGTTACTTGATGAATTCAAGGCCAGATTTGGCATACTCGGTGGGGTATCTTAGTAGGTTCATGGAGAGTCCTACAGCTGAGCACATGGTGGCCATCAAGAGAGTGCTGAGGTACATTGCAGGGACCTTGCATTATGGCTGCTATTATCGGAGGGAGAAAGAAGTTCAGCTCACTGGTTTCAGTGACAGTGATCTGGCCGGTGATCTTGATACAAGAAAGAGTACAACTGGTGTTCTCTTCTTCCTCGGATCCAGTTTGGTTACCTGGCAATCACAAAAGCAAAGAGTGGTGGCATTATCTTCATGTGAAGCTGAATACATTGCTGCTACCACAGCTGCTTGTCAAGGTATCTGGTTGGCTCGGTTGCTCGCTGAATTCAAGGGAGAGAAGGTCAGGAGCATCACACTGAAGATGGACAGCGAGTCTGCGATTCAGCTAAGCAAAAATCCAGTGTTCCATGATCGGAGTAAACACATTGATGTGAGATATCATTTTATACGGGAGTGTGTTGAAGAGAACAGAGTGAAGCTGGAGTCTGTCAGGACAGCTGAAGAACTTGCAGACATACTGACGAAGGCATTGGGGCCTCAACAGTTCTGTGAGCTGCGCTCCAAAATCGGCGTCATTGATGTACGGACTGTGAACAAGGCTTAGGAGGAGATATGTTAGTAAGACTTGTTCATAGGTTGTTTAGTTTATGTTCTGCATGTTTCCTATTTCTCAGGCATTGCATGCGCATGAGCACCAACCTGTGGCTACCGTGCGTATAGGAGAACATGGCGAGAATAGCTCGCATGTTCCTAGGCTGAGCGGCATTCTAGCAGCATCGTGAGCATGGGGATGGACGTGCTCGCCGTGCAGTGTGCGGCTGGTTGTTGGAGCCGCCGCTTCTTTGTAGTTGCACAATAAAAAGGTGAAGAGCAAAACAGAAAAAGCTGCTCAGTTGTTCGCAGCAACAAAACTCTCGCGTTCCAAGTGTTCACGGTTTGAGTGCGTGTTGCGTCGAGTTCTCTCGCAGAGTTCAAGTCATCGCCGATGGCGTACATCGCCGTGGCCGTAACCAACACCTCCCACAACACTTAGCTAAATTTTGCGATCGATGGCGCTGTTGACCCTCTTCAGATCCTCCGTGCTGCCGCCCCCGCACCATCATCGCCCACCGCTGCTGATGTGTCCCTCCCCGACAATGTTGTGCCGCCCCCGACTGGCGCCCCGAAACACTCCGCCACCGCGCCGGCCCCGACCGGCGCCCCAACGCACTCTGTTGCCACCACCCGGCCGCCCACCGGCCCCACTACTCTCCGTCGGTAGCCCTCCTCCTCCCCGCCGGCATCCTCCCTGACCTTCTCCGCGCGTGACCGCCGCCGATCGACGCCACCCCCACGTGCTCCGGAGCCGTCGCGCCGGTCCTGACCGGTGCCGTGCGACCCACGTGCTCCTGTCGCCGCGCCGGCCCTCTGCCTCTCACTGACAATGATGCCCGGCCACCTCCGCAGCCATCCGTTGTCTGCATTCCTCACCGGCCTCCTCCGACAACGACACGCCGCACCGCCCCTGGCCCCCGGCCCCACCCACCGCACCGCCGGCCCTCGTCATCGTCCTCTCCCCCAACACCTACGCTAACCACTGCCTAAGGCCACTCCGCCACTGGCCCTCCTCTCCCCTGACGATGACGCCGCCTCCTCCCCGCGCCCGTACCTCATGGCCGGCCGCGGGCTTCGCGTCTTCTTTGCTGACGTAAGCCCGTGGCAGCCGGACGTCATTTTTTTGTTTTCCTTGTTTATTTTTGCAATATATGAAAATAGCTAGAAATTATAGAAAAATTCTTGAATTAGCTAGAAATTATAGAAAATTTATTGAATTAGCTAGACAATATAGAAAAATTCTTGGAAAAGCCTATTAATTGTAAATTGTACAACATTGATTATGCCATGTTTATTATATCCTGTTAATTGTTAGAAATGTCTAAAAAAGTGAAAATTACTTTGATACTTCTAGAAATTTCCAAGAAATTTAATGATGGTGAATGACTACGTTCCGTTGTAAATATTTTTGTTGTCATTTATATTAGAAATTCATCAAATAGTTCAATAAATTATAGAGATGTGCATAAAATATTAGAAATGTAACAAATTGTATAAGTGTTTCATTCTTTTTATAGTCATTTATTGTTACAAAATGTATAACTATTAGTCATGCATTTTTGTAGACATTTTTTGTAATAATTGCGCATAAAACTTTAGAAAATATTTGATGATGGTTGTAAATGATGCGCAATTCACTGGAAATAAATTTTTAGTCATTTATTGTAACAAATTGTACCAAGTGTTTGATTATTTTTTAGTCATTCTTTTTATTGTTGATGCCTACTATTTCTTAGAATAATACTTTTATATTATATTAGTTACAATGGCACGATCAGAGGACGAGCAGGCCTGATTGGATGAGGAATACCTAATGGACTTGATTGCTCAAGGTTGCACAAACGATCAACCAAACGAAGAGGTCGATCACAGCCAGACTGACATCTACCTCAACATGTCTGTTGATGGCAATGAGGAGGAACCAATTGCCGAGGGAGGCAATGATGGGCAACAAGGTGAGGTATACCAATTAGTATATGTAAACATAATTTGAATTCTATACTTATCAAGATTATTGAGAATTAATAGTTCTTTCATTTTCAGCCATCTAGATCGAGCAGGCCTAAACGGAAAAGAGACCCGACAGAAGAAGCTAGAGGGGCATATCATCATCACGAAAATTAATGAAGAGGGTGAATCAACTGATCTGGACAATGTTAAGACCAAATTAGTGAATCAAATTGGCTTTCTTGTTAAGGATAACATCCCAATAAGCTTTCATAATTGGAAAAACCCTAAAATCGATGAGAGCGTGGTCCCCATAAGCGTGGTCCCTGATGGAGAGAAAGAAATGTTAGAAGATAAAAGAAAACTTCAGGTTCAAAGGTGTAGATGTAGAAAAAGTGAAAGGTTGGGTCTTTCGGAAGGGTGCAATTGCTTTTCAGACGTACAAGAACAAACTGAACAAAAACTACATAAAGAAGGGCCTTACACCAGATTTCACGAAACACCCGAAGTTAAGATATCACTGGGATTCATTTGTGCAGTTCAAGCAGTCGCAAAAGAGCGCTAAGGCGACTAAAACCAACACCGACAATTCTCCTAAGAAGAAATACTTTCATCATCTTAGGCCAGGAGGTTACAAGAAGGGGATCATCAAATGGCAGTGGATGGAAGATGACATAATTGCTAAGTGAATAGTACCAGCGACTCTCGAATGGCCGAAGCGATCAAAGCATTGATATTATGCTCATGGCGGCATGCTCAATCCCAAAGATGGATCATTTTTATTCGGCCAAGAATCAATAGAAGCGGTTACGAGGCTTGTTGAGTTAATAAAGGCTACGGCCGAAGGATGTTTCATGCTTGATTAAGAGTAGGATGAGCTGAGGCAAAGGAGTAATTCCATGGAAGTTTTCCTTTCGTGAGCACATTGATTCCTACAAAAGTCACCAAAGAAGTAAGACCGAACACGCATGACAGCTGTGAGAGTTGAAAAAATGGAGGAAGCAATCAACCGACATGTGACTCTAGCTCTTAGCAAACAAGCCAGTGAACAAGCAGCTGCATCATCAGGGGCTAATGTCAACGTAAGCCCCTCTCAGCGTCGAAGCAGCGTCACTTCCATGGAAGCTCTAGCTGGAGGATCTTTTGACATGTTTGAGGACAACCAACGCCATCCCGTGGACGACATCACTGGGAGAGCCCCTGTGAGGTTGTTACTCTCGTGAAAAATAGGCTCATCGTTGTGGCTGAACAACTGGCATAAGGCTAAACAATTCATGACGTGGAGATTCCAGCTTGCGGTTAAGCCATAGTTGGGATGAACCGAGTAGTCGACGGTTGGGATGACCTAGAACTAGAGATCCCTAGAGGTGACGGGGAAAAGAATCTAGGAGAAGCCATCCACAGTTGAATTCTATGGTCCAAGCGCTACATAAGGATTACGCAGCTGAATCCCCTGACCTTGGGATCATCTCCTCACGGCTCAAGGGCAAAATCACCTACACCATCACCAGGGCACCCTCTCCACTACCAGACAGGGATCCTAGCATGAGCCCACTAGCTGACAAAGATCCTAGCATGAGGCCACGCTCTCCACTAGCTGACAGGGATATTAGCATGAGTCCACCTCCCCCTGTTATGAACAAGGCTACACGGTGAAAGACACCTTCAGTTCTGCCTACTGCAGCTACAAATAAGAAGCAGAAGAAGCCGAAGGAGAAGCAACCAGAACCCAAGAAAGCTTACGAGATGACTGATGCGGAAATCGACGCAGTAGTGGATGCTGAGGTTAAAGCTCACTTCACACCAAAACTTCCCGTGAAGAAAGATCCACCACTTGATAAGGTTAAATTTCGGGCTTTCATTAGAAGTATGAAGAAAAAGCTAAAGAAACCACTGCTATCTGATTATGACCTCTCAATAACAAAGACTTTTCAGAAGAAGAAGAAAAGTCAAGTATTCCACAGCTCGGAACCCAATCCAACCAATCGATTGTCCCGCTCCAGGTGCTTTCGGAGTTTGATAAGAATCTGCTTTTATTTTCCAAAGATACAAATCTCACCCCAGCTCAACTTCGAGGGGAGGATCACATCCCAAAGCACCCTGGGGCTACTAAATGGAAATTTGAGTTAGGGAAACCCCTTGTGTGGCCGCAGTTGGTGGACCGTCTTCCACGAAGATGTACAATTTGCATCAATGGTACATGAAGGCTTTAGCCAATGGTTTAATCATGCTCGAAGTTCATATTGGAGATCAACATTGTTTTCGTGGGACGACATTATAAATGTGCCGTTGGAGGAACTCTATTTCCTTTACAATCAAGATGCACTTGACAAGTCACTCATTAGTACCTGGGTTCTGTAAGTCTTTAATTTGCTCTAACTTCAAAATCCCCGTTTTAGTCATTGTGCGATGTCTTAACTCCTATTCGATTTTATATCATGAAGGATAGAAATTCAAACTTGCTGGAGGAAAGGATACTATGACATTGGCTTCATGGACTCGGATATTATAAACGAGTCAACTGTAAGAGATAGACCAAATCGGACCTTGAAGAACATATATAAGTTCCTAGACAACCAACATTACAAGAAGTACATACTTCTACCGTACAACTTCGAGTGAGCATGTTTCCCATCTCTTTTCTTTTTCGAACTAGCAGTTAAACATAAGACTAACTAGCTTTGGCTATGCATATATGTACAGATTCCACTAGATACTCCTTGTTATCGTGGTTGATCGAAGCGCGGTCTATATCATGGACTCTATGAGGAAAAATCAAGAAATCAATAACAAGAATCTCATAGACATTCTTAATAAAGCATGGGCTCGCTTTTGTCGACATCACGCAGGTGAATTCAAGGAGGAACTTGATTTCAAGCCTGAATTCTCGGTATATGTTGAATTTTCACATCTTATGATACTTCCTTGAGCACAACAAATATTTCATAACTTCTTTTGCCATATATATGGTGTTTGAGACAGAATCTAGGGAATAATTTATGCGGATACTACGTATGTGAGTTCATCCATGGCTTTGTAAGTCCCAAACGTATAACCGACCACGAATTCAGAGTAGTATACAAATTTCAATTCTAATTATGTAGACCCATTGATCTAATATATAATAACCTTTGCCAATGACACAGATGAGAGATATGAAGGAAGCACTCCTCGAGATGGAAAAAATCAGGGCAATTTAAGAACAACTCAGTGGATTTCTTCTGGACAAGGTAGTAAATCTAAGGGGGAGTTCCATAATGATGGATCAAATCTGCATCACCGTCAGGACTCAGGTTCAGAATAGTTGATCCAAATGTTGAACTTCAAGTGTTGATGCAATGTAATATTATTCATAAATGTGTATGCAGAAGATGTCTATATATATAATATTATCTCAAATGTAATATTATAGATTAAATATAATTTTATATATATTAGCGTATTAGAACTAGTATACATAAAAGAAATAAATACGAAATACTAATATAGAATAAAGAAAAAGAAAAGAAAATGAGAAAAGAAATAAAAGAAAAAAAGATCTTTAGTACCAATTGTTTATACCAACCAGTACTAAATTGGCCTCGGCTACGCGCGACGTGGTAGCCAATTTAGTATCGGTTGGTATAAATAACCGGTATTAAAACCTTTAGTAACGGTTATTTGACCTCAATACCGATTGGACAACCGGTACTAAAGGGGGGTTAGAACCTGGTACTGAAGGCGCTTTCCCTGGCAATGGGAGAACAAAACATAAAATGTTCGCTAGCACCCCAAAATACTCAACTGAAAATGTAACGAGCATGGTGATTAGAGTGTTACAGACAAGTTCTGAAACTAGTTGAAATCGCTATTCTGTCAAGTAATGAAGAGTGAAATGTGGAGAGGGGTTAATGCATCAACTATCAAATCAGGAGGCTGCAGTTAATAATCCAATTATGAGCATCTCCTAATTCCGTTAATATTAATTTCTGGTAATATCTCCAAAGCCCCCCGTACACTAGTTAATGCATTTGGAGATGGTTACATATGATTCCAAGATGCCCTAAAAAATGTTTAAAATACTCTAAAAAGCATTTGATAAAATATGATAAATGCCCTAAAAATATGGTAAAATACCTAATCAGACCTTTGGCAACTGCTAAAAACACAATTCTTAGAAAACCTTGATTCCACGACTGGAAATAACAGCTCCCTCTCACGAAGTTGGTATGGGTGGAGCGTGGTGAGTTGGTGACACTGAGGCCGCGCGCGTGGGGAAACCCCGTGAGCTGGAGCGTCGGGGTGATGTGTAGTTCCCGAACTGGAAGGGAAACATCACAACGCCGCGGCCGGTGGAAGAACGCCTGTGTCAAGAGGAAAGAGAGATGTACACAAATGGGCAGATGGCATAGTCAAGCAAAAATTCTAACGAATATATTATTAAAAGAGAAATGGATTACCCATTTATTGGATCATCGATCTCCTCTAGCATAAATATAACTTGTTCTCCAACAAGAGCATGATCCTAAGAAAAAGAATTGTAAGACGTACTCCCTTATTCCAAATTAGAAGATATTTTAGTTTGTCCTAAATTAAACTTATCTAACATTTATAAAATTTACAGAAAAATATATCAACATGTACAATATCAAATAAATATGCAACCAATATATATTATATGGTTTGTCCAATAAAAGTAGTTTGATGCTGTAGATATTTCTGTATTTTTTAAATATTTGATCCAAACTAGAGAAATTTTGACTTAGGATAAAGTTGAGTATTGAACAAAATGATGCTAGAGCAAAAGGCAATTCATGCAGCAGGGTTTCAATCCTCTCAATGCATCCATCAAAAATGTTGTATCGCAATAGACAATTTCTACTCAGAAAATCGTGACTATCGAGTCATTGAGTTCTTCATTCTCTCCTTCCACTATGTGAATATTCTTAGGGCGTGTGCTGTAGAATAGGATTTGGCTGACTCAAATTATTCCGCACTAGCAATTGTCTAGCGCTGCCACCTCTTCGATGCATTTACAACGTCACCTACGGGCATGGTGCCGGAAGTGAAGAGAACGAAACAAACATAACAGAAAATGGCCGAAATACAACAAACAAAAAGAGAACTGAAAAAAATACAAATTAATTACACCCTGACCGCATAATTCTTTGCTGGGAAATCTGAATGGTTGAAAAAGTAAGTTGTGGAAAAAAAATTTAGCTGAGCAACGTTCAAAAATTCCGTATTTATGTTGCTAAAGAACGAATGAACGAACTTCGAGCACTCGTTAGGACTTCCACGGGATACCAGCATGTAAATACAATAAACTTGGCAAGAAATGACTGATGCAGAGCGTGATACGTGCAATTCTGATGCCAATGTGATACAGACTGTAGTTCCCACTAGAATTATACACTGGTCACTGGGCCCAAACCAAAGAAAACAGCTCATATTATGAACAAGTTGACACCAAAAAGGGATATAGATACCAATCAAAAGGCTCTTCTCTTCTATGGGTGGCCTGCCACAGGCACCTGATACATCCAAAGAATGCTTCGAGCATTTCTGAACCTCTGCTCGCCCCGGTTCATACAAGAGATCTAAAATGCTACTACTTCAGAAAGTATGTATCCAAATCTGCCATTAGTTCTGTCACGATATTTTTCTTGTACTCGGGATTCTAGCTGTCAGCCTTAACCAAAGTACAAGCTTAGAAAGTATCTTGTCGGATTGAACCCTATTAGTATCACTGCAAGACGGAGGATGAATGATGTGTGAGAGTTGTCAGGAATCAGTTTTAAAACAGTACAAATGGGATGCACTTACTAAGTGGAGACAGGATGATGACAAGACCAATCGGGTACAGGAAGAATGTTGTTCTGTCCAGAAATGGAAGAACTACAGTGGAATATTTAAATTTTTGTCAGGAGAAGTGCACAGATACAACTAAATGATGTCCCTGGAAAAATATTAAAACTGCAACGTACCATCATATCCTAGAAAGTTCAGGTAGTGATAATAAGAAATTGCCACCACAAAGAGTAGATTCGATAAAAGAGCTGGAAAGAAGCCATGCGCGACCAATAGAGGTGACAGAAAATATTGAAGCACTGAACAGAGAAACTTGTCAAATTTTACGCCATACAAGTTGCAACAAACTTTCAAATGGACAAACGCATTGATACTGCTTACCATATAGGATGACAAATGCAGGAAAGAACGAGTTACAGTGAACATCAAATGCATAGAGCCTGCAAAAAAAAAAATTGTGTGCACTATTAATGTTATTGACCGCCACCTTAAGAACAAAGCAGTGGATAAATAAATTTTGCACGACACAAGTTCAAGGAAAAGTTAAGTATATCTAGACAAAAAATGAGGCTAGCACACAGGTGCCAGAGCAAAGAAACCAGTACAAATTTTCACAGAACAAATGCTTCTGGTAGCTAAAATTGTGTCAAAAGTTCAAGAGAACAGTAGTTGGCCTATAAGCAGCATGCGAAATCAGGAGAAATTTTAGAAGATAGGAAAGTTACCACTCCACACGTTGCTCAACAACATGGCTGTTAGGTTCCTCTCTCAAGTAAGAATTTGTAAGAAACCTGTATCAAATTACATCATATGATAATTCTGGTTCTCAATGTACAGGTATGCATATGATCTGGTAAAGGAGTTTGACCAGAAATAGAACGGCACTGTAGACTAAAACTTACAGAGCCATTATGCTTAGGAGTAAATTTCTAAAAGAAATACAAATTTAAGCTGTGTCAATGCAGCCCCATGTGACTAACATCCCACAACAGCGGGCTTCAATGGAGATTATTTCATTCTTAAATCATTTGCAGCTCAAGCAATTTTGTTTTCCTTTTACTTCATTTATCCATACTACATACTAGACATGTTCAGGTAACAGTAACACCTTGAAGATAGTAATTGGTTAAGAGTAAGAAAAGCAGTAATGGTGACTAATAATACTCCTGATCTAGCTTGCACATCAGTTCACACAGTACTGGAGATTATATCAATGCTGTCTAAGTTCCATGACAACAAGCAGCAGGAGCACTACAAAAGCAGAGACTTACCAGCAAAGTGTGGCCAAAACTATCCCAGCAAACAAGAAATGGAAGAACACAACTGAAGTGATTGTCAGAGCAGCATGTGAGGCACTCTCTCCATACCTGCAGGGTGAAAAAAATTACATTAAAAAAGAAGACAGTAGAATAGAAAAAGGGAAACTAAATATCAACTAATATGTCAATGATCATGTAAGTGTATCCGAATCACAAACAATATAGATATTTAAGTCCAACTACCATCAAGGTATGCATTCGCAGGAACAACAAAGATAACTGTATTAGAAGACCATGAAGAACTTACGCTGCACAGTAAGCTGATGTTGCAAACATGAGGAAAAGAATCAGAATGACAATGAATGCTGGATCATCCCGAGCCCATTGGTTCTTTGTTTCTGAAATCACGGGCAAGAAAAATCAGCAGTCCACAATGCTGGATGCCAAGCAGATAAGTGGCATGCATAGTATAACAGTGTAAGCTCAACAAAAGATCAGAAGGTGTATGTTCAATATCAAAGATCAATTGCCAAGTGAACTCAGGAGGAGCTCTCTACGAAGGTGAGTTTGAGAATCCGTAGTTCACATGCAAATGATACCAACTCAGGTCTTCATATTATTTTCTATTGGCTATCTGCCATATAACAGAGACATGGTAAAATGGCAGGGGCAATGTTCCAAATTATTTGCATATATCATGTTCTTCTTAGAATAATCCAAACAACAGATTACTAATGAATCAAACTTCTCCAATATGCAACTTTCATCAGCATCAGCTATATAAAATAAAATGAGGATTTGCAACAACATATTCATAAGGAAATATAGCTGATATTCAAGTATATCAACCTCATCCCTCAAAGCAATGTAACCAAAGAATTATTGTCAAAACTCAAAAAAAAATCATTATCATGGTCCTCAAGTAGCTACTCTTCATAAGGAAATATCAAATGGTCTAGCATATATAAACAAAAAGTTACTTAAAAAACTAGTACTCACGATGAAATATCATGTCCAAAACAAGAAAAAGGAATGAAGATCAGTAAACTTCACAACAAAATACAAAACCAAAACAAGTGACAAGTTAAAATGGTTTATGCTTACGATGAATCTGATGAATTATATAGGTAAACCATGCATCAACTAGTAATAAGAAAGGTAAAAATAGGTCACGTACGCTTGTGATATTTGGTGTGTTGATAGCTGTCTTCCAGAAAGTAACATGCGAGAAATAGACAAATGCCAGTCAGATGCTTAACCGCAACATAGTCATCAAGAAAAAGAAGTACAACATAGCAATTCTTCACCCTAGGACCATAATACTGCAAAAACAGACAAATAAAACAGGAAAGATGTCCTTCATAGTAAGAAAATAAGCCAGCTTATCATTGACTGCAGGCGCAGGAGTGCCAGGGGAGTCAAATGGGGCTCTTGGAGGTGCTGTTATGTGGCTATCTGGGTTTCAAATTAAATGCCAGGGTTTTAATAAAAAAAATGTTAAGTAGTACTAGTTATGCCCAAAAGATGGAATTACATAGCCAAAGCATATTTGAATTGGACTTAGCAAGTTATGACTGAAAAAATTAGCATTGAGAAGTTTTCCATGCAAGGAATAAGTTGTATGATATCATTATCAGTTCATAATTGTGCCATACTTTCTAGTGTTACCATCAATACTTACAGAACACTTAAGTATGACCAACAAGAAAATACAAACAATTAAGAACTGGACTGAGTGCAGGATGCATACACTACTTTTGGTGAAGTACAGAGATGAACCATTTGCCAAAATGTGTATTCAATATCCATTTGTTGCCACTGCCAATGAGAAAGAATAAAATTATATTACTTTCCAGATGATCATACAAGATGTAAGAAGTGCACGCACATACACATTACTGTGAGCCGAATTCAGTACCAATACAGAAAAGTTGTAGAGAAACTAGGTTTTAAAGGAAATTTTCATTTCTCTGCCTGGGATATTAGTTTTTATATCCTTTTTCTATGGACACGACAAGTGCAGAAAAGTTGTGTGTACTCCCTCCATCTATATTTATAAGGCATGTTATAACTTGGCACGGTCTTCCAAATAACACTTTGACCATTCATTTATCTTATATTATATTATTTATGGTTATAAACTAATAATCATTGTAGATTATATTTGATTACGAATCTAAACATATAAAGTTTACATTATAAAAATAAAAAATTAATAGTCAAATTATTGGTCAAAGATTACAAAGTTTGAATCTTGATATGTGTGTGCACCTTATAAATAAAACGGAGGGAGTACTTCTTGTCGCATTGACTACAATCTAAGTTCACAATTTCCAAGGTGTAAAATCAAAATACATTTTTATAGTGTCGAGGTCCAATAGGGTTACAACACTACAACAATAGTTGAACTGAGCAAATGCCCAAACTTGGGCAACACAAACTGTTGAAATGATCCCACTGTCAATCAAAATGCACCGACTTGTCACATCGATTACACAACCACCTAACATCCAAAATTGAAGATGGGACTTGAGCACTTAGAAATACTGATATCCAATCAAGAAGCACAAGCACTGCAAGCACCAGTGACCTGTAAACCTATTCGGTGTATTGACTCGATTGATGCACCAACAAGACTCAATAAAAGCTTGCAAGATATCAACATTACAGTACCTTATGCGAGCTCATTGATGCAAAGGAACGCGTAGACTCAACCCAGCCTAATAAGGGCCCTGTTTGTTTCAGCGGTGCGGCAGCCAACCACGAAAATCCCGCCCAACAGGCCGCGGCGGCCGCACGTTACCGCACCGCGATGCCCCCTCCCCACCACGACATGCCTAGCACTGCACCACGCTCAGCCCCCAGCGGTACGAGAAATCTTCCTGGCTTTTCCACCAATACCCCCTCTCGTTCCTCCCTCTTTGGCATCTCAGGCCGCCGCCGTCTCTGAGGTCCAGTGTGTGCGGAGTCTGGATGACGCTCATGCGGCGGCGTGGCGCGGCGCGGCAGGCGGTTGGGCGGCAACCAGTGCGGCGCGGCCTGCAGGGAGCAGGCGGGCGGGCGGCGCGGCCAGCGAGGAGGTGCTGGTGGGCGGCGCGGTGCGGAGCAGGCAGCAGCAGCAGAGCAAAGCAGGCGGGCGGCCAGAGGAGTGCTTGCGGGCAGCGGTGTGCAAGCAGCAGAGCAGCGGCAGCAGCAGGCCAGCAGCAGAGCAAGCGGCAGCAGCAGAGCAGCGGCAGCATCACCATGTGTTTGTTGATATGCCTTGTAGCTAGAATAATCTCCGATCTTGCCTATTTTCTTCTTTTGCAATATTGGATTTGCCTCCCAGTTCTTGCTTCTCACGGTATAAAGATACGTTGCTATTACTGAATCTCATTTTATTTATCTGGATAAGAGAGCAGTAGATAGATCCAGTCCAAATATCTACTAATTGGCTACTGATTGTTTATCTATACTACTCACCATGTGTTGAACAAATTGGATTAATTGATGTTCAATGACTTGGGATGACTTGGCTTGGAATGTAGTTCAATGATTTGGAATGTATCAGTAATTATTTATTAAAATTTGTGTTTTACCAACTTCAAAAATATTGTCAAAATCATCTTATGCTCAACTCATGAATCAAATGAGCAATCATCAGCAACAGGGGCATACAAGTCATTTTACACTTAGAACAGATAATCAGCTACAAATAATCAGGGTTGCCAAACTCCCAGCTTATCCAGCCAGCAGATTCTCTCGACACCAGATTCTCAGAAATCCAGATTCTCAGATAAGCTCAAACGAACAGGAGGAGCATACCACGCCCGGAGCCTTAACCCCCAACCCAAAATAAAATCCATGAACTGCACACACGTATTGGATCCTCGTCCCCGCGAGCCCGCATTCAGCCAGGAAACCAAACCCAAACGAGAATCTAAGTTTCACATCCCTCCGAGCGTGCGGGGACGCGACGCCAGATCGGCAGGCGGCAGGAGCAGTGGAGAGGCTGCGAGGGAGACGGAGCGGGTTCGGGTTTTGGGGAAAGCGAGGCGGCGGGCGAGGTTTACGGACCTTGACGATGCGGCGGAGGTAGGGGCCGAAGAGCGGCGGGGCGGAGCGGGCGGCCCCCCGCCCCTTGGACGCGGTCGTCGGCAGCATCTTCGCCGCCTCCTTGGCTACTCGTCCTCTTCCTCCTACTCAGCTCTGCTCTCGGGATCTGCTGCCTCTTCTGCTCCGGTTGATTGCTGGAGCTCCGGCGCCTGGTCCGATCTGGTGACGGTGGCTGCCTCACAGCCACGGCGGGTACGCGAGATCTGGCTCGCTGCCTTTGGCGTCGCGTTTGCTGTACTGCCTGCTGCTGTGCTACCGGAGGAGAGGGAAGGTGGCTGTGGCCTGTGGGAGTGGCCCACTTCAACACACTGCTCCGTGCGTAGTTTTGGGCCTTGTTGTCCGGCCCAGTCCATATATCACAAGGTTCAAAATAGAACCCCGAATATTATTATTTCGAGGAATGAACCCGTATATTATTACGGAATTACTGCATTAACTATCGGCTAGCTATTTTGTTATGTGACTGCCCCATCCCAAGAAAAAAGATTCTATCAGAGTGGTCATAAAAGGTGTAAACAGCAGATAGTATACTTGTGAGTAGAGAGCACTATATTAATTGTTGGATCAAAGAAATCCATTCAAATTTATAAACACATACATCATAAAAGCATACACTGACAGCATCTATAAAGTATTTCATCTATTCCAACATATACAAGCTGTGTCTCTTGAGTTTTCTTCCTTCCTACGTCTCTCGCTCCCCATCTTTGTAAAGACTTATTTGTTGACCTCCTTGTCTTCGAAACCAAGCGACAGCGAGAGATATGTAAGTCTATATACTCAAGTGCCTATTCAATTGATATCTAAATACAGGGTTGGGAAAACGCAAATGAAATGTTAGATCTTTGACCTTAAAATTGGCAAGATTGTACTACAAGTTTTGAAATATAGGGCTTTAGGTTGAAACCATAGGATAAAAATGCAAAGTTTGGACTAAAACCTAGGATGTTCAATGTGCTAAAACCTAGGATGTTCAATGTGGAGGCCAGTGATGGTAGTGTGGTGGAACACAAATCCTATGTCCCATGTAGTTGAGATATTGACATGTGTGCTTGATCCTATACGTCAGCGAGGCGATAGGCGATAGTAAGTTAGGCGAGTTCCGTATGGTGTGGTGGGGCAAAAGGTTGTTCTCATAACATAGTGAAACCACATATAGCCCATGCTCGAATCATTTGATTAGAAGTGGGTTCTAAGTTCTATATATAATATGGAGTTTTCTTCCTTCATACGTCTCAAGCTTCCCCCAACTTCATAGAGACACTAATGTGCTCAAGTGCCTCTATTAATTGATATATAGATATAAGATTGGAAAGTGAAAATGAAAATGTTAAATCTTTGACATTAAATTGGCAAGTTCGTAGTACAGGTTTTGTAATATAGGGCTAAAAGTTAAAACCATGCATGGGTCTATGATTCACGATTGGAATAATAAGTTTGGACAGAAACCTAGAATCTTTAGTGTGGTGACTAGTGACAGCGGTTTTGGTGGCGAAGAGGTGGTTCTCATATCATGGTGAAACCACACATGGCTCATGACCGATCATTTGACTTGAAGTGGATCCTTTCCTTGCCCTTAATTCTACTACGATGCTGCAAATTCTTTGCAAGGGAGATTAAGGAAAGTCAAGCCAATAGCTACAGCTTTAGTCACACTAGCTACTAACACATACATAATATATACTCAAACTAAACATTAGAAGACAATTATAGATAATTATAACTATAAATAAATCAAGGATTATTTGAAACTCTTCTTCGTGAGATAATGCAGTTGTAAGAGGACTACTTTACTCACATAGATCAATCCTAGCACCCACAAATGGGCTTATGTCTATCTTTGCTTTCATTTTGATTCATATATTTTCCAAGATGCTTCGTCCGTGAAGGTCCTGCACATTCATGTGTATGAATGTGTCAAGTTATATTATGGGTTCCCTGATCTTCTTGAGTTTTCAGGTGTTCCATAGGCCTTGTTTTGTAGTTGTAACATGCAATTTAAAAAACCTACATTTCATTGCAATTACATAATTCCTACATTTCTCATATTCTTGTGGTTCAAAAAGGTCCATTAGTTTTTGAAGTACCAAGAGACTTAAATAAGCGCTTACCCTCTGCTTTCAATGACAGAATGCCAACGTGCTCCATTCCTCCTGCTAGGTGATAGAAAAATTGTAGATATTTGTATGGAAACTCACCTTATATGATGCTGCTATTCTGGATCTATGTATGAAAAATGAAGTTATCTTCGTTTTCCTAGTTCAGTCTTAGTATGTGTAAAATTATTGCAGATCAAAAACTGATTGGGTTTGAATGTGACGTACTCTGTTTTGACTATGTAACTAGACTAGAGAACGTGCAAAATAAAATTTGTGTAAATTTTCTAATGATTTCATAGATCAGTGAGATTGTTGAAACTTCTGTGTACATGCTCGATTAGGTAAGTTTGGACAATTAAGATCCTGATTAAGTGGGTCGGTCAAGATAGGAACTTTGGTAAGATAAAGCAATTGGACACATGGTGTGTCGACTTTAAAACTCGGCTTGCAAGACCCGAAAAGTATGTATATAAGGGGAGGGGCTCTACCAAAGGAAAGGAAAGATATACCATGACTTCATCTTTGTCGAGCTTTATTTAGATAATAGTTTAAGCCTAGTCGGGGTCCCATTACAATATTGTAACTAAACTTAGTTTAGGCACCTCTACTGTACAATACAGTCTGTACATCATCTTTAGCAGTGTCACATCGGGCGTTCGGATGCTAATTAGGAGGACTAAACATGAGCTAATTATAAAACTAATTGCAGAACCCTGTGCTAATTCGTGAGACGAATCTATTAAGCATAATTAATTCATCATTAGCAAATGGTTACTGTAGCACCACATTGTCAAATCATGGACTAATTAGGTTTAATAGATTTGTCTCGCGAATTAAACTCCATCTGTACAGTTAGTTTTGTAATTAGCCTATATTTAATACTTCTAATTAGCATCCAAATATCCAATCTGACAGGTGCTAAACTTTAGCGGGGAGTACCAAACGGGGCCATAAAACAAAAACACCACGCACGAGACAAATATCACCCTACATTGGAGGCGGTCTGAACTTACGAGGTCTTTATCATCATTTTCGTAGTAGAGGTCCCTAGGCTATCCCAAATCATTGCCAACATCACAATCATTGAAAATTGGCTTGCGGATAATTAAGGGGGCGTTTGGATGTCAGGGGCTAAACTTTAGCCCTGTCACATCACACGTTCAGATGCTAATTAGGAGGACTAAATATGAGCTAATTAAAAAACTAATAGCAGAACCCATAGGCTAAATCGCGAGACGAATCTATTAAGCCTAATTAATCCATCATTAGCGAATGGTTACTGTAGCACCACATTGTCAAATCATGGACTAATTAGGCTTAATAGATTCGTCTCGCGATTTAGCCTAGGGGTTGTGCAATTAGTTTTGTAATTAGACTATGTTTAATACTCCTAATTAGTGTCCAAACATCCGATGTGACAGGGGCTAAAATTTAGCCCCTCCCTGCCAAACACCCCCTAAACAAGTATGAAGAGCAGGTGAATTTTCATGTAAAGAAAAACTATCGAGAAAGATGTGGTGATATCATCAATCTTTAAATTGATTCGGCTGGTCTCCTAAAGACGCTAATAAGTACACACTGATATGATTTCAAGCATGTTAGTATTTACGTTTGAGGTGTGTTTTGAGAAAAAATAAAAAATTGTATTGATCTGGATAGGAGCCGTGAAACAGTAGAACGCTTGTTCATAGCTGCGAGCAAATTAAATCCACGCCGTACAGGCTACACTAGGAAGACAGGCGCGCTTCGCTGCGCCCGTTAACTCTAAGCGCTCGTAGCCTCATGAGGCTTAGGTGGGTAAGTTGCAGCGCATTATTAGTGCAAAATAGATCAAAAGACTTTTCACTCTTAAAAGACCCCGTTTTCTTCCACTGACTTATTTTTAGCACCCGTCACATCGAATGTTTAGATACTAATTAGGAGTATTTCAGGGTAGACGGTTGACTATGGTCACGATACACTACTCGGATGACGAGGGAGACTACTCTCTGGGCTCCCCTGGATTAAGGTGACGCGAAGGATGTCTAACCAACACATCTCATCAGCGGTAG
>NC_028451.1:16651037-16828913 GCF_000263155.2 Setaria italica
TAGTCCATGATTTGACAATGTGTTGCTACAGTAAACATTTGCTAATGATGGATTAATTAGGTTTAATTAGGCTTAATAGATTCGTCTCGCCGTTTAGCCTCCACTTATGTAATGAGTTTTGTAAATAGTCTACGTTTAATACTCCTAATTAGTATCTAAACATTCGACGTGACACGTGCTAAAAATAAGTCACCGGAAGAGAAAACGCCCCCTAAGAGATCAGAGGTGCGAGAAGATTACCTTGTACAATAAGGTTTAATCTGGATAGTACATCACATTAGTCGCTTCTACTTCATGTGGCCAAACAAACAAAGATTACGGCGGACAGAATAGTCTGTTGTAGCATCCAAATGTTTTGGATTCTTTCAGTGTCGACCATAAAGTGCTCTTATAACTCGGAAGAACCAGATGAAAAATCTACAACTGTACAATTTCAATTCATTGAATCGATCCTATATAAAGAAAAGAATATAAAGGCATCCATTTATAGCCTTGTTCATTAGTGAATGGCGCTATAACATTTTGGATATGAAGTACACTATGGCCAACCAACCAACCATATACTTTAGTGAGATCTTATCCTTTGACATTTTTGCCCCTGCATTTGGCTCCAAAGAGACATAAAGAACGATACGGTTGAAAGCATCTGACGAAATAACCTGCAGAGAAGGGCATATAGGATTTCAGTCATTAGGCATAGCACGGATAAATCATTTTACTTACACACTGAAAGTAACCAGTTTGCTTAATTAGGCAGCAGGCAAACACATAATATGACATCATCAAAACTGGTTCAAGTAGGATGTGTATACCACAAAGGTGGAGATACAATACATGCCCCTAAAAAATGAAAGGGAAAAAAAGTACACATCAGGATCCATAAACAGCCTTTTATTAGCGATCAACAAATAAAGGGCAGCAAGGAGTAACCTATATATTGAAGAACACGGCAACATCAAATCTCTTTGGCCGAGCATTCACCTTTTTTCGCAATAGAAGGCACATGGAGTAGCTCTTTTGCATTGAACATTACATCCAGAAACTGTTAAATAGAGGAATCAAAACAACTACACAGTAACCCATAAAATAAAATACGGGAAATAGGATAAGAATATTTGGGAACCAGTGATCGCATAATTCATAGGCAACTAAGAATGAAAATGTCTGGTATATCATCAGCAAAGATAGTTATATGCGTATTATAACATCTAGCTATGGACATATAGCAGGGATAAAAGAAAAACACCATGGAGCTTACATAAAAAATAGATATAAAGCAAGGTAGATACATTTTTTTCTTTGATGTACAGTAAGAAGAGACCCAAAGGAAACAGAATAACAAATTATTTTATATCCTATCACCCTTGCTTATGAGTTCATTTGCCTTATCACTGATACAATCTTGTCTATCTTTGGTTTCTTTCATCACAAAATAAGAAAAAATTCTGGGATAAGCAAACCGAAGGGAAATGGAGGTTCCAAATGCCATGAGGTATATTTTATTAGTATCGAGCACTTTGTAACTACAGAAATCTAGCCACCTCCAATTTTTGTGCATCTCCAATCTGTAAATGAAAGGTGTTGTATAGCAAAACTGCTGAGATACTTAAATTTCCAAGTCAGCCCCATGAAGTTTACATTTTCAGGTTTTTCTACTGCTATGACATAAATACCATGTGATGACAAATGATTGACCTAAAATGAAGTCAGTCGATTAATGGCTGATGCAATTTCTACAACATTTTTCCTAAAATCAGACAAAGAAGAGATCATGCCGGATTGTCTCATAATCCTAACTGCTAGATATCCCCCCTGCTGGGGTTAGTAGAATTTTTCCCTTTCAAAGTTAGCAGAAATCCTCCCAGCAATCAGAGGTTACTCCAAGACTAACCATATAACAGGTCACAGTTGAGAAATAATCAGATGTATTGTATCTCAGAGAGCTTTCCTATCTATCAATTAAGAATGGAAGAAATAGTGAAACCATCACACATATTGCCCAGTCTGTAAATGCTCAAAGAGAAGCGAAGCTCTGCCCCTCTACATTTGTATCTCAAATAGCTTTCGCATATCCAATGCAATCAACAAAATATATTGAAAGAAGGTGCAGCGAATTTATTCTTTAACTGGCATATCGTCAGACACCTAAAGTGCAAGCACTAGTAGCACAGCAGCAAGCACAGAAATACACCTTGCAAGCACGGGGGGCGGCCTGCTGGCACAAGCGCACAACGCTTTGCCGAGGTCGATGGCAGTGCGGCAGATGTGCTCGGGCTTGGCGGCCATCGCTGGAGCAGGCACCTGGCAGCTCCTGGGAGGGCCTCCTGCCGCTGCAACGTCAGGGGCGCCAGAGGACAGGGTGCAGGTGAGCGACGGCTCGCGACGTTTTCCCCACCGGCGGCAAAGGATCGACGGGCTCCTTCTGCTGCCGCTGCTGCCGTTGGCTCTCCCTCTCCTTTAACTGGCTGGCGTCTGATGGCAGGGAGTGGGCGGCCGGATTTGAGATGAGGGATGGGAGAAAAGGACCCTGCACACCGGCGACGCCTCTGCCTCGCCAAGCACGAGCGGCCGCACCGCCCGACACACGGCGCACCAAGATGGGGCGTAGAACGGAAGCGGGAGACTTGCCGCAACAGCTATAGGAGGAGAGGGAATCGAGGGAGGAGGACGCGACAGGATGGATGACGTGGCGACGAAGCGGAGGCCACAACGGCGGCGGCTGCTCGTGCGAGGGGATAGGGGAGGAGAGAAAGGCGGCAAGCGGGTTGGGCACGTTACCACCGCCGGTGGACCGTGCGTTGGACGCCGACATGGTGACGGGGATGCAATGGTCCGGTGGAAGCCGGCGACGGCGCGGAAGACTGTGACATCTCTGGCAGTCAAGAGCCAAATCAAGAGGAATTAAAAAATAAATTAAAGAAAAATTAAAATGGTTAAGTGTTAAACATCCTTACAATGATACACTTAAGAAGTAAATAAAAATAAATTTTATATAAGAACTTAATTTTTGGCCAATATAAAAGTGATAGATCTCTTCAAATGGAGCAACTTTCATAATTGACACTTTTCTTGATTTTGAGTGGAAGGTGTTCAAATATTGAGTAGAAGCTCGGTCGAAAATCAAATCATTTTCAAACCCAGTTTTGACCGGCGTTCCATCAAACTTCTCCCAAGTATATCTCCAAATCCATCGAGTTTTTCATATGTCGGCTTTTACAAAAGTTGTAACCTATACTTTAAACTCTAACTTTTATATTTGGAGATTCAAACGCGTAGTTCAAAATTTGTGAAAAAATTCACGTTGAAGACAGCCTCCTTGCATGCCACGCACACGCGACGCGCCCTGGGCGCGGTCACCGCACTCACAGACACCACGCGGCGCGCGATGCCTACCGCCGCACCGTGCCAAGCCAATGGCTGGCGGTGAGGAAAAAGCACAGGTGCGCGCAGCAGCTTGCCCAACCCCCTCGGTGTGCGATCTCCCTCCCCGCACGGCAAAATCCACAGCGACCAACCGCTACCCACGACACGCCACGGAGCACCGGCGCGCGCCACGGCACGCCAAGCCACTTCCCGCACGCCCGGCCACCGCCCTGCCGCGCCAATGAGCTGCGAGGCTTCACCTCGGCGCCTCGCCCCTCCCCTTCCCTTTGCTGCCTATAAAAGGGCCCCGGGCCCATGCCTCGCCGGCCGCACTCACCACTGCCGCTGCGCCATTGCCACCGAGCACCCCCTCCCGGCCATCTCCATCGCTACCCAAGCGCACGAGCGCCTTCCCCTGCCACCACTCCACCTCCTCAGCCTCACAAACCTCCACCACCGCCGCCACCGTCGCCGGAACCGAAGCCGAAGCGACCACGCTGCCACTACTCCATCGCGAGCCATCACCGGCCCTCCTCCGACCTTGAGTCCTACACCAAACCAGTAGCTGGTGAGTCCCTCATCGCCCTCGTGACCCTAGCCCATGACCTTGCGGCGCCACATCGTCGGAATCGAGCTCCCCAAGCCGTCGGTCGGCCAAGGACCCTATTGTAATCTAGGTTTTAGTTTAAGGGTCCTTAGTGCAAAATCGCAGGGGCATAGTTCTAAACATTGAAAAGTTCTAAGTGTTTGTTGTGTAAAAGAGAAAATTTAAGATTGAATAAAAAAGTAGTGAAATATTAATCTTTTCTAAACAATACCAAAATAGCACAACCTATTGTCTTTTGAATATAACTTTCTAAAAATTTTATATCGTGTACACAAGCACCATCAAAATAAAATCTATATTTTCTTTCCAACCAAGCGTGTTTTGTGAAGAAAACAAATGTTTATAAACTTGTCTAGGTGAATGTTACCAAAAGAAAAGAAATGTTTATAAACTTGTCTAGGTGAATGTGGCCAAAAGAAATATTTATAAACTTGTCTAGGTGAATGTGGTTAAAAGAAAATACACCCCATGTTTTTGTAATGGTTAACGAAATAAAACCTACGTCATGAAAGATTATAAAATAAATCTTATGCATATGCATCTCGTGTAGAAGCTAACATCGCTGACAAAACGTACGAGCTCATCCCGGAACGCGAAGAAGGATAACAGGAGGGTGAGCTGAACGTGATCGAGGCAAACCAAGGCCCGAACCAAAGTTCGGAAGAGCCCAAGGCTGATTTAGGGCAGGAAGGCAAGCCCTGGAGCATAACCCTAGTTTCTGAATTTATACAATATTCTTGTTACTTATGTGTGTGCATTAAGTCCATAGGAGTTGTATTGAAACCCTAGTTGCATGCTCCTAGTACCCATGTTTTGAATACTAGCATGTTAGGTCTCTTAGTTGCTATGCTAAATAGGGATACAGTAAAAGTCGAGTGATTTCTTGTCACTCGCGAGATATAGGAGTTGCCTGTTTACTTATGTTGGAATCATAAGGTCGACGGGCAGAGCTTTGTGCGATGTTCTTGAATTTGTTGATGCCCCATCTGTATAGAGGAAATTGCTAAGGTCGAAACGTGTCGGTGTTCATGGTCAAGTTTTTGAACGTACTAAACACATGCTGAGAATATGGTAATCGGTAAGCCTAGTACCCGATTGAACCGGGGCGTGGACTTTTTCCCCGCTCTCTCTGGAAACGGTTCCCTTGGTGCATCATGTGGGTACAAGTACGGCCACAGCACGGCGTCATTCCAGGGACCAGTGGGGCCTTGTATCCAAGGGAAGTGGGCCCTGGACACGCACCGGGGATTGATGAGAATTGTTGATAATGTGTGAACATGTCACAGTACGCGCATGTCGTGTGTTTAGGTCCACCTTGCAAGGTTAAGAAATTCGATTCGAATCGTCTGTTTCTCGCAATTATTGAGATTGCTTGACTACTATGCTGCATTGAGTAAGAAGATGAACAATGATGATGCTTAATATTGAGGCTTGATTAAATTGCTTGTTCTACCATGCTTGCTTAGAATAGATGCTTATCTAGAATGGTTAATCAACTAGAATTTGATGCTAAAACTTGAAAGCAAGGACCCACTTTAGAAGCTTTTTGCAAAAACAACCCCTCAACCAAAAAGCCTTGCATGTCTAGGAGTCGGTGGATTAGATACCACTTGTCGGGTAAGCCTTGCGGAGTATTAGTATACTTAGCCTTACTTGTGGCTTTGTTTTTAGGTAATGAAATTCATGAAATGGTTGCTAGTTTGATTTGGCCGTGCCAGCTCTCTCCGGGATGGATGGTTGAGTGGGACACGTCCTCGGCGGGCGAGGACCGTGGTGAGTGATGTCATGGACGGCTTCACCATGCTGTCATGTATTGTCGTTAGATTATCGTTTCTTTCCGCTGCACTTGAACTCTGAACCACTTTATGAATTTGAACTTGGTTTGTAATAAATAAATATGAACCTCTATGATGTTTTCATCTGGATTATTGTAATCTCTGGGCTCATCTTCGTACAAGTATTTGTACGCTTGTTTCGATCTCAAATACGTGGTTGTATCGGGTGAAACCGGACAGACTGTCATCTTGATCCGATTAAAGTGTCTGATCACATTTAAGACGATGTTTAGCACACTTAAGTAGGATATGAAGTCCATACTTATGTCCTACCATTTCGATGACGGTATAGGCAATGATTGAAGAGTACCGGCTACTCTTAAGTGGCTTGCCTTTACCCTTTGACAAGTGTCGCATTCCGACACATATTCCGACACATACTAGTCCACCAAAAATTTTGTTTGAGGTCTTGGTACATTTTGTTGCTACTCGGGTGAATAGAGAACTTGGAGATATGTGCCTCATCCAGGATTTGTTTTCGGAGATCGTGATTCTTTGGAACAACCACACGGTCCTGAAACCATACAACTCCCTTCCAATCTTGGTGGAAACATTCATATTTCTCTTCCCCTTGAGAGAGCTTTTGTTTTATAATTTTTATACCTTTGTCATCTAAGTGTGCCATAACAATTTGATCGTGCAAGTTAGGTTTGATAGAAATGTGATTCATTGTGCCTTGAGGAATTAATTCCAAATTAAGATTCCTCATTTCATGACACAAAGTTTCTATAAAGGATTCTGCAGAAAGGCAATTGCAATCAGCCTTGCGTCTTAATGCGTCCACAACCACATTGGCCTTCCCGGGGTGATAGTGCACCTCGAGATCATAATCCTTAATTAACTCCAACCATCTCCTCTGACACATATTCAGATCGGCTTGGGTAAAGATATACTTGAGACTTTTGTGATCTGTGTAGATATTGCAATGAGCACCCATCAGATAATGTCTCCAGATCTTTAGAGCATGAATGACAGCTGCTAGCTCAAGGTCATGTGTTGGGTAATTCTGCTTGTGAGGCCTAAGTGCGCGTGAAGCATAAGCAATGACTCGATTATCTTGCATAAGAACACAACCGAGACCAGCGCTAGAGGTGTCACAATAAACATCAAAGGGCTTGGTGTTATCGGGTTGAGCTAAGATTGGTGCTGAAGTCAGTTGTTTTCACAGAGTGTGGAAAGCTTCTTCACACTTTTCGCTCCACATAAACTTGACCTCTTTCTTTAACAACTCCGTCATTGGCTTAGCAATTTTTGAGAACTCCGGAATGAAATGACAATAATAGCCCGCTAGGCCAAGGAAACTTCTGATTTGATGAACGGAAGTGGGCGGCTTCCAATCCATCACTTCTTGTACCTTGCCTGGATCAACGGCTATGCCTTCACTAGGGATGGTGTGTCCCAAGAATTTCACACTATCCAACCAAAATTCACATATGGAGAATTTGGCATAAAGCTGATGATCTCTAAGGTGTTGGAAAACAATATGGAGATGTTGGGCATATTCTTCTTCATTTTTGGAGTATATGAGGATGTCATCAATGAAGACCACAACGAACTTGTCAAGCTCGAGCATAAACACCGAATTCATGAGATACATATAGTAGGCAGGAGTATTCGTGAGCCTGAAAGACATGACTAGGGACTCATATAATCCATATCGAGTGGAGAAGGTGGTCTTAGGGATGTCACTCGGTATCCTAATTTGATGATTTCCGGAGCGGAGATCAATTTTGGAGAACACTCTGGCTCCAACTAGTTGATTAAAGAGGACATCAATACGGGGTAGTGGATATTTATTCTTGATAGTCACCGCATTGAGAGGTCGGTAATCTACACACATCCTCAAACTATCATCCTTTTTCTTTACAAAGAGACCTGGACAGCCCCAAGGTGATGTGCTTGGGCGAATAAAACCCTTGTCTAGTAGCTCTTAAAGTTGGGTTTTAATTCAACCAACTCAACATGCGGCATTCGATAGGGTCTTTTCAAGATAGGTGTAGTGCCTGGCTGTAGTTCAATGACAAACTCAATGTCCCTATCCGGCGGCTTTCCTGGGAAGTCATCTAGAAAAACATTGGCATACTCGCATACCATGGGAATTTCTTCTAGTCGGGACCCTATTATCAGAAAAGCGCATGAATATATGCACTCTCGGGATGGCAAGTAAAGTGTGGAGGCTCCATGTGTGGGTGAATTTATCTTGACGGCCCGTGCTGCAATGTCTAACGTGACTCCGTGCTGAGTCATCCAATTTGCCCCCAAAATAACATCTATGCCTTCAAGTACCAAAATAATAAGGTTGGTTTTGAAAATTTTACTACCCAACTTGAGTGGCACATGATGTGTTATTTGGTTGGAAGCAATTTTACCACCTGATGTTGAAATCATATAAGACCCTTTTGTGTGACAGAAATCCAGCCCACATTTACCACTGAATTTTGTTCCAATAAAATTATGTAATGCACCAGAATCAAATAGTATAATCGCAGGCCGGTTGTGGATAGAGAAAATACCCGTCATCACTGGTGCACCCTCGGGAAGATTTGCGAGAGTGGTGAAATTGATCCTTCCTTATTTGACCTGGACTATCTATTTTTTTGCCCTTGTTGTGACTGGAGGCTTGGCCCTGATTCTGGGGTCTGTTCTTTGGGCACTCTCTAACAAAGTGATTAGGACTCCCACAAACGAAGCAACGATTCCCATTGCTAGGGCGAGCTGGCTGCTGAGCATTGGGCCTTGGGCCTTACTGCTAGAAACTAGGGAAACGTGAAGTTCCCTGCTGCTGTGATGACCTGATTACCCAATGTCCAGGCTGTGGGGCTCTCTGGGGAACCCTGGGTGGAGTGTTCTGGACTATCCAAAACTTCTGGTTTGGGGCACTAGCTGGTGCAATTGGTGCCTTCCTCTTTTTGTCTGCACAATGAGCCATAATACAATCCTCTTGCGAGATTGCTATGTTCACCAAGTCATTATAGCTATTTGTTTTGATGGCATTTAGTCGGTCCTTGAGCTTGGTGTTGAGACCTCGATGAAAACGGTCCCTTTTTTTCTCATCCATATCATCATGATAGCCTGCGTATTGACATAAGTCATTGAAAGTATGAGCATATTGGAGTACAGTACGCGTGCCCTGAGTTAGTGCCAGAAACTCATTCAACTTCATGTCCAATAGTCCTTCTGGAATATGATGGGCTTTGAAAGCAGTTTTGAATTTCTCCCAGGAAACAACATGAGCTACCGGGAGTATGGCTAGGTAATGATCTACCATAAACGTGCTGAGCCTCGAAGTTGCTATGCAGCAAACCTTGTCTTGTTCTCATTAGGACAAACTGTCACGAGTAGAGAGAACTTGGATTCAATGGTGCGAACCCAAGCATCCGCGTCTAAAGGCTCCTCTATTTTGAAAAACAAAGGGGGCTGAGTGCCTAGAAAATCCTAGTAGCTTGCAATCTGGGGCAGATGGATGTTTCCCCCACCCTGGTGTTGCTGCTGTTGCTGCTATCCTTGGATAAGTTGTCGTAGCAACTCGGTTTGGGTAGCCAAAATTGCCTTCATGGAAGATAGGGGTGGTGGTGGTGGCGGTTGCCGTTGCTCGCTGCCACTACCTCCAAAACCACCGGGGTTTTTGTGGGAGAATCAACCAAATTAACCTGGCTAAAGTGTGCTAAACATCGACTCAAATGCGAACCAACACTTTAATCGGATCAAGATGGTAGTCTGTCAGGTTTCACCCGATACAACCACGTATTTCCGATCGAAACAAGCATACAATACTCGTAAGAAGACGAGCCTACAGATTACAAAAATCCAGGTGAAATATTACAGAGGTCCAAAATTATTTGTTACAAACCAAGTTCAAAACATAAAGTAGTTCAGAGTTCAAAAGCAGCAGAAAATAACGCTAAATCTAACATCAATACACGATATCATGGTGAAGCCGTCCATGACATCACTCACCATGGTCCTCGCCTAGCGAGGACAGGGCCCACTCAACCATCCATCCTGGAGGGAGCTGGTACGGCCAAGTAACACTAGCAACCACATCATCAACATCAGTACCTGAAAACATAGCCACAAGCAAGGCTGAGTATACTAATACTCCGCAAGACTTACCCGTCAGGTGTTATCTAATCCACCGAATCCTAGACATGAAAGGTTTTTTGGCTGAGGGGTTCGTTTTTGCCAAAAGCTTCTAAAGTTGATCCTTGCTTTCAAGTTTTAGCATCAAGTTCTAGTTGATTAACCATTCTAGGTAAGCACCTATTCTAAGCAAGCATGGTAGAACAAGCAATTTAATCAAGTATCAATATTAAGCATCATCCTTGTTTTCATCTTCTTACTTAGTGTAGAAAGGCGGTCAAGTAGTCCCAAACAATGAGAAGCAGACGATTCAAATAAAAATTTCTTAACCTTGCAAGGTGGACCTAAACAGACGACATATGCGTACCATGACGGATTCACATATATCAACGGTTCCCATCGATCCCCGATGCATATCCAGGGCCCACTTCCCTTGGATACAAGGCCCCACCAGTCCTTGGAACGATGTCGTGCCGTGGCCGCACTTGTACTCACATGATGCACCAAGGGAACTCGGTTCCAGAGAGAGCGGGGAAAAAGTCCACGCCCCGGTTCAATCAGGTACTAGGCTTGCTGATTCCCATACTCTCAGCATGTGTTTAGTACGTTCAAACACTTTACCATGACTCTGACACGTTTCGACCTTAGCCGTTTTCCTCTATATAGACGGGGCATCAACAATTTCAGAACATAGTACCAAGCCCCGCCCGACAACCTTATGATTCCAACATAAGTAAAGAGGAAACTCCTATAGTTCGTGAGTGATCGGAAATCACTCGACTTTTACCGTGTCCCTATTTAGCATAGCAACTAAATGACTTATCATGCTAGTATTCAAACATGGGTACTAGGGAGCATGCACAAACATAAGTATATAGGATATTGCATAAATTTGGAAACCAGGGTTATGCTCCAGGGCTTGCCTTCTTGTCCTAGGTTAGCCTTAGGCTCTTCCGAATCTTGATTCAGGTCTTGAGTCATTTTGATTAGGTTCAGCTCAGTAGGAGCGTGTCCTTCTTTAGCTTCCGGGACTAGCTCGTAAGTTTCGTCAGCGAGGTTAGCTTCTACACGAGATGCATATGCATAAGATTTCATTTATAATCTTTCAAGACGTAGGTTTCATCTTGTTAATCATTACAAAAGCATAGGGTGTATTTTCGGCCACATTCACCTAGACAAGTTTCTAAACCTTTCTTTCCTTCACAAAACAAGGTTGATTGGAAAGAAAACATAGCTTTTATTTTGATGGTGATTGTATACACATATAAAATTCTTAAAATCTTATTATTCAAAAGACAATAGGTGGTGGTGTTTTGGTACTGTTTAGCCAACTTTTTAGGAATGATCATGCTACTGATGAAGAGCATAAATAATCATTTGTGAGCCTACAAATCCTAGTAGCATTCATCATTAATAAATAAACTAGCTTTCAACATGAATAAATGTTTCAGAAAGCATCTGCTAATATATGAACACAAAATTTTTACAGGAGCTTTTTGCCTCTGCACAAGAATTCTATTGTAAACATTTGAGATGGATTTGACAACCACAAAATTTACTAAAAATCAAACAATGTTAATTTGCAGATCATGAAGAATGATTTTTTAACTAGGGTTCTATTATCAGTTTATTTCCACAAATTTTACAGAATGGTTTTCAACACTATTAGAGGCTACTGTGAATTTATCAGGATTTTAGGAGCATGAGAACTATTTATTCTATAATAAGGAGATTAAACATCATGCATTTTGTTAATCAACCAAAAAATAAAATATTTCACAAGAACAAGTATTTTTACTAGGTATACATGAGCATCAGGAAGCTAGCAAAATTTATTTTGCATTTTTATCTTTTTCTATGATTTTATACGGATTTCGAAAATTTCAGCCGTTTTCTGTGCATTTTATTCAAATTTGAGTTTTCACCTTCACAGAACGCCCCTCAGGCTTTTCAAAATCTCACAGCGAAGTCCCTGAGTAGTTGCACCAAGGCTCTTAAAACAAAAACGTGCGTTGCAATGTGGCCCTTGGGCCGGCCGTCGGCATGGGCAGCGAGATTCTGGTGAGAGCGGGCACGGGCGGCGTGGGTGGGGGGGAAGCGTGAGGTGCACACGAAAACCCTCCTAGTGTAGGCACTCAGAGTGAACACCCCACAAAATGGGTTTTCCTTCCATTTTGTGGGGCGTTCTGAGCTCGGTGGGCTACACTACCCCTCCCCGCTACGTGGGACAGGAGTTCAAGGAGCACGGAGTGCGTCATTGCCATGTGCACCTCACACTTCTCCCCCACCTGCACACCCCGAGTGGCCTACTTAGGAGGTTGAGACTTTTGGGTACCGCCTTGACGACACGTGGGAGGTGACTACTTTGCAGGCGCTCACTACCTTCTGTAGTTAGCACCCGGAGGAGATTGCTGTCACCCCCGTGGGTCTGTTCCTGGCAGCACGGGAGGACGACCCCATGTGGCTTGATAGAGTAGACCACATGAATCTTTTGGGGTGCATTTGTCCTTAGGAGACGATCCTCACTTCCGCGCAGTGCATGAATGCACCGTACCATCTTCAGACTCTCTAGAGCAAGACGATGGCTCAGTTGTCCAATTTGGCACGGGCAAATCAAATGGTAGTGAATGATAGGAGCAGCCAGATTGTTGACCTCTCAATTGAGCTGGTTGACAAGGACACGAGGATCGACCAGTTGGAGGTTCAGGTGGAAGAGCTCAAGATGGAGCTTTGTGATAGAGCGGCTACTATTGACCACTTGGAAGATCAGATTCATGACCTGAACATGGAGTTAGAGGACGCAAACAATCACATCGAGATGCACCACGAGCAGGAGGCAGCTCTGCAGGCCCTTCCGGTCAACATGGAGGAGGATGAGGAGGACCCAGAGGAGATAGAGGGTATCTCCGGTATGGACACGGAGAGCGGAGCACCACAGCCACCACCTGGGCAAGCTCACTCCCCGATGCTTAGTGTGTCTTTTGTCAACAACTTGGATGACTTCTAGATGCTTAGGATAGCTTTTGTGTATACTCCTCAGCGTAGCCTAACTTCTGGACCATGAATGTAGTATGCTAGCTTAGAGTTTAGTATTCTTTTGCATAGCAGATGCTACGATTGTGACACCTTGATGATGGGGCTAGGTCACAAAAACTTGGCACTTGATGTAATCGACGTGTGACTGCTGACTTTCTGCAGTAGAAACATGTTTAAATTTTTAACCTTGTTTTCTTTCATCTCTGGGTCATTTGATGAATACCAATGTTGTTGGGAATTTCATAACCTAAATTCTCACAAAATTTCAGTATCATTGGACTTCCCTAACTCGAGTCATGAGTAAAACATTGTAGCTCAGCCTGCTGAAAAACAGCCAGAATAGAGAGGCAAAGATGGAATTTTTCGGCCTATATAACCCATGAATTGGTCTCTGAGTTGAATACCAAAGTTGTAGCATACTAAATTTTCTACTCACGTACCAAAGATGAGAACTTATGGGCACTTGAGTCAGGAGATATGAATTTTCTCCTAGTTACAGTTTTCTACCCATATTATTTAACTGCATCTTGAACTTTAATATTCCGCACTTATTCTACCTTGTTTCATCTTTTTGTGAGCAAGTTTGAGAATTATGTGACTAATGGAAAGGTTCACCACTGCAGATGGTGAATGGGACACGTCAAAACCCTAGTGGTTTTGGAGGTAGTGGCAGTGAGCAACGGCAACCGCCACCACCACCCCCGCCTTCCATGGAGGCAATTTTGGCTGCCCAAACCGAGTTGCTGCAACAACTTGTCCAAGGACAGCAGCAACAACATTAGCACTAGGGTGGGTGAAACGTCCATCCGCCCCAGATTGCGAGCTACCAGGATTTCCTAGGCACTCAGCCCCCTTTGATTTTCAAAATAGAGGAGCCTTTAGACGCGGATGCTTGGGTTCACACCATTGAATCCAAGTTCTCTCTACTCGCGATAGTTTGTCCTGATGAGAACAAGGTGAAGTTTGCTGCACAACAACTTCGAGGCTCGGCACATTTATGGTGGGATCATTACCTGGCCATACTCCTGGCAGATCATGTTGTTTCCTGGGAGGAATTTAAAACTGCTTTCAGAGCCCATCATATTCCAGAAGGACTGTTGGACAGGAAGTTGAATGAGTTTCTGGCACCGACTCAGGGCACGCGCACTGTACTCCAATATGCTCAGACTTTCAATGACTTATGTCAGTATGCGGGCTATCATGCTGACATGGATGAGAAAAAGAGGGACCGTTTCTGTCGAGGTCTCAACACCAAGCTCAAGGACCGACTGAATGCCATCAAAACAAATAGCTATAATGAGTTGGTGAACCTAGCAATCTCGTAAGAGGATTGTATTATGGCTCATCGTGCAGATAAAAAGAGGAAGGCCCCAATTATAGCAGCTAGTGCCCCAAACTAGAAGTTTCGGATAGTCCAGAACACTCCACCCAGGGTTCCCTAGAGAGCCCCACAGCTTGGACGTTGGGTGATCAGTTCATCGCAGCAACAGGGAACTTCATGATTCCCTAATTTCCAGCAGCAAGGCCCAAGGCCCAATGCTCAGTAGCTAGCTCACCCTAGCAATGGGAATCGTTGCTTCGTTTGTGGGAGTCCTAATCACTTTGCCAGAGAGTGCCCCCAGAACACACCCCAGAATTAGGGGTAAGGCTCCAATCAGAACAAGGGCAAAAAGCAGACAGTCCAAGTCAAACAAGGAAGGATCAATTTCACCATTCTCGCCGATCTTCCCGAGGGTGCACCAGTGATGACAGGTATTTTATCTATCCATAATCGGCCTGCGATTATATTTTCGATTCTGGTGCATCACATAGTTTTATTGGAATAAAATTCAGTGGTAAATGTGGGCTGGATTTCTATCACACAAAAGGGTCTCATGTGATTTTCAACACCAGGTGGTAAAATTGCTTCCAACCGAATAACACATCATGTGCCACTCAAGTTGGGTAGTAAAATTTTCAAAACCGACCTTATTATTTTGGGACTTGAAGGCATATACGTTATTTTGGGGACAAATTGGATGACTCGGCGCAGAGTCACGTTAGACATTGCAGCACGGGCCGTCGAGATAAATTCACCCACACATGGAGCCTCCACACTTTACTTGCCATCCCGAGAGTGCATAAATTCGTGCACTTTTCTGACAATAGGGTCCCGACTAGAAGAAATTCCTGTGGTATGCGAGTATGCTGATGTTTTTTCGGATGACTTGCCAGGAATGCCGCCGGATAGGGACATTGAGTTTGTCATTGAACTATAGCTAGGCACTACACCTATCTCAAAAAGACCCTATCGAATGCCGCCTGTGGAGTTGGTAGAATTAAAAACCCAACTTCAAGAGCTACTAGACAAGGGTTTTATTCGCCCAAGCACATCACCTTGGGGCTGCCCAGCTCTCTTTGTAATGAAAAAGGATGATAGTTTGAGGATGTGTGTAGATTACTTACCTCTCAATACGGTGACTAACAAGAATAAATATCTGTTACCCTGTATTGATGTCCTCTTTGATGAACTAGCTAGAGCCAGAGTGTTCTCCAAAATTGATCTCCACTCCGGATATCATCAAATTAAGATCCAGCCGAGTGACATCGCTAAGACTGCCTTCTCCATTCGATATGGATTATATGAGTACCTAGTCATGTCTTTCGGGCTCACGAATGCTCCTGCCTACTTCATGTATCTCATGAATTCATTGTTTATGCCCGAGCTTGACAAGTTCGTTGTAGTCTTCATTGATGACATCCTCCTATACTCCAAAAATGAAGAAGAACATGCCCAACATCTCCATATTGTTCTCCAACGCCTTAGAGATCATTATCTTTACGCCAAATTCTCCAAATGTGAATTTTGGTTGGATAGTATGAAATTCTTGGGACAGACCATCTATAGTGAAGGCATAGCTGTTGATCCGAGCAAGGTACAAGAAGTGATGGATTGGAAGCCGCCCAACCTCAAACAAAATTTTTGGTGGACTAGGATGAAAAGAGAGATTGCTAAATATGTGTCGGAATGCGACACTTGTCAAAGGGTAAAGGCAAGCCACTTAAGAGTAGCCGGTACTCTTCAACCATTGCCTATACCGTCATGGAAATGGGAGGACATAAGTATGGACTTCATTGTTGGTTTGCCCAACACCTCTCAGAAGCATGATTCCATATGAGTGATAGTTGATAGACTTACTAAAATGGCACATTTTATTCCGATTCATACAACCTACTCAACCAAGAGATATGCCGAGATATATCTTGATGGCATTGTTTGCCTACATGGAGTGCCCAAAACGATCATCTCAGATCGAGGTACTTAGTTTGTGGCACGCTTCTGGGAACAGTTGCAAGCTTCTCTTGGCACTAAACTAATCTGTAGCTCGACTTATCACCCTCAAACAGATGGATAAACGGAAAGGGTAAATCAAATCCTTGAAGATATGCTTCGAGCTTGCGCCATTCATTATGATAAAAATTGGGATAAATGCTTGCCTCTAGTGGAATTTTCTTATAACAACAGCTAGCAAGCTAGTCTGAGGATGGCACCATTTGAGGCCTTGTATGTTCGTAGGTGTCGAACTCCATTGAGTTGGTCCCAAGCCGGAGAGGGGAAAATATTCGGGCCAGATTTGGTAATTGAGGTGGAAGAAAAAGTTAGGGTAATACAAAAACACCTTAAAGCTGCCAATCTAGACAAAAGAGCTATTTTGACAAGAGGAGGAAACCCTTGCAATTCGAAGTTGGTGACCATCTATACCTCCGGGTTTCACCAACCAAAGGTGTGGAAAGGTTGGGAGTCAAGGCAAAACTAGCCCCATAATATATTGGTCCCTATGAAATCACTGAAATTTGTGGACCCGTGGCCTATCGAGTGAAACTTCCACCTAGACTCTCAGGTATCCACGATATCTTCCATGTCTCTCAACTTAAGAAATTTTTTCAAGTTCCAACCAAGGTTGTCGAACAAGAGGAAATATGGATAGAGCCGGATCTTTCTTATGTTCAGTTTCCCATCAAGATTCTTGATCGCAAGGAAAGAAGGACTAGATGACAAGTGGTAAAAATGTTTAAAATACAATGGAGCCATCATACCGATGATGAGGCAACGTGGGAAACCGAAGAATTTCTCGATAAAAATTTCCGCGGTCTCCTACTCGTACAGAAAGCTATGGCGGAACCACCCAAATTAATCTAGCTTAAGTGTGCTAAACATCACCTTAAATGCGATCAAACACTTTAATCGGATCAAGATGGTAGTCTGTCGGGTTTCACCCGATACAACCATGTATTTGAGATCGAAACAAGCATACAAATACTTGTACGAAGATGAGCCCAGAGATTACAACAATCAAGATGAAAACATCATAGAGGTTCATATTTATTTATTACAAACCAAGTTCAAATTCATAAAGTGGTTCAGAGTTCAAGTGTTGCAGAAAGAAACGATAATCTAACGACGATACATGACAGCATGGTGAAGCCGTCCATGACATCACTCACCACAGTCCTCGCCCGCCAAGGATGTGTCCCACTCAACCATCCATCCCGGAGGGAGCTGGCACAACCAAATCAAACTAGCAACCATTTCATCAATTTCATTACCTGAAAATAAAGCCACAAGCAAGGCTGAGTATACTAATACTCCGCAAGGCTTACCCGATAGGTGGTATCTAATCCACGGACTCCTAGACATGCAAGGCTTTTTGGCTGAGGGATTATTTTTGCCAAAAGCTTCTAAAGTGGGTCCTTGCTTTCAAGTTTTAGCATCAAATTCTAGTTGATTATCCATTCCAGATAAGCATCTATTCTAAGCAAGCATGGTAGAATAAGCAATTTAATGAAGCCTCAATATTAAGCGTCATCATTGTTCATCTTCTTACTCAATGCAGCATAGTTGTCAAGCAGTCTCAATAACTGCGAAAAACAGACGATTCAAATCGAATTTCTTAACTTTGCAAGGTGGATCTAAACACACGACATGCGCATACCGCGATGGGTCCACACATTATCAACGGTTTCCATCAATCCCTGGTGCGTGTCCAGGGCCCACTTCCCTTGGATACAAGGCCCCACCTGTCCTCGGAACGACATCGTGCTGTGGCCGCACTTGTACCCACATGATGCACCAAGGGAACCATTTCCAGAGAGAGTGGGGAAAAAGTTCACGCCCCGATTCAATTATGTACTAGGCTTACCGATTACCATATTCTCAGCATGTGTTTAGTACGTTGAAAACTTGACCATGAACATCGTCACGTTTCGACCTTAGCAATTTCCTCTATACAGACGGGGCATCAACAAATTCAGGAACATCGCACAAAGGCCTGCTCGTCGACCTTATGATTCCAACATAAGTAAACATGCAACTCCTATATCTCGCGAGTGATAGAAAATCACTCGACTTTTACCGTGTCCCTATTTAGCATATCAACTAAGCGACATAACATGCTAGTATTCGAAACATGGGTACTAGGAGCATGCAACTAGGGTTCCAATACAACTCCTATGAACTTAATGCACACACATAAGTAACAAGAATATTGTAAAAATTTGGAAAGCAGGGTTATGCTCCGGGGCTTGCCTTCCTGCCTTGAATCAGCCTTGGGCTCTTCCAAACTTTGGTTCGGGCCTTGGTTTGCCTCGATCACGTTCAGCTCACCCTCCTGCTACCCTTCTTCGCATTCCGGGATGAGCTCATACGTTCCATTGGCAATGTTAGCTTCTACACGAGATGCATATGCATAAGATTTCTTTTATAATCTTTCATGACGTAGGTTTTATTTCGTTAACCATTACAAAAACATGGGGTGTATTTTCTTTTGGCCACATTTACCTAGCCAAGTTTATAAACATTTCTTTTGGCCACATTCACCTAGACAAGTTTATAAACATTTCTTTTCTTCACAAAACACGCTTGGCTGGAAAGAAAACATAGATTTTATTTTGATGGTGATTGTGTACACATATAAAATTCTTAGAAATTTATTATTCAAAAGATAACAGGTCATGCTATTTGGGTACTGTTTAGCAAAGATTAATATTTCACTATTTTTTATTCAATCTTAAATTTTCTCTTTTACAGAACGACTCTTAGAACTTTTCAATGTTTACAACTATGCCCTTGCGGTTTTGCACTAAGAACCCTTAAACTGAAACCTAGATTACAATGGGGTCCTTGGCCGGCTGGTGGCTCGGGGAGCTTGATTCTGGCGATGTGGGGCTGCAAGATCATGGGCTAGGGTCATGAGGGCGACGAGGGACTCACCAGCTATTGGTTTGGTGTAGGACTCGGGGTCGGAGGAGGGCCGGTGATGGCTCACGGCGGAGTAGTGGCGGCGTGGCCGCTTCGGCTTCGGTTCCGGCGATGGTGGCGGCGGTGGTGGAGGTTTGTGGGGCTGGGAAGGTGGAGTGGTGGTAGGGGAAGGCGCTCGTGCACTTGGGTAGCGACGGGGATGGCCGGGAGGGAGTGCTCGTCGTGTGGTGGCAATGACGGAGCGACGTTGATGAGTGCGGCTGGCGAGGCATGGGCACGGGGCCCTTTTATAGGCGGCAAAGGGAAGGGGAGGGGTGAGGTGTCGAGGCGAAGCCTCGCAACTCATTGGCGCGGCGGGGCGATGGCCGGGCGCACGGGGAGTGGCTTGGCGTGCCGTGGCCCGCGCCGGCGCTCCACGGCGTGTTGCGGGCAGCGGTTGTCCACCGTGGATTTTGCCGTGCAGGGAGGGAGATCACGCGCGCCGAGGTTGGGTGAGCTGCTGCGCGTGCCTGTGCTGTTGCCTCGCTGCCGGCCATTGGCTGGGCACGGCGCGGCGGCAGGCATCGCGCGTCGCGTGGCGATGGCGAGCGCGTTGACCACGCGGGGGTTGGGCGAGCTGCTGCACATGCCTGTGTTGTTGCCTCGCTGCCGGCCATTGGCTTGGCACGGCGCGGCGGCAGGCATCGCGCGTGGCGTGGTGATGGCGAGCGCGGTAACCGCGCCCAGGGCACATCGCGTGTGCGTGGCGTGCGAAGGGGCCGTCTTCAACACGAATTTTCTCACCAATTTTGAACTACACATTTGAATCTCCAAATATAAAAGTTGGAGTTCAAAGTATAGGTTACAACTTTTGTAAAAGCCGACTTATGAAAAACTCGATTGATTTGGAGATATACTTGGGAGAAGTTTGGTGGAACGCTGGCCAAAACTGGCTTTGAAAATGATTCGATTTTCTCAATTTTTGAACACCTTCCACCCAAAATCAAGAAAAGTGCCAATCATAAAAGTTGCTCCATTTGAAGAGATCTATCACTTTTATATTTGCCAAAATATGAGTTCTTATATAAAATTTGTTTTTATTTGCTTCCAAGTGCATCATTACAAGGGTGTTTAACACTTAACCATTTCGATTTTTCTTTTATTTATTTCTTAATTTCTCTTGATTTGGCTCTTAACTATTTGAGATGTCACAAAGACCGGTAGGGAGGGGTGGGGCAATGATTGCGAGAGAGGAGAGCCCAACGTGAACCAAGGTGGAGACGATTTTTTCCGCGCACAAGAGAACACCACGGCAAGCGGGAAGTACAGACATGGCTGCTTTACACGTATGTGGCGTGGACCGTATACATGCAGCCCGCAGCCCGACAGCCTTGCACGAAGTCCGATTTTTTAGCCCGTCCCAAGCCCGGCCCAGCCCGTAACTCTTCGGGCTCGGGCTGGCCTGGCCCGATAGTTCGTGCTAAGCGTGGGCCTATCCCTCGGCCCGACGGGCGGCCCGACACGACACGATTTTAATGTGCCGGCCCGAAATGGCCCATTCCCTATCGACCCAACAACAGCCTACTAACTGCCTAACTCTCACTCGTCCGTCCGTCCCCCCTTCCTCTCCCTGTGACCTGCTACCTACCGCTGCCTGACCGCCTCTCCCCTATCTCTCGCATGGCTCTATGCCTCAATCCTCCCCTTCCTCTCCAAACCTCCACTCCCCTCCGGCCAGCAGCGGTGGCGGCAGCGTGAGCAGGTAGTGGCAGCGGCCCGAGGGGCTGGAGCAGTGGGTGCGGCGTGGGAGGCTGGCAGCGGCGGGTGCGACGCAGGATAGAGCGACGGCGGTTCGCGCGGGAGGTCTGGAGCGGCGACGGCCTGAGGCGCTGGAGCGGCAGGAGGCCACCGGCGGCAGCTTGCGTGGGCACGAGGGGCCGGGAGCAGTGGCAGTGCGCGAGGAAGGCTGACGGCAAGGAGGTTGGGCGGCAGCGCAGGGGCTGGTTGTGGGGAGCGGCAACAGCGATGGCGAGAGTCCCTGTTGCGGCGTCCGGGGAGCGGCTGCGACGGCGTGGGGCCCGATGGGCCTCGCTGGCCCCGAAGCCAGCCGTGCTGTTCGGGCCAGGCCCAGCACGAAAAGGCCTTGCGGGGTCGTGCTTGGGCTAGCACGGGACGGCACGATGAATCCGTCGTGACGGGCCAGGCCTGGCACGAAAATTAACGGGCCTTGACGGGCCCATGCCGGACTGGGCCGAGCGGCCCAAATGTACATCTATAGACTGTAGTACGGTAACAGTAAGTTGATGCCTCTATCGTTGAGGGAATTCTTCCCCTCCATGGATAGGTATACACGGCCATGTTTAGAATCTCGACAAAAAATCCCGCCGAACTGGCCGCGGTGACCGTGTGGTACCATTCCGTGAGACCCCGTCCCCCACCGCGATTTGCCTAAGGATCTAAATGCGCTGCACCCCCCACAGCACACAGAATCGAATCGTTTTCCCCTGTACCTTCTCTGCCTCTGCCGTTCCCTTACTCTCGCTCCCGTTCCCAAACCTCGCCACATTCGCCTCTGTCGAGATGTGTTGGAGAGTCACCAGCACGAGACTCGCTGATAGTGTTTGGTTCGAGAGTGTAAACGGAAACGGTAATGAAATCGAATTACATTGGGACTGTAAACGATGTATTGGATTGCAGTCTTTGTTTGGTTCCGATCTGTAATGGAATCAGATAGCTCTTGCGTTGCGTGCTAGGCAGATTTCAGCCTGATCTAATTATGCAGGAGACAGCTGGGGAAGGACGGATGTGTTGGACATGCATGCATGGATGCTGCTGTCGCAGGATATGAAATGGGCAAGGGGCTGAGGGGTAGAAGAAACGACGCTGGGAATCAATTACGCTCGGTTGGGGAAGGACGGATGTCTTGGACATGCATGCATGGATGCTACTGTCGCTGGATATGAAATGGGCAAGGGGCTGAGAGGGTAGTGGGGCAGAAGAAACGACGTTGGGAATCAATTACACTCGATTAGGAGCGGTATCGGTCTCTCTACCAGCTGGTATCTGATTACTCTGATTACGCGGGATGCGATTGCGGAAGCGCTGAAACAAACACGTAACAACACAATCGAAAACCGTGTGTAATCAGGTTACGCAATTGGATACCGTAGCTGGTATCTGATTACTCTGATTACGCGGGATGTGATTGCGGAAGCGCTGAAACAAACACGTAACGACGCAATCGGATACCGTGTGTCATCAGGTTACGCAATCGGATACCGTGTGTAATCAGGTTCCACAATCGGATACCGTGTGTAATTGTTGAAATAATGGGCCTAGCCCATAGTAATTTCAGAATTCCAAATAAATCTCAAAGGCCCATGTGGGCAAGAGGTGGAGTGGTGCAAGTCTTTAGTCCCACATTGCTAGTGGAGGAGAGGGATGACCAACTTAAATATGGAAGTTGTCTCCACTCCTCCAAGCTATGTGTGTGGGGAGAGAAGGAGAGCTTCACACGTGCGCGCTCGCTCGCCACGCCACGCCACGCCTCGCCTCGCCGGGCGAGGTGGGGCGAAGGGCGCGGGCGTGCGGCACCTGCATGAATGGTCCGCCGAAATCTGGCCCCTCGCCTTGCGGGGGCGCGGCTTCCTTTTGCCGTTTTATTTTTTGGTTACTTGGTCTTTAAGTCAGCGAGATATATGGAATCCTAATCGGTTTAGATCACGATCACGATGTGAGAATCGTGGGCTCTCCTATATATGCGACCTACTGGCCTCTACCTAAAACAGATCTATTCGAGCTAGGGTTTTTGCCTCCTCTCGCTGCTACGCCGCCACCGTAGTCTACTCCATCCCGATTGTTGGCGTGCACCGGCGATTGGGAGAGCAGGTCTCCGGAACCATCGTCTTCAGCGATCCTGCACCGGGAGAGGGCGAATAAGATTTTTGGGAAGCGCTCTGCGCGACTACTCGATCGCTTCCTCCGCTTCGTCAAGTTCTTCATCGACTCCTTCACCATGGCTCGTCTACCTCTTCGTCACTCGGGCGTCACTCGCCGTCGCGAACAACGTCAGGCTGCTGTTTGTCGTCGCCTGCTGTACCCGGTAGTTGTCCAAGAGCCGATCTTCATCAAGAAAGAAACATACGATCTCTTATCTCAAGTTATGTCTTCCATACTATCTATTATGATCTGTTGCAGTCTGATAGCACTGGATAGTATGGTAGAATATGTGATTCTATTTGCAATGATAGACTTGTCTAGATCTTGGGTAGACATGTCTAGTTTAATATGCTATCTGTTCATAATATTCATGATTTATTTCTGGATTAAATTAAAACTAAAAGTGCTTATATATCCAACAATCCAAAAATCTTATTGTTGGCACTTTAGTTTTATGGCTGGATTTCTTGATGCACTGAGGCCAGCACCGTTTGCTAGCGTGCACTTCAAGAGGTGGCAGGTGAAAGCCACGCTGTGGCTTACTGCCATGAAGGTGTTCTGGGTGTCCAATGGCAAGCTGGAAGGGGTTCTCACTCCTGAAAAGGAGAAAGAATATTCGGAAGCCAACACAATCTTCTTGGGCGCTGTGATTGGTGCACTTGCAGAACATCTGTAGGATGTGTACCTCTATCACACAGTCGCAAAGGAGTTGTGGGACGATTTGACTGCCAACTACGGTGGCTCAGATACTAGCACTGAACTGTACATAATTGAGCAGTATCATGACTACAAGATGGTTGACGGAAAATCAATAGTCGCTCAGGCTCATGAATTACAGTGCATGGTGAAGGAACTCGATCTGCTAAAGATTGTCGTGTCCGACAAGTTTGTGGCTGGGGGCATTATTACCAAGTTACCTCCATTCTGGAGGGACTTCGCCACTTCTCTCAAACACAAGACAAAAATTTCTGTTTCAGACCTGATTGCATCTCTTGATGTTGAGGAGAAAGCTTGGGCTAAAGATGGATGATCTAAAGCTATTGATGGTCAGACCAGTGCCAATATGGTGCACCAATCACATCACAATGGCAATGGTGGCAAGGGCAAGGGCAAGAACAATAAGCCTAAGCAGTCCACTACCTTTAAGAAGAAGAAGAACAAGGAGAACGAGGGATGCTTCGTGTGCGGTTCTACTGACCATTGGGCAAAGAAGTGCCCAAACCGCAAAGGAAGAAAACCTCCACAGCAGAAATCTGTGAGCATGGTGACCAGCGTTGGAGACGGAAATAGTGGGTATGGTAATTTACATTCTGTTTTTTCAGTGTTTCAATCTACTAATACTTGGTGGCTTGATACTGGTGCTAATGTTCATGTGTGTGCTGATGCCTCCTTGTTTTCATCTTACCAGGTCGCTCGGGATTCCTCTGTCCTAATGGGGAATGGGTCACATGCTTCTGTTCATGGTGTTGGTACAATAGATCTGAAGTTTACTTCGGGAAAGATCGTGCAGCTGAAGAACATGCAGCATGTCCCTTCCATCAGGAAGAATCTAGTTAGTGGCTCCCTTTTGTGTAGGGATGGTTTTAAGGTAGTGCTTGAGTCTAATAAAATTGTCGTGTCTAAGAGTGGACAGTTTATTGGTAAAGGCTATGAGTGCGGAGGCTTGTTCCGCTTTTCCCTTTCAGATTATTGCAATAAGTCTGTGAACTATATTTGTGATGGTATTAATGAGAGTGATGCTAGTGTTTGCCATTCACGTTTATGTCATTTTAATTTTGGTTCTATGTCTCGACTTTCCAGCCTGTGTTTAATTCCGAATTTTTCCATTGTCAAAGGTTCTAAGTGCCATAGTTGTGTGCAATCTAAGCAACCTCGAAAACCTCACAAGGTGGCCGAGGAGAGACACTTGGCACCACTTGAACTAATTCATTCTGATATATGCGAGATGAATGGTGTGTTGACCAAAGGTGGAAAAAGATATTTCATGACTTTGATAGATGATGCGTCTAGATATTGCTATGTATATTTATTGAAAACGAAAGATGAGGCTCTTAACTACTTTAAAATCTATAAGGCTGAAGTTGAGAATCAACATGAGAAAAAGATCAAGAGAATTAGGTCTGATCGTGGTGGCGAGTATTTCTCTAATGATTTCAATTTGTTCTGTGAAGAACATGGTATTATACATGAGAGGACGCCTCCCTATTCGCCCCAATCAAACGGGGTTGCCGAAAGAAAGAATCGCACTTTGACTGACTTGGTGAACACCATGTTAGACACCAGTGGATTATCTAAGGCATGGTGGGGGGAGGCTGTATTGACTTCATGTCATGTCCTGAATAAAGTACCCATGAAGAATAAGGAGAAAACTCCCTATGAAGAATGGATTGGAAGAAAACCATCACTTTCATACTTACGCACTTGGGGTTGCTTGGCCAAAGTTAGTGTGCCAATCAACAAGAAACATAAGTTGGGACATAAAACTGTGGATTGTGTCTTTTTGGGATATGCTCATCATATCATAGCCTATAGATTTTTAGTTGTTAAATTAGAGGTGCCTGATGTTCATGTTAATTCCTTGATGAAGTCTCGTGATGTTACTTTCTTTGAGAATATATTTCCTATGAAACATTTGCATAGTATGTCTAGACTATCTTCTGATGTGATTGCTGAGACAACTCCTGAACCTATTGTGCTTTCTGATCATGCTGAACAAACACTTGAGCCAGTTCATGAGGAGGTTAACAGTGAAGCTCCTAAGAGGAGCAAGAGACAAAGAACTGCAAAGTCCTTTGGTGATGATTTCACTATCTATCTCGTAGATGATACTCCTAAGACTATTTCAGAGGCATTTGCATCTCCAGATGCAGATGATTGGAAAGAAGCTATCCATAGCGAGATGGACTCTATTCTTTCTAATGGAACTTGGGAGGTTATTGATCGACCGTATGGTTGTAAACCTGTGGGTTGCGAGTGGGTGTTCAAAAAGAAGCTTAGGCCTGATGGTACTATTGATAAGTACAAGGCTTGACTTGTGGCTAAGGGTTATACCCAGAAAGAAGGTGAAGATTTGTTTGACACTTAATCACCTGTTGCGAGATTGACTAGTATTCGAGTATTACTTTCCCTTGCTGCCTCACATGGTCTTCTCGTCCATCAGATGGATGTTAAGACAGCTTTCCTTAATGGAGAGTTGGATGAGGAAATTTATATGAATTAGCCTGATGGGTTTGTAATAAAGGGTCAAGAGAACAAGGTGTGTAAATTGCTGAAATCTTTGTATGGCCTAAAAGAAGCACCTAAGCAGTGGCATGAGAAATTTGATACTACACTCATATCAGCAGGCTTTTCTGTCAATGAGTCTGATAGATGTGTGTACTACCATCATGGTGGAGGTGAGGAAGTTATATTGTGCTTGTATGTCGATGACATACTGATCTTTGGTACAAATCTTGACGTGATTAAAGAGGTCAAGTCATTTCTGTGCCAAAATTTTGACATGAAAGATCTGGGAGAGGCAGATGTAATTCTGAATATCAAGTTGATCAAAGGAGAGAATGGGATTAGTCTCACGCAATCTCATTATGTGGAAAAGGTCTTGAGCCGGTTTGGTTTCAAGGACAGTAAGCCTTCTCCCACACCTTATGATTCGAGCTTGATACTTCGGAAAAACAAGAGAATTGGTAGAGACCAATTGAGATACTCTCAGATTATTGGATCACTTGTGTATTTAGCCAGTGCTATTAGGCCTGACATCTCATATGCTATTTGCAAACTGAGCCGGTTTACCTCTAATCCGGGAGATGATCATTGGCGTGCGCTTGAGCGAGTCATGCACTATTTAGTTGGTACTATGGATTACGGAATCACTACTCCGGGTATCTTGCGGTACTGGAAGGCTATAGTGATTCAAATTGGATATCTGATGCTGATGAACTGTATGCCACAAGTGGATACGTCTTCACTCTTGGTGGTGGTGCTGTTTCATGGAGGTCATTCAAACAGACTATCTTAACGAGGTCTACCATGGAAGCAGAACTTGCAGCATTAGATACAGCCACAATTGAGGCTGATTGGTTACGTGAACTCTTGATGGACTTGCCTATTGTCGAGAAACCTATGCCGACAATACTTATGAATTGTGACAATCAAATGGTGATAGTCAAAGTGAACAATTCTAAGGACAATATGAAGTTATCAAGACACGTTAAGAGACGTCTGAAATCTGTTAGGAAAATGAGAAACTTCGGAGTAATATCATTGGATTACATCTCAATTGATAAGAACTTGGCAGGTCAGTTCACTAAGGGGCTGTCACGTAATGTGATAGACAGTGCATCAAAGGAGATGGGTATGAGACCCATATGAGCTACACCATGGTGGTAACCCAACCTATGTGATCGGAGATCCCGTGAAGTAGGATCTGGGAAGAACAAGCCATTGGATAGCATGAGAGTATTCTACTAACCCACTCGAGAAATGATGCAACACTCTCAAACCACTGCATGGTAGGCTGGCTACTGCCTTAATATATTTTGTTGGCTTTAATTAGCAAAGATGTTGCCCTGCAGAACATCTTGAAAAAATATACCTATATGAGCCCGACTGTTGTAAGGTCGCAGTCTGTGAGACTTGGGTGATCTCTATTAAGCTCATGAAGAGACCAGGGAGTACGACCTATATGCTCCACCCGCGGGGTAGGCTACAGGCAGCCAGGTACTAGTCCCGACTTTGAGTGAAACTTGTCTGCACAAAACTTGCAATTCAAGGCTTAGTTCATTGTTCAAGTTGTGGATGAATGTAGCTTGAAGCTCTAGGCGAGAGTTCAACTTAACAGTCCTCGCTGAAACACTAGTATATAAACAACAGTGAGAAACAGGCAAAATCTCTGATGGGCATTTGAGATCTGGTGGGGGATTGTTGAAATAATGGGCCTAGCCCATAGTAATTTCAGAATTCCAAATAAATCTCAAAGGCCTATGTGGGCAAGAGGTGGAGTGGTGCAAGTCTTTAGTCCCACATTGCTAGTGGAGGAGAGGGATGACCAACTTAAATATGGAAGTTGTCTCCACTCCTCCAAGCTATGTGTGTGGGGAGAGAAGAAGAGCTCCACACGCGCACGCTCGCTCACCACGCCACGCCTCGCCTCGCCTCGCCGGGCCGGGCTGGGCGGGACGGGGCGAAGGGCGGGCGGCACCTGCGTGAATTGTCCTCCGAAATCCGACCCCTCGCCTTGCGGGGTCGCGGCTTCCTTTTGCCGTTTTATTTTTTGGTTACTTGGTTTTAAGTCAGTGAGATATATGGAATCCTATTCGGTTTAGATCACGATCGCGACGTGAGAATTGTGGGCTCTCCTATATATGCGACCTACCGGCCTCTACCTAAAATAGATCTATTCGAGCTAGGATGTTTGCCTCCTCTCGCTGTTGCGTCGCCACCGTAGTCTACTCCATCCCGATTGTCGGCGTGCACCAGTGATTGGGAGAGCAGGTCTCCGGAACCGTCGTCTTCAGCGATCCTGCACCGGGAGAGGGCGAATAAGATTTTTGGGAAGCGCTCTGCGCGACTGCTCGATTGCTTCCTCCGCTTCGTCAAGTTCTTCATGGACTCCTTCACCATGGCTCGTCTACCTCTTCGTCACTCGGGCGTCACTCGCCGTCGCGAACAACGTCAGGCTGCTGATCGTCGTCGCCTGCTGTACCCGGTAGTCGTCCAGGAGCCGATCTTCATCAAGAAAGAAACGTACGATCTCTTATCTCAAGTTATGTCTTCCATACTAGCTATTATGATCTGTTGCAGTCTGATAGCACTGGATAGTATGTAATTCCATTTGCAATGATAGACTTGTCTAGATCTTGCGTAGACATGTCTGGTTTAATCTGCTATTTGTTCATCATATTCATGATTTATTTCTGAATTACATTAAAACTAAAAGTACTTATATATTGATTTATTTCTGGATTAAATTAAAACTAAAAATGCTTATATATATTGATTTATTTCTAGGTTAAATTAAAACTAAAAGTGCTTATATATCCGACAGTAATCAGGTTACGGATACCTTACACCAAACGCTATACCTGTGCCTAGCTCCCTGCGATCACTGTCAACCTGTTGCTAGGCCACATAGCGCCGAGATTCTCCTCCAGCTCCAGATTGCAGCCGTGCAGCGAGATCGGGGAAGGAACCTCCCTGCGCTGAAATATGTAATATCCGGCAAAATTAGCTCTTTTTTAGTTCACCCCTAACTCCCAATTTTGGCACTATGCAAAAAGAAGGTTCCCATCACATCAAACTTGCGGTACATACATGGAGTACTAAATGTAGACGAAATTAAAAACTAATTGTACAGTTTTGTTGTACTTTGCACAGTTTTGTTGTACTTTGCGAGACGAATCTTTTAAACCTAATTAGTCAATGTTTGGACAATAATTCACAAATACAAACGTGGACAATAATTCACAAGGCATAATTTGACACCTCCAAACTTTGACAACTAAAGCATAATTTGACACCTGACAACTAGCCTTAGGGGCACCCGATGAATGAGATGACCAAGGGCAACTAATTTTATAAGCTAGTGGTGTGAGATGATGACCATCGGTGCGGATTCATGACTGGCGGCGCTAACTGCTCTGTGTTGGAGAAGAAAGGGAAAGCAAAGGAGAGGTCTTGCGTAGTTGACTTGGATGGGCTGCAGCTAGTAAATGAATTGGACGGGACTCGGATAGGGGCACGACAGCCCATCCCACTTTTATTTCTATTTTGTTCTTGTATTTTTCTTATTAACTTTTAATAAGAGTACTAAAATACTGTCAAAATCATCTTCTACTCATACTGATGAATCGAACTATTATCAGCCACAAGGATTTAAAGTCATTTTATACTTAGAAAAGATAATTCTCTCGATAACAGATTTTCAAGAAATTCGAATTCTAAATGAGCAACAACAATTGTTTATTTTGCGCCTCCATATGCGACGGTACTCAATACTAGGATCTCTTAACATCTATGGCCACCACAGCTGCTTGGAGCAACAGCGTCGGTCACACAAATCCATCGACCGAAGGTGGACGAAGCGAGCTAGAGAGTAGCTAGATAGCTAGTCCTGCTTGACGCCGGGGTTCTCCTTGGCGTCCTTGGCGGGGATCTCGTGCACCACCCTGACGGGCTTGAGCACGCCCTCCTCGTCCGGCTGCCCCGCCGACGACCGCACCTCCACCGTCTGCACCGTCTTCTTCACCGTGTCCTGCTGCTGCTGCTGCTGCTTGTCCGCTCCATCAGCAGCGGCGTCCTACATGTAACAAATTAAGATCAAGATCAGCAACAGATCATTTCATCGCCAAATGAAGCACAGCAAGCTAATTAACCAAGATATGCGCACCTGGGAGGTGGCCGGGCTGCCGGCGTTGGTGTTGTTGGTCGACATGCCGTGCGCGGCCGGCCGGGCCGCAGCAGGCAACGGGCGGCGGCGGGGCCGGACAGACTCTGTTGGGGCGATGCGTTAGATTGGTGTCCACCGTGTGCGTTGGGCGCAGCAGTTGCAGGGCTGCTACCAAGCGCTACTACTTGGCTTTTGTTGTGGTGGCCGAAGCTGCGGGAAGGGGCCTAGGTGGCGCTTGGGCGGCGGACAAGTGCCGGCCGCGGAGCCGATGACGCCGCGCAGGGCCGCATCCGCCGAACACCTGTCCGCTCCGGCTACAGTGTAGCCATATTTTTATCTTAGCACAGGTACGTAGGAAGGTCGAATTGATCTCTTTCATTTTCTATATCACGACACGACTACCACAGCTACAAGCCATATCCACGTTACGGATATGTTTTAATTAATTAGATTAGTTGTCCAAAATAATTGAATTAAATAGGGGCGGTGGTTAAGGAAGTTAGTAAAAAAACTACCAAAATACCCATGCGTTGCTACTGAAATGATAATCGTATTTTTAAAACTTGTAATTTTTTTTATTTTTATCACTATATATTTATTGCATTTCTGTTAACATATATCCTTATACTGAAATAATTATTTATTTTTCGAACACAATAAACTAAAATATTTATTGTTTGATGCTCTCTTGTTTGTTTACGAGGATATATAGTGTCTGGTTGTTGTTCACAAGAAAGAGTGTTTGAGTATTTTAAATGGAGCTCAAAGTTTGAAAGGTGGGCTGTTTGGACTGTCAGAAGTGTATTGGAAATTTCTAAAACTAAAATTGGGATGTTCAGTTCCTGGCCGAAAGTCAGAGCTCTCAACCTTCCAAACCAAAGATCTTTTTGAGCAAAGTTCCTATCTAGAACTTGCGGCCCTATAGTACCTCCACAAGTTTGGTTAAAAGCGCTTGGAGAGTTTGTTATTGGACTTGGATGATATGTGCTTGAGAAAAGATGGCCTTTCTGTGGCGGAACCGTCCAACTTAAACTCGTTTAAGTGTGCCTAATTACTATCAAAACAACAATTATCTAAAACGTACTTAAAACAGTGTAAGTCCGGTAGTCTGCCGAGGGTTCACAAAACTCCTCGAAAACCTCCACAGTGTATTCCATAGCCATAAATCAGGATCGATTCCACGATGGGATAGCATCAACAAATATTACATTTTTATATACATACCAGAGGTACGATTTATTACAAACCATAGATTAAAAGAAACTTAACAGTACAAGTTAAACCATTACTAAGAGTTTAAAATATAAACCAGTCTGGGGCAAGTAATTAAACATCTTAGTTTATTCTGGGGTATCATGAGACTCATAAGATACCCTAGTTCTTCGAAGCTTCCTCCTCGGTGGGTCCCTGCTGGGTTTCTGAAAACAGCAACAAAGGATCCTCTGAGTACAAAGTACTCAGCAAGTCTGACCCGTCTAACCAATATAAATACTTTTTTATACTATATGATAGCTTTATGGTGTATTGGTTGACTCACATTTTGCAGAAAGAGCTTACTATAAGTGAAACCTTAGTTTTATCTTTTATTTCAGATTGAGTTTGTTACCTGACCAGTCTAGATGAAGAAAATATTTTAGCAACCAAATGGAACTATGTCACACAGCATATTTATTCAAAGCAAACGGTTCCCTTCTCTTTGTTACACTACGATGCTCAAACAATGATCAAGTGCATTCATATCCGAGAATTGCGGCGATCCGGACTAATTTACATCCTGTAGGAGATACCCGACCACCAGCTATGTATAATTGTCCAGGTTGCACATAATGACCTTTCGATTAGCTATACCCAACTATCGAAAATATGACTACTCGAACCCAGGCACGCACCCCCACATGGGACCCCAAGTTTGGCCTGATCTCCAATGCGAGTTTCAGGCTACACCCCTGCCCTTCCACTGCATGCCAAGCACGGGTACGAAATATTTCTGATCAGAGAGCCAACTAACCTACCGGGCTTGCTGGTTCCCATGTGACAGTAAGTAATCAGGTAATATCACTTGATCACTGGTTAAAACAATGAACAGTCCTTAATCAAATAAACTGAGTAGACGGAACTACGGAACTCAAGACTTTCATCCAAGCTTCCATCCACTACCTTCCAAAACAGGTCATTTCCTTGATATACATATGTATGACAATGTTACCTTAGGTTGCTGAGTACCATAAGTACTCAGAAAGGATAAAGGTAGCATGACTATACTTTGCTAAGCATGGGATACTTACTAATTATTTGGAATAGGTGGCAAAGATGTCCTTAATAACAAGGTTGGATTATGCATAATAGTAAGTTTTCAATCAACTTCTAGACTTAATGCATTCATAAAGAAAATAACCAATAGTTGGACACATGAAACAATAACCCCCAAAGTAGATAGGCTTAAATGCATCGGGGCTTGCCTTGATCCACAAAAAGTTAGCATCTTCAGACGATCCTGCTTCACAAGGGACCAACTCGATAACCTCCTCAAACTCTGGAGGTTCTTCAGAAATTTCCAAAAATTCCACTTCTGGAGCTTCAGTATCTACGATAAAGTGCATGCATGAGTCTGAGATGCAACTTTTTAAGCACAAGACTATACAACTTACTTCATGATAAAGTTGCAAGCCAACAATAAGTTAGACAACTTAACTTCATGATAAAGTTGCAAGCTAACAAAACTTTACCCATAACGACTAACCCACGATTTAAACTTCCTTTATTTATCCCATTTTAGGCTTTTCTTTTTATTTTTGAAAAGCATTTGAATTAATTTCTAATGTAAAAGAAAATGCAGAACTATAGATTAATATTTGTTTGGAATTAATCGAAACATTATTCAGAATTTTATTTATTTATAAAGCTTAAGCATTACTTAAATATTTTAAGGAAAAGCATTAAATAAATACATAATCTTTATCTTTTTATTTAAATACGTAAACCTTTTCTTTTATTTTAGAAAAGCATTATAATAATTTTCTAATCTCAAAACTTAATTCCTATGATTTAATAATAATTTGTGAATAAGAAAGCATTATTCAGAATTTTATGCTTTTAATAAAGGTTAAGCAATAATTTAAAAACCTTAATCGAAAGGCATTAAATAAATACCTAGATTGTATTATTTTTCCTAGGGTTTAATAATTTTAATGCCTAAAGGAAAATAAAACAATCCTAATAAAATTGGTTTCACTATTTTTGGACACTTCTACAATTTCCAGTGAATTAAATGGTGTGGCAGTTATTTAAATCTATTTTTAAAACTGAAAATCCTGAACCTTATTCGAATAACCCCCTGGAATTCTTTTTACACCCAGCCCTATTCTACCCCTCCTCACTGGCGCGTGGGGCCCCTTGGCCAGGCACCCAACCCGACCCAAGTCAGAGCGCCTAGGTAGGTAGCTCCAGCAGCTCGCCGCTGGCAGCCTTGCCAGTGACGGGGCTCGGCCAGGGAGCACCCCCAGGCCCTGGCGCACCTGCGGGTGGTGGCGGCCCCCACGGAGGTGGCCTGAGCCGGGCCCTCCACGGGCGATGGCGCCATGGCCGGTGGCCGGCCGGCGCAAGGCCCGACGGCGGCACAAGAACAACCTTCGACGCGACCTACGGCCTCTACACGACCTAGCTATGCTTGAGGACCAACAATTGAAGGGAAAGGGTCGGCATGGAGGAGCTCACCGAGAGGATAGTGGTGGCAGCGGGCAGACAGAAACGGCGGTGATTAGGGGCTTGACGGCGAGGAACTGAGCAACGGTTGGCCTTAGGGCATCGTGGCGAGGCTAGAGGTGCTATTGGTGGGCGCGGGTGCGAAGGGAATGGCGGCGGGGGTGATGGCTGGCGATGGCGCTGGCTCGCTCGAGCTCTGTTCTTGCCAGTGAAAACTGACGGGGGATAGAACGGATAGGTGCGGGAGGTGATTTATACAAATTTTTACCGCTGCATGCCATCCACCTCGACTTGTGGCAGGTGTACGTGGATGCGAATGTGGTTCAGCTCGTCGCGCTGGCCGGCGCTCTGAGATGCCGGCGGCGGCACGGCTCCTCCCCTATTTCTCTACTCTATCCCCCTCTTTCTTTCTTCCTTTTTCTGCAATTTTTGGAGCCAAGAATCTCTAAAATTTTGAACCAATCTCTCAAAGTGTAGAGGACACCAAGGACAACATTTTCTAGATTGGCTCCGAGTCAAGATTAACACTCTAAGATCGAGATTTTTCAGCCCAAAGTTCGGCCAAAATACTCTAACTGAACTTGGACGATTCAGTTTTGTCAGGTTCCAAAACAGGGACTTCTGCCCTAATTTGAGCTCAATTTAAATTGCTCAAACTCGTTCCATATCATCCACCCTTCACCTATCTTTGTTCTCCAACTAACAAAGATTCCATTTTGCACAAGATCCCATATAACTTTTACACTGTATTTTTCTGAAATATTCTCCAAACATTGCTAATCGATACTGTTTTGAGTTTGGATTATTTCGACGAGAAGGCTGGAATTCGCATATCTTGCCTAATTTGAGCTTCATTTTAAATTTGAATTCCCCACTTTCTTTAGCCAACAATATCTCATTTACCTCTTCCATAGACCCTATTTCACTAATATCCAAAAACATTTGCTCACTTACATGGAAGATTCTTCAGAAACTTGTCCCAAAGTTGTGTACTCACTAATATTTTCAGATTCGCGTGTTTTCGGACGATACATAGTAACTTCATCGATTTGAGAGGTTTACGACTTGAATTAGACCCCAAGCTTCACTCTTTTGAGTTCTAAATACTCTCAAGTCTCAACTTCATATCTTTGCCAATTTATCCAAATTTGAAACTCCAAATTGCAAATTTGGTCGAATTTGGCTAAACTTTGACTTTGGCCCAATTTACCTTCCTTTAATCCAAATTTCACCATTAGCTTCTTACTGTCATACTTAAGTTGTCATTAACACTGGGTGTTACACTTTACGTGCTTTGGAGGTAACTGACGGGAGCAAATTCTAAAGGTTTAGTGTAACCGGTGTTTTTCCCAAAGTTCAGAGACTTGTATCTTTTGATCCTTTGATCTATGGAACCAAATCCCTATCTAGCACATGTAGCTCGTTGATCTAGATACATCGTTGGGGAAGGGACTGCTTTTCTGTGTTTTTGGAGCAGTAACTGGTAGCAGCAGCTCGCAGTGCTGCCACTACCGCTTAAGCCGCCTCGGTGAAAATCCTCACGCGCCACGCGCCAACAATGCAGCAGGGCCACGAGCAGGCAAGCAAGCAAGACGTGGTCGGGCGGATAGCGGTGAAGATTGAAAAAAGTTATAGCACCGGCGCCATCGTCATCTTTTTTCCTACTCCTGCTAGTGCCGCCCGCCACATCTTGCTGCCATTTCCGCCGTCGACAAGCTGTCGCCGGCCGATTCCTACCGCGCACCACACCATGACTACCACCTGAACAACCTCGACAACTCCTCGCCCGACGAGATCGACCATAGTGCCACCGGTCAGGCCAGCAGGTAGCAGGCCAGCTGCGAGGGCCGAGAGGCAGGGGCTGAGGGGTGGCTGGCCGGCTGCGGCACGCCAGCAGGCACCAGGTCCAGGGTGCCACCGCGCCAGGTGAGCACTTTGGCGAGAGACAGAGGAAGAAGGAACGGGAGGGAGGCACGCAGCGGCAAACGGGAGGGGGAGAGATGGAGCCCTATGACAAGTAGGACCCACTTGTCAAGACGGAAAGACGGACGGAAAAAAGAGGTAGAAACTTTACTTGCTTTAATATTAGGTAGAGATAAAATTAAGGAGGGTGGATGATGTGTCTCCCTTGAGGCACCAATACGTCCGCATGTTCCGTATTCTCTACTCTCTTCTTTGTAGATGATTCAGTTGAGGGCATTATTATGTGCCAGTACCCAAAAAATATTTTTGCACGGCACCAAGCACGTATGAGAACATCATGATGATCATATTTTGGGTTGAGTATGTGTTTGAAATCCGAATTCAAATTAAAATATTAAAGTAACATGCGCTTTGTGAAGTAACTTAAGTTTCGACACAATGATAACTTAGGGTGGCAATAGTTTTGTAAAATACTACACTGCCATTTTTTGATTTAATTAATTTTTCTAGGTATTAGGAGATTAGTATGAACACAAATCGTTTAAGCAAGATTTAAATGTAGAAAATCGAAATATTAGGATTTATTTTTATTTCAAATCTTCAATTTCACTAAATGCTCACCATAAATTAGAACCATTATAAAAATGTACGGGAAGAGAACCGAGTAATTGAAGTTTGGAGCATACTTCCTGGTATGACTCATACCAATGGCATCTCGCTTTCTCTCCATTTGACCAAGAGCACAAGAGGGAGAGGGACACGCCACTCGGCTGCTGGCCCTCTACAGGAGCTTGAAGTTGTCCAGCATTGACCAAGAGCACAAGAGGGAGAGGGACACGCCACTCGGCTGCTGGCCCTCTACAGGAGCTTGAAGTTGTCCAGCATTGTTTGTGCTTGCACCGTGCACCCTTCCCTACTGGAGAATAGACCTTTCATCCATTGCATTAGTGCCGGTTGCAACTGACCCTGGTACTAATGCTCACATCGGGTTTAACAACTAGTTTCCCAGGCACCCCCGTGATCCTCTTTAGTACCTGTTGGGGGCGCCAACCGGTACTAAAGGTCACCCATTAGTATCCCCAACCGGTACTAAAGGTCACCCATTAGTACCGGGGGTGGAGCCTCCACCCGGTACTAATGTGCCACTATACCTTTAGTACCGGGTGCAACTTTTAGTACCAGGTGAAGCCTCCACCCGGTACAAACTTCCAACCTATAAATCCACCTTCTTCTTCCTCCTGCCCGAGCCATTCACCACAGCTCGGGCTTCATTCTATCCACGGCGCCATGGGGGAGGTGCTGCCGGATTGAAGACCATTTCGTGGGGATTTCACTCATTCTAGTGTTCTAAAGGTTAGAAACTTCATCCTTGATTATTATACTAAGTTTAATGCTTTAGAGCTAGAGTAATTTGTGATTTTTAGAATAAGGTACAATGGAGAAATTTTTTGTTTATATGCATGTATTATTTAGAGCTTATTTTTGTGATTTTTAGAATAAGCTACAATTTTTTGTATGCTATGTTTCGTATTAGTCAAAGAAATTGATATGAGTTAGAGGAACAATTTCATAGTTTAGTACTTTTCAAATATGAGCTAAATAAATTATGGCAAATATGAGTGAGATAAATTATGATACATAGAGATAATAAGATGAAATAGAGGTACGTAATTAGTCATTTTTAGAATAAGCTACAATGGAGAAATTTTTCAGTTATATGTTATGTTAGAGCTAAGTAAATTGTGGAAAAATATATAATTTGTTCATAGTTTAGTTATTTGCAAATATGAGCTAAATAAATTATACTACATAGATATGGTTACTGCTGTTGGGGGTAGTGGCGATGGTGGGGGCGATCGTCGTTCCTCTCGCGGCAAGGGGAAAACCATAGTTGGTCCTCATGATAAGCCCAAGAAAATGAGCACGTGGGAGAAAGCAATGCTTCATTATTTGCAAAGATGTCATGAAGATGCTGTTGCAGCGGGTCAGGAACCTCATTTTGGTGGTCGTTATGCTCCACTGCTAGTCCTAGGTGTTTCAGGTCCACTTAGTACTACCGTTGCAAGAGGCACAAATAAACCACAGAATGAGGCTGGGTCAGCGAAATCTTCATCTTCGCCGCCCAAGGATGCTTAAAGTCCTTCTAGATAGTACTCAGTGGATGGTTTGTCGTAGTGTATGATGTTGTTTGGGTCTGAAATTTAAATTTATGTATTTCTATCTAAACTTTCAGCAATATTTGAGTTTGTCATAGTGTATCATGTTGTTTGGGTCTGAAATTTAAATTTGTGTATTTCTATCTAAATTTTCAACAACATTTGATTTGTCATAGTGTATCATGTTGTTTGGGTCTGAAATTTAAATCTGTGTATTTCTATCTTAACTTTTGGCAACATTTGAGTTTAATGGTATTTGTATCATATTTGTTATGTTTCATGTATAATTGTATGGATGATCAGAATATCTTTGGTTCGGCAATACTTTGTAGATGAATCAGCAATGGATGTATAACGCAGACAAACGCTCCATGGAGTACATTAATGGCTTACGTGGTTTTCTTGATCTAGCAGAATCCAACAAACCGTCGTCCGGTTTCATTTGTTGTCCATGCAGAAATTGCAAAAATGAGAAGGATTACTCATCCAAAAAGTCTATTCATGCCCACATATATAGTTCTGGATTCATGCCTAACTATTTTGTTTCGATCAAGCACGGGGAAAGAGGAGTTATGATGGAAGATGATGATGAAGAAGAAGATGGCAACATTCCTGATTGGATTCAAGGAGGTGCCTTTGTAGATGCTCCAATGGGCGAGGCTGAAGAAGAGATGGGTGAGGCAGAAGGTTCTATCGATGATCTAGGTTAGGTGTTGGGAGATGCAAAGGAAGACTGCGAGAATATGAAGGAGTTAAAAAAGTTCGAGCATATATTAGATGATCATAAGAAATTGTTGTACTCAGATTGCGAATAGGGGCACAAAAAGTTGGGTACCACACTGGAAATGATGCAACGGAAGGCAAAAAATGAAGTTACTAACAAGGGTTTTGATAAGTTAATGAAAATCATAAAGAACATGCTTCCCGAGGGAAACAAATTGCCATCCTCAACGTACCAAGCAAAAAAGGTTGTTTGCCCTCTAGGTTTGGAGGTACAAAAGATACATGCATGTCCTAATGACTGTATCCTCTGTCGTAGTGAGGAATATGAGAACTTGGAGGCTTATCGCTGCATTATAAGATCAGGGCGAGATAACCCTAGTGATGTTGAGGGGCAGGCCATCAAGAAGAAAGTTCCTACGAAGGTAATATGATATTTCCCTATAGTACCATGGTTGAAGCATTTGTTTAGAAATAAGTCACATGCAAAGTTGATGCATTGGCACAAACAAGAACGTAAGCAAGATGAAATGATCAAATACCCTGCTGATAGATCCCAGCTTTAAAAGGATGCAAGGAGCATATGGTTTGGTTTAAATACTGATAGATTCATTCTATTCGGTGAGTTCAGTAGTGGTCATAGCACTTGGCCTGTGACCTTATGTATGTTCAACCTTCCGCCCTGGATGTGCATAAAGCGAAAGTTCATTATGATGCTGGTAGTTATCCATGGTCCAAAACAACCTAGCAACGACATTGATGTTTACCTAAGACCATTGGTTGATGAAATTTTACTGTTATGGAAGGAAGAAGGTGTACGTGTGTGGGATGAGGAAAAAATAGATTTTTAATCTACGAGCATTGTTGTTCGTAACCATCAATGATTGGCTGGCGCTTGGTAATCTGTTCGGACAGACAAACAAGGGATATCGAGCCTGCACGCACTGTCTAGATGATACTTGCAGTATGTATTTGAAACACTGTAGGAATGTCGTGTATACGAGCCATTGTCGATTTCTTTCTGCTAAGCACACGTTAAGAAATAAAGGGAAGCATTTTGAAGGGGAGAAAGAAAGGGAAGCAGTTTGAAGGGGAGGAAGAAAAATGTACTAAGCCTGTTCACCTTAATGGTAAATGTGTATTTTCTATTATAAAGGATGTGAGTGTAGTCTTTGGCAAGGGCTTTTGTAGCCAACCTGTTCTGAACGACGAGGACGGACATGCACCCATGTGGAAGAAGAAATCTATATTTTAGGAGCTACCTTATTAGGAAGTCCTTAAGGTTCGTAATGCAATCGATGTAATGCAGCTGATGAAAAATCTTTGCGTGAACATGTTTGGCTTCCTGGGTACATATGGAAAAGCAAAGGATACAATTGAAGCACGTCGGGACCTAAAACGTATGAAACAACAAGATGGTCTACATCCGGTACTAAAGGAGGGTTACGAACCGGTATTGAAGCCGCTTTCCCTAGTAGTGCTTCTACAGCCCGATGTGATCTGACCTGTGGTCAGTCTTCTGTCATTGTGGTCAGTCTTCCATCATTGTGTCCAAACTACAAAGACACTTGGACTATGTCAAGGATATACCCAGTGAGGGTCCAATGTCTAGCTCCGATCATGTGGCCCCTGGGGTTTGGATGCTTTGGATGCTTCATGATCAGGGGTAGCAGCAGGCTTCAAATCATCTCTACCCTCTTCGAACCTACTTCGGCTGTGGCCCATGCATTTGCCACTGCCTTACATTGAATCTGTACTGATCTTCTTGTATTTTCTTCGCCATTGTTTGGAGCCGAACACTACCATCTTGCCATTAATTTTACTTGTTTTTGTCAATATAAGGTTCCCCTAGTACCTTTGTCAAAGTCATGAAAAACTAGTACAACTACAATACCAAACACTCTTAGAGGATTCTAGCAAAATATAAATATCAAAACTTAAGCATGCATGGCCGCGCATTGTTTGACTATTTGCAAAAGAAAGAAAACATCTAACATGATGGGTAAGCATGATCTAAATGCTAGACCAAGGTTGACTTAACTAGCTTGGCATGTGGGGTGGAATGAGTTTAGGGTTCCTTAGTCGGATCATTTTTTGCACCAATAATTAGTTTGGCATGTGTGGTGGAATGAGTAGACCGGTGTTCCATGGTGATCAGTTTTGCACCAAAACCTACCGGGGGGGGGGGGGGGATAGCCCCGTAGGGCAGGCCCCCCTTATGCCTTACTGTTTTCCACTGAAAAAATTTGAATTAAATTAAATTTTGAAAAATGTACCATTGTTGCCCCCCGCAGGGGCAGGCCCCCCTTTTAGCCCCCTTGCGCCTTACAGTTTTCCACTATAAAAATAAATTTTCAAAAATGTACCATTGTTGCCCCCTCACCCCTGGCAGGGGCCAAGCCCCCCTTATGCCTTATAGTTTTCCACTGAAAAAATTGAATTCAATCAAATTTTGAAAAATTTACCATTGTTGCACCCCTAGAAAAAAATGAAAAAAAGTGAGTTCCTAGCTCTGCCCTTGGTAGCGTGAGTGTGCCTTTGCAATAAAATGATATATGGAGTAAATATGACAATCTTTAGCCCTTAGCGTAGGAATTGGGAATCCGTGTAGGGTCCAAATTAAGGTAGACAAATCTTACCTTATGGATGCGGTTACGAGTAAAGATTGGTCTTCGCGGTGTCAAATTGTCAATTTCAACAAAGTTGATGTTTTATGGCAAAAATTTGCCTTGGTACAGTGGCTTTATGAAGTCCTTGTACTCTGTAAGGTCAGAGGAAGAAGTCCATTTTTAACCATTCAACTATCATCTCATTTTAGTTTTGACCATCGAACAGCAAAACCAGGAATCTTTGGCCACCCAACTATTAAAACCGTTCATATTTGACCATCGGATGGTTTTGGTAGGTGGTTTTGCTGACGTGGACGCCACGTGGTGATGGAGCCCACTTGTCAGCCCTCCTCTCGCCTCTCTCTCTTTCTTCTCGCCTCTCTCTCTTTCTTCTCTCCTCTCTCCCTCTCTCTCCTATGCGCGGCTATCTCCCATGCCTTCGACCACTCTTGCACCTCCCGCCCCGCGCCTCCCCTGTGCCAGCTGCCGCCGTCCCCCATGTCTCCCCTATCCTAGCCCCGCACCGACGCCTGCGGGTGTGGCCTCACCCCTGACACGGCAAGGGGTGGCCAGGGGATTCCAAATCCCCGACGCGATGGTGGCAAGCACGCAGCGAGGAGATGATGGGGAGGTTGAGCAGAAGGTGGATGAGCTTCTGGTTGAGGCGATTTGGTTTTCTTGGAGGACCCGCGATGAATTTGGCTAGTGGCCAGAGCTTTGTTCGCTGTAGAAAATGGAGGAAGGGAGGAAGAAGATGGGGGCGTCATGGTCAGGCACAGAAGGTGAGCTTGCACAGCTAGTGGCCGACGAGCGCCTTGATTTTGAGGAACTCCAACAGTGGAGGGCTACGGCAGCGCCGGGGGGCTACTGCGACGGTACAGTGGTGGCAGAGTGCGACGGCGTCGGCGGTGTTGCTCTTGCTGCCACCTACCACCGTGCGTCGGGGAGGAGGTAGGAGGGGCCGGGAGGGAGGGTGGCCATGGGTGGATGAGGTCGGCTGAAGGTCGGCGTGGTGGAGGCTTGCGTAGAGGTGACCGGCGCAGGGACTGGTGGCTGTCGGCGGATCGAGGAGAGAAGAAATAGAGAGGAGAAGAGAGAGAGAGAGAGGGAGAGAGAGATAGAGAGAGAGAGAGAGAGGAGACATGAGGGATGACAAGTAGGCCCCATTGCCATGTGACATCCACATTAGCAAACCTACCCACCAAAACCGTGCCAATGGCCAAATATGAACGATTTTAAGAGTTGGGTGGGGAAACATTGTTGGTTTTGTAGTTCGATGGTCAAAATCAAACTGAGATGATAGTTGGATGGTCAAAAATGAAGTTCTTCCAAACTCAGAAATTGATGTCCATGGCCATTGGCCAATGATCCGCATGCTGTAAACTCACAAAACATGGCAAACAAATTGGCCCCGTGGGCCCACGGCTGATTGACTCAGCAGGAACACCATTTTTTTAGAAACTGGGTTTATATTTCACATAATGTCTACATTCCAGTTCTTACAAATACACCCTTAAAGAAATTAAAAATTGCAGCCTAGTCCTTGCAAGATCCTCCGGTTGTCCTCATCGCCGGCGATCAAAGCAGCCACACGACGTACTCCCGTTGCACCAAAGGTTGGAGAGGAGCCACATCAAGCTTGCAGCTTGAAGCCAACCTCCTTCCCAACGAAGGAACTTCATAATTTTTCGTTGCCACCAAGAACACCACGTCGAACACATCGACATGCTCTATAACCGCTTAGCATCCTGGCAGAAGAAGATGACCATTGGCCATCACATCGCCAGGAATCAAGGGATCTGGCACCTCAAGAACTACCAGCGGCCCCGGCTCACTGGACGACAACACAACCCGAAGGGGAAGTAAACCACCAAAACAAGTGGGAGACAAAATCCAACCCAATTTCTCGGCATGTTGGTAGACATACCTCCCAAGACTTCCACCAGAAAGACGTGCCACACCACCGACAGAGATGAAGAAGGGATAGTAACCTGAGCAGCAATGCATTGCCACCCAAGGACAGACTATCCTCCATGGATTCTCACCGAAGAAGGAAATAGCAGGCTTGCCGACGCAGACGCCAACTCTACCACCATCGTAACCTCCTACGACTCTCCAGAGGAACAAAAGAACTAGCGGGTCATCTATACAATGCCACCAGTACACCTACCCTACTATCTAACTATAGTAGATGCAAGGAAACTACAGATCCACCACCGATTCGTTCGATCCCCCTCCCCCTCCGATGCCCGTGAGGGCGCCACAGGTGGGAACGATGACGAATCGGCGGAGGAGATGCGGAATCACCCTGGAGTCACCGCTTACCGCTGTAGCAAGGGGAAAGAAGGATCGAGAGGGGCTCTTTTAGCAGGAACACCATATAAAAAATAGTAGCCTAGCTGGGCCCGAAGCAATTTCAACCTAGGCCGAATTCTTTCTCCCCTTGAAGTGACAAACTACCGGCTGAATCCTCCTCAGCTTAACGAAGACCAACTTTTAACCCCTTGAACGCCGCCAGACCTACTGTTGTATCCTCCCTCTCTGCCCATCGATAGGCCTGGTAAAGGGCTGTAAAAATCCAAGGGCCAAACAGATCGGGCCTTACAAGTTGCTACAGGCCGAGCCTTAAAAGGCCTTCCCCAAGAATGGCCATGTCCCTAAAAGGGCTGATCTGTGAATGTGGCCCATAATCGATCCTTGGGTCAATTGCAAGGGTTGAGCCCCTTGATCGCAGGAAAGGAATCTTCTCCACTAGTTGCTTCTTCACGGCAAGGGAGGGCAAGAACTTGAGGTTGGCGAACTCGTGTGGCAGCGCAGGCGGCTCCCTTCTCGCTATCCGGTCTCGCCTCAACGCTGCCGGCGACCAACCAGATACTCCGCCGGACTTGTTCTCTCTTCTCTCAGATGATCCCCAGTCCCTCCTCTCAGACCACTATCTGAGCTTAGTGCCTAGGGTTTGTAAAGTTGAATCTGCCGGCGGCGGATGGAGCTCTGCGCGTGTTGATGGCAGTTAGCATACCAATTTGTGAACCGCAAGCGCATGGATCAGTTTTAGCTTTTCCCATAGAGTATTCCCCTAAGGTTTATCAATCCGTGGAACAAGTGGAATGCTGGTTCACACTTTATATTAATCTTACTAACGAGATCAAGAAATATGGGTTGTGTAAAGAGACAAACCAATCTAAACTAAACAAAGAAGAAGAAGCAAAGGTTGATACAAGATAGATAACAGAGATAGATATGCGTTCTCTCCCTAGGATCTAGGTTCATATGAATATGCATCTACTACACAAATAGGTGCTGCCTTCACTAGCTATCACAGATATTATGTGCTCGCTCGGCTCTTTCCCTATTGCATACAGTCACTATGCAGACAACTCCGCTCACACATCTATATCAAAGCATCCGCAGAGTTAAGTTAATCACCATGATTACCACAAACGCTACAAAGCATTGCAAAGACATAGACCATGAATCATTGATATGCATAAAGTACATGTAGCAGTTACATATCAAGGATCCAAATAATCCTAGGAATGAACAGAGGCTTTACCCCATCATCTTGTAGAGATTGACGCAAAAAGGGGTGAAGGAGACTCTGGAGAACGTCGTTATTGAAGATGGCAATGAGAGGGTGTAGGAACACCCTAGGCCAATCGGCCTATGGCTCCTCAGGTCGATTGGCCTAAGGGCTTCCTTGCGCCTCCTGACTCCCGCCGACGCTGGTCGTCGTGGTGATCTGATCTAATCTTTGTTTTCAACTTGTGGTGGCAGCGGCTAGGTCTAAACTCATCGGGATTATCCTCGTTGAAAGTCTTGGGTATTTATAGTGGCGGCATCGGTTAGAGTTCTTTCAAGGCCAAGTTTCTGGAAAATAAACCTAAGGATCAGCGAGGGCTTCCTCCTGGTGAAAGGGCGCGATGATTGGGGCTAGAAACGGGCCAAGCCGATCAGCTTGGACCCCTCTAGGCCAATTGTTCTGCCCTTTTTTGGACTCCAATGCCTAAGTACTTCATACAAAAGTTGTAGATCTCATCGAGCTATGCAATTTTCCCTATAAATTTGCCTCAATCGGAGTTCAGATGAGGAAGATATGGCCCATGCAAGTTTCAGCTCTTCCTGCGGGCCTACAGTTCAATGTTCGTGTTTGGGCCTTCCAATATCCAAAGTCCAGGCCCAATTCCAACTTGTAGAAAAACCCTTCAATTATGTCATATTTCCTGTTATTTTGCAATATGCTCCAAAATACAACATGTATGCAATAATGGGGCTATTTCAATTGCCAAGTGGCGGGTTAGTATAAGAATATGTATGAAAAAACCACTTAAATGGCACTAAAAGTGTATCAATAACAAGCATCAACAATCCCCCCATGCTTAAACCTTGCTTGTCCTAGAGTAAGTCAATCCTTGTTTACAAGGAAATCAGCGTTGCCCTCCGATGTCATCCTTGCACTCAGTTATACATAACAAGACATATTACTCTCTCTCAACTGTTTAGCATTAGAGTTCAAGTTGTGACCGGCTTCTTTTTAATTATGGAAGATAGACTAGTAATAAAGAACAAGCCATAATAAAATAAATGCAATGCTCTTCAAACTTAAGTGAACTTCAGACCCTTACTTTGTTTCATCATGAAGAGTTTTTTAAAAAGATGCATATCCAACATAAGTGAGATTCTCTTGCAAAAGTTCATGAAAACACTCATCTCATCAAGTCACTCAAGCCTATACTAGATTATTTTCAACCTATTCTACTCATTTATGAAAGTGGAAGGCTGATGTGGAGCTTGGTAGGTAAAAACAATCCTAACAAAATATTGTATCTGAAATATTGTTAAATTAAGAGAGAGATCTATTGAATTTACTGAGACTTGTCAAAAAGGCTATGAAAAATTAATGTTGGAGAGGGAGAGAGATGGAACACACACATTTAGATAGGTGGACATGTGCAAGTGGTAAATAAATAATCCCGAGGCACAAATTAATGTTGGAGAGGGAGAGAGATGGAACACACACATTTAGATAGTATGGATCAATCCTTAATCTTGAAAGCACGGGGAACTTTTAATGAATATCAAAGAACTGAGGAGCACTTTATTCATTTTCTCCTTTCTTTTTCTTTTTCTTTTTCTTTTTCTTTCTTCTTTCTTTCTTTTTCCACATATTTTCTTTTTGCTCCTCAGGACTTCTTGCAATATAGTACTTTTCTCAGCAGTAGTCAGAGATAATATGATGACTCTTCCCCATGCTTAGACGATGCTCGTCCTCGAGCATGAAAAAGGAAGAAAGATAAACTCCTGAGGTAAGTACCAAAATCTTCAATCTTCACCAAAAAAGTATTTTATTCCTCTGGAGGGTCATCCACGTCAAAATTCAGAGCATTCAGGGTGAAAACCACCCAGGCCGATCGGCCTTGCCCCTTGTTGCATCTGTTTCCTCCAATTTTTATTCCACGCACTGGTGGATGCCTCCAACTATTATTTTTGTTGAAAAGGTATTGATATATCTTCTGGATCTTTGTCGAAGTATTTTTACATACTCAATAATAGGTTGTGGTCAAGGAGGTAGTCACAAAAATGATAATTTGGGTTTAGGTTGGATGCCCAGCGAGGTTTGCGAGATTCATGATGTGAAGATTCACAATGCATGGATAGAAAGGCTAGCAATAAAAGGTTACACAAAAGAATGACCAGTTTCTAAGTCTCATATCATAGAAATAATTCTTAACTAACTCATCAAAATATAAGTTTGCAATCTAAAAGTTTCATCATGAAAGATCATGCATGTATATAGGCTCTGGTAGGTAGAACTTTGCAAGAGATTCACAAATGTAGATAGCATAATAATTAAGTTTTAATAAAAGCAAGATAAGTTATTAGGTCATCAGTAAACTTATATCAGAGAGCAACTGAATGAATGTGGGTCTAGAATATAGTCATTCAATTAAAAGAGCCGGTATTTAAATCAATTTTAGATTATTTTTAGAGAGCAATTATTTAAGCATATATAACATCATGTAGATAAAACAAAGTGGCAACTTTCATCATTTTTCCATAAGCATTGACAATATAAAACATTGAGGTGAGCACATGGTCATGCCTTTTATTGAAAATAAAAGCAAATCTAGATTGTCCTCCTAATAGCCATGTTATTATCACAAAAATGTTGCACTAATTTGAAGGTTGAAGTCTTATATATATACATGCATTTAGAAAGAGATGGAAAAGGGAAAGTACAAGAAAAATTTACCGTCCCGTGGATGCTTGCCATGATGTGTAGTGAAGCCTCCCCTATGCTTAAGCGTTGTGCTTAGCATGGAAGAAGAAAGATGAGCATCTTCTGGCGGTCATTATCCTTGTACTCCACATGTCATTTTCGTCTAGTAAGTCCTCCCCCATGCTTACAATTTGTGGTAGGTGTGGAAGAAAAAGATAGAGCATCTGGTGATCATTAGCTTGATGTTGTCTTTTATAGTCCATCGTGGTTCCCTTCTAACATCTTCGTCTGTTAAATGTTCCATGTCTTGTGTTTCCATGTGATTATGCTCTGGAGGGTTTGAATCTGTCCTAAGCTTCGGAATTTTACCAAGTATACTCAATTAAAGCATTGCCCAAGCTTCTCTTCATTGTCATCATCTTCATCTCCTTTGTTTTAGATATCATCTCCTTGCAATCACCTTTTCTTCATGGATTTTCACCTGCATCTATAATAGAAAATATACCAAAGTATAGAACTATTGAAATGTGTATGAAATTACCTTCCCAACGAGGGGTCGTTCATCAAAAATAGAGTTCATATGAGAGAGTTATGCTCGTTTTACTTCAGCACAACATGCTGTCTAGAACTGATTTCAACACGTGCGATGTTCGATGATTTGGCCATAACCACTTGTAGGAACCTCCAAATGCCTTGCTGCTTGATTCATTGGAAATAAGACTTCATAGGGCTTATGAATGTCGAAATTTTTTTTGTTGTTTGTGTGGTAGAACCACCCAAATTAACCTGGCTAAAGTGCTCTTAACTTCACCTCACATGCGAATCAACACTTTAATCAAGTTAACCCGGTTGTCTGTCAGATTATACCCGATAAACCACTTAACTTGGATCGCCACAAAGCATACTCACTCGACGGTGAGTTTAGAGATCACAACATTCTAGTTGAATTAAACATAGGTCTCACTTTAATTTATTACAACACAATGTTTTGAAAAACAAACATAGTTTCCCAGAGTGTTCTGGCAGCGGAAAAGTTCATGCAGAAGCTACTCGTCGATACAAAATATCACGGTGAAGCCAACCATGATATCAATAACCACGATCCTCGCCGTCCAAGGATGGGTCCCACTCGACCGTCCAAACTGGAGGGAGCTTGGGTGGCCAAGTCAAGCTAGCAGCACAATCATCAACATCTATCGTATTACCTGAAAAGATAAGCCACAAGTAAGGCTGAGTATACTAATACTCAGCAAGACTTAACCCTCAGGTGGTAACTACTCCACCAACTTCTAGACATGTAAGGCTTTTTGGCTGAGGGGTTTGTTTGCCAAAAGCATCAAAAGTGGGTCCTTACTTTCAAGTTTTAGCATCAGGCTCTAGTTAATTATCCATTCTAGGTACGCACCACTAAACAAACATGTGATCAAGCAATTTAATTCAAGCATCAATATTATTCATCACCATTTGTTCCTCTTCTTACTCAGTGCAGAAGTGCAATCAAGTAGTCTCAAACTGTGAGAGGCAGACGACTCGAATCGAGTTTTTAACCTTACAAAGTGAACCTAACCCCACGATATCTGCGTACCACGCCTGGTTTGCTTCACTTGTCAACCGTTCCCATCAATCCCCGACACGTGGCCAGGTCCCACTTCCCTTGGCATATAATGCCCCAACGGTCCTAGAACGACGCCGTACCGAGGCTGCAGTTGTACCCACATGGGGCCCCATGGGAACCAAGTTCCAGAGATAGTGGAGAGTATGTCCACGTCCTGGTTCAATAAGGTACTAGGCTTCCCCATCCCATACTAGGTATGATATTAGTACTTTCAAACACTTGACCACTATTCTAACACATCTCGACCTTGCAGTTTTCTACTAGACAGACGGGGTAAATTAGAACCATACCCGATCCCGTCCATCATCCTTATGGTTGCAGTATGAGTAGGCAAGCAACTCCTATAACTCGCGATTAACAGAAAATCACTCGACTTTTACCGAATCCTATTTAGCATTGCATCTACTCGTCCTAACATACTAGTATTCAGCATATAGGCACCTAGGATCATGCAACTAGGGTTTTAGCAATGCCTATAAACTTAAATGCACAAACATAAGTAACATAAGTAGTGCATAAATTTAGAAAACTGAGTAATGCTCCGGGGCTTGCCTTCCTGAACTAGGTTAGTAAGCGGGTCGTGGGAAGCTTGGTGAATCTCCTGCTCGGCCTCGGTGTGGTGCAGCTCGGCAGATCCTTCCTCCTCAGCAGGCGTCAGCTCATACGTTCCATCTACGAGGTTCGCTTCTACACAAGATGCATATGCAATGTTCAAGTTTCATGAGTTTGCGAGCAAGATGCATTTCAAGCTAAACAGACGCATTAAGTGCAACGACCAGTACAGTTAGATAAACATTAAACTTTATATACTAGATGAGTAACTTCATGTTTTAATCCTCGGGTGTATTTGATGGTGATTGTGTACACATATATTAGGTTTGTTATTACTAACTGCCAAAGAGAAAAGGTATCATCCTAGGGTTGATCAAGCTTAGATTGGAAAGTTATCCTATTGCTGAATGTTTTTCTGTACCTCTTCCGATATTTCCCATATTACCCTTACTATTACTTAACTTGTTTTCATTCATTTCTTTTGGGTTTAATTTCCATAATTTGTTTGCACATGCAAACAATGAGATATGACACTAAAAATTTAACAGGAACTTAACCATGTCAATGCTAAGCTACTGTAAAAAGTTGGGGCATAGGCATGACGGGGAGCTCACCGGGGTGTTTTGCGCTTAAGGACTCAAAGGCGGAGGTTTAGCGGACGGCGGTGGGGAAGAAAGCGGTGGGACGGAGATGCTGCGCTGGCGAGCTCGTCGATGGTGAGAGCTTGGTGGCGACTTGGGCTCCTTCAGTGAGGTGTGTGTGGTGCTAGGGATGGTTCAGAGGGTGGTGGCAAGGTGTGGGAGAGGTGCTCCATAGCAGTGTGTCACGGCGGAGCTCGGTGCTTGCGGCGGCAGGGGAAAATGGCAGGCGGAGCTCCTAGCTGTAATAAATGCCATTTGAAATAATATAGTGACCATGAAAAATTCAGAAAGAAATCCAAAAGAAAAAGAAGGAAAAAAATGGCAAAAAGATCACATTCGGCCAAATTTTGACCGAAATTTGAATTTCAAATTTGAAATTCAGAAAAATTTGTCCAACATGTGGAATGCAAGTATGAGGGTATTTGGAATTGAGGAATCAAAAACTTGGAGCTAAATTGGTGCCAAATATTACAAAAGCATCAGAGAAAGAAGAAGAAAAGAAAATTTGCCGTTTACTGTTCATCGTCCGAAAATAAGGTTCAGAGAAAACAGCTCCAGAGTCTGTTTTCAAAATTCAATTCTAGAAAATTTTTCAACCAAGTGCACCAGAACAACTATACCATGTTGAAATATAGACTTTGGACTACAATAATCATGTGTTGTTGGCCAGGAACAGTGAAAGGAAGGAAGTCAACCTCGAGCTCAAAGTCAGCACAAAAATCACAATTGCCTGAAACTCTGAAAAATGACTAAGTCTGAAACCGACAGTGTAAGGGTCGACTTTGAATTCAAATTCAGAGTAGTATGGATCAAGAAAGGTAGGTGTTCATAAGCAAAATGGAACTTTGACACATTATAGAACATATTTGAGAAGAAGTTGGATTGAAAGAATAAGGTTTGGATCATTGAATCGGTTCACCAAGTAAGCTCAACGCCACTGTTGTTAAACTGATGAACTGAATATCAGTTTCAGTGAACTTCAAAGGAACCCGGAAAATAAATCGAAATTGAGTCAAATTTGATGTTTATCTTGAATTAGAGCCAAAACAAAAGAGGATGGGTTTGAGATTATCTTCAACTTCTGTTAAGGCACGGGAGGCCGTCGGATTGGAGATCGACCACGACTTGCTTCTGAAGATCGCGGGCGCCAGAAGAACGGTGACTGAGCACCAGGACGTGTCGCCGCCGCCGCTTCCGATAGCTCGCCAGCATGACTAGCTAGGCCACCTCCTCACCACGCAAGCCTAGCAGTAGACCACGGTGGCAGCCATGCGCGCGGTGAAATCCTTGAATGTTTACTGTTCCCGCGCCACCGTTTCACTGCTTCCCCTTTTTACCGCCGCCCCTCTCCTCTGATCAGTATCGCCGCCAAGCAAAAATTCTACCACCTCCGAGCAGCTCTCGTCGATTCCTCTCGCCCACTCCTCCACAGACACCCCAGCCACACCCCGAGCTAGTTGTTGTCCCACATCCTCGCCGGAATAGCCGTGCTCGCCGCCGCTTCTGTCCGCCGCCGTCACGCCGTCCGTTCACGGTGAGAACCCCCTCGCGCTGCCTCTCTTCCTTCTTGAGTAGTCGTAGTCGAGTCCTTGAGGTCCCAGGAGGGTGTAAGGGTAGTTGTTGGAGTGAGTTTTGTCATAGTCGCGAGTAGCCACGGCCGGCCGAGGGAGTCGCCGCCCGTCGCCGTGGAGGGGATAGCTCCGGTCGTCTCCAGGGGAGCTGTCGCCGTGCACGAGGTCGTGTAGGGTTAGGGATGGTGTCGTCGTCTAGACTCGCCGCCAGGAGGGCGCCGGCCGGCGAGCCGCGCCGCCCCCTGTTACGGGCGTTTTGGCGGGAGGTAGAAGAAGCGCTGTGCGCTCGGGCCCGCATGTCAGAGAGAAGGGGGGGAGAAGGAGCAGGCCGAGGCGGTGCAGTCGGTGCTGGGCCGCGACGCGTTAACGGCCCAAGTGTAACGCGTGTGCGGTTTGGCCGAAGAAGGAAGGAGACAGGTGTGGTTCTTGGGCCGACGTTGCGGAGGCCCAGGGAGTCGCGCGCGCAGCAAAGCAGGCCGGCGTCACGTGGAAAAGGAAGAAAAAGAAAGAGGGGCCGTGGGCCGGTGCTGGGCTGCTAAAGGAAAGAAAAGAAGAAATCGGCCCGTGGGGGCCCGTCAGGGGGAAAGGAGAACCGGTGGGTAGAAAGGAATAGGAAGGTGGGGTCCGCGCTGTGGGGTCTGGTGTTTCGTGAGAGAGGGTAGCGCGGGGGTGAGTAAGAAAAGTTTTTCCGGGGGAAATTTCGGGAAAAGTTAGATTCCTTTAGCAAAATAATTCGTTTAAATTCGTTTTACACCATTTTAATCACAGAAATTTGTAGGAGTGTCCAAAATTAGTGAAACCAATTTTGTTAGGCTTGTTTTATTTTCCTTTATGCATTAAAATTTTTACACCCTAGGAAAATAATAAAAATTTGGGTATTTATTTAATGCCTTCCTTTTAAGGTAATTAAATAAATACTTAATATTTATAAAATGTATAAAAATATGAATAATACTTTATCAATCACAAATAACTCTTAACTCATAGGAAATTAGATTTTCAAGTTAGAAATTATTTACCACCTTTATCAAAAAAATTAAAAGCTATAAGAAGGGTTAGATAAGAAAAATAAAAATATAGGTTAATCTTTTTAGATTTCTTTTGTGTGTTGACTTACAACTTATTCGTGATAAGTCGTATAGTCCTTGTTGGCTGCAACTTTATCATGAAGGAAAGTTGTATAGTCTGTATTTAAAAAGTTTGCATTCTAACCCCTGCATGTATATATGACGTAGATCCAGAAGCGCCAGAAGAGGATTACTGGGAATTTTCAGAAGGACCCTTGGAGTCTGACGAGGTGTTTGAATTTGTTCCCTGCGAAGCGAATCTGTCGGCTTCTACTAATCTTTTTAACGATCAAGGCAAGCCCCGGTGCATTTATACCTATCTATTTTGGAGTCGTTATTTCATGTGACTAGTTATAGGTTATTTGGTTATTGTATGCACTAAGTCTAGGAGTTGGATGAAACCTATTCTTGTGTATGATCATGCCTTGAATTAAGGACATCTTTGCCACTTGTTCAAATCTTAGAAACTACCCAAGTCTAGAATTGCTTACTTGCTTACATGCTTGGTTTACCAACCTTAAGGGAAACACTTAAGTCATACATGTTGCTTATGAAAGATAGTTTGAAACATGGAACCAGACAGAAGCTAGAGACGTAGTTCTGTCTGCTAGATTAATCTGGTTAAGGACCGATCCGTGTCTTAACCATTGATCAAGTGATAACTTCTGATCACTTACTGGGTATGGGACCAGTAAAGCCCAGTAGGTTAGTAAATTCTATGATCAGGAATGCTTCGTACCCGCATTTGACGTGCTGGAGATTGGCAGGGGTGTAGCCTGAAACTCACATGGAGATCAGGCCAGACGTGGGGTCCCATGTGGGGGTGCATCCCTAGGTCCGGGTAGTTGTATTCCTAATCATTGACTTTACTAATCGAGAGGTTGTTAGTACGACCTGGACAGTCGTATGACGCTGGTGATCAGGGTACTCTCCTGCAGGATGTAATATGATCCGGATCACCGCAATTCTCGGTTATGAATGCACTTGATCGCTGTTAAGCTTCGTAGCATGAACTCATGTGATATAAAATTTTCTGTTGCCAAGTACTGTATGAATCAACAGCTGTGATTGCTTTTACTTCTGTTATCATCTAGAATGGTTAGGTAATGACTTAACTCAAATAAAAAAAAATAAATAAAACTAAGGCCTCACTTATAGTAAGCTTTTTCGGCAAAATTGTGTCAACCAAGCACACCCAAAGGCTGACATGCATTCCAAAGAAAAACTATTATATTGGTTAGTCGGGTAAGACTTACTGAGTACCCCGTACTCAGGGTTTTCCCCTTGTGGTTATCTTTCAGAAGCTCCACAGGAAGTTACCGAGGAGGAGACCCCGAAGACCTAGAGTATTGACCTGAGTCTCTCAATACTCTAGAAAACCGTTTATCGATGCATCTTCTCCTGAACTATTTATGTTTAATCTTAGAGCTTGCCTAACTCTGCATCACTAAGTTTGTCTCAACTTAAGTCTTGTAATAACTCGTACCTCTTAATTATGTATGTAAAAATGTAATGTTTGTTGATATTATCCCATCGCGGATATTATCCTGATGTATGGCTATGAGACACGTCGTGGAGCCTTCGAGGAGTCCTAGGGACACTCGACGGACTACCGGACTTACGCTGTTTTAGGTGCGTTTCGGATAATTGCTGTTCCGACAACAATTAGGCGCACTTAAACCAGCTTAAGTTGGGCGGTTCCGCCACAGCTGGTATCAGAGCCGTAGGTTGGGATAATCAACAAATATTACCTTTCAAATGCTGAGACTCTATTTTTAAAATAACAAAAACAAGAGTCATAGGTGGCAGTAGTATTAACTGGTTGATTGTTTTGCAGATGCTAACTGTTTGCTGCGTGTCGCTAGTATTCGGTAGTTTATTATTTAGGGAGAGATTACGATGCCACCAATTTTTTTTTTACGAGTGTGTATATGAGTCTGAAAGTACGTAGGAATCGTTGCATCATAATTGCATTGCATGTTTAAAAACTTTTGGGTTTGGTGAGTGCCGCTAGCCCTGATCCCGTTTCTTTTTATATAGGATGTTTGAAGAAGGTTACACGGATAGGGATGGGTGGACCCGTGGTCGTTATCTGGATAAACCAGGGTTCGTGCAGTTACTCTGGAAGACACTACAAGAGTTGGGTTTTCATAGTCCCCCAGAGTACTATTGGAGAAAAGAAGATACCGGCCATAAGCAGTATTGCACAGTGTATGTGTATATCCCAGATGATGATACCCGACCTAATTGGCGCCTGGAGGAAGTAATGGAATCGGGTTTCGAATTCCATGATACTATAGAAAGGGCAACCATGACAGCTCTTACTGAGCTGTGTGAGAATCATCAGGTGGAAATAGGATCGAGCTCTGCTCGATTCTATCCAATTAAGCGTCAAGATGACGGGATATGGAAGCGGAGGATCAAAGCCTTGAAGAACACATCTCGTGTGGAGCACGATGTGTTGGTAGCTGCTGCTTCGGACTACATGACCGCTATGTACAATTTACATCAAGCTTGTATCCGGGAGTATTATAATCAAAGACAGAAGAACGAAGATACTAGAATGGAAGCAATGGGTGCCCGGTATGACAAGGAAATGTACAAGAAGGCAGCAATGGCAAGGGAGCACGAGATGGAGAAGGCAATGCGAGAGCAGTCCAGGCGGATTGAGGACTATGAAGAAAAACTTCGAGCGCTACAAGGGTTCATCGAAGCAAGTCAAAGCATGGCGGATAGAGCAAGAGAAGAAGCTGAATCCAATGTCCATAGGCTGGAGGCGGAGAGATTTCAGCAGCTAGACGAGATTCTATCACTTCGTCTAGCCTTGGAAGAAATGCAAGCTCAAGCACCTGCGCAAAATATTGTCAATGTTCCACCACCTCCCCCACCAGAAGAGCCTCAACCACAGAACCCGGAGGAAGCAGATCAACTAGTGCCTGTGATAGAAATGGAGGAAGATCCAGTGCCACCGGCAGAACCTGAAATAGATTTATATGCTCATGAGAATCTTGAAGGCTTTGATGTGGACATGGAAGATGACCAGGGCGAAGTCCCTATGGGAAATCAACAGTTTGCTTGGGCTAATGCCAATGCCGATGGACTAGACCCTCAAGGCTATGTTCCCATGCAGCAGTGGGGAGAAGAAGAACAGGAAGGCGAAGAAGAAGAGGAGCCAGAAGAGATGGAAGGAAATTCTGGAATTAGTACCTCCGACACTTCTCGCACTTGGAGTGACTACGGACCGGAGTCCGGAAGCGAGAATTCTGTCAATCAAGCTCCACCTGTTGCTCCCCCAGGGCAAACTCTGATGACCGTGGACCAAGACGTCCTGCAAGAAGCCATGGCACGACTGGGCTTAAATGCCGAAGAACTGGGCATCTTTCCTTATGACGGTTGACGTGAACTTGGTTGGAACATGTTGTAATATATTCTTGTAAGATATGAGTGATGGACAAGTGGCACCAAGGGGTTTTGTAAATATTAACTCCTAGGCATGTAATATAAATAAGTATGTATATAAGTATGGTTTGTGTATGCGCATGCTGTGATGTGTGATATGTTAGTATGCAGAGAGTTGTTGATAAGAATACACCGTAGATATTGACATCTTGTTACTCTTGGCAGTATGACGGATCCCAGAGAACCCCGAGCTTCGGGCTCCGGAGGACAGGAAGAGGACTTACCCAGAGCGCCTACATTGGCGGATGCGATAGCCAGTTTGATGAATTCCGGAGCAGAGCAAGCCCGCTTACTCCAGATGATAGTACAGAACACCGGCAACGGTGGACGTAGAAGAGAGCTGGAGCAGGGGGTGTCCTACACCCAATTTCTGGAAACACGTCCCCCAGTCTTCTTAAAAGCTGAGCATCCTTTGGAGGCTAATGAGTGGCTTCAGGCCATGGAGCAGAAATTTCGAGTAATTCCCCAATGTACTGCCGTTCAGAAGGCCGAGTTTGCGGGGCTTCAGCTTCAAGGTCCCGCAGCAACTTGGTGGACCAGTCATCTGGCCAGACAACCAGTAGGAAGGGAAGTCACATGGGAAGACTTTAAGGAAGCCTTTCGAGCGCAGTTTATACCCGAGGGCGTCATGAGGATGAAGCTGGAACAGTTCTTGGGACTGCAACAAGGAACTCGCAGTATTCTAGCATATACCAATGAGTTCGACCACTTAGCTCAATATGCTCCAGAGTATGTCAATACTGAAACCAGAAAAAGAGATTGTTATCTCCGAGGACTTAATACCAGGATGCAAGAAAAGTTATCCACTTGCACGTTCGCTGATTACAGTTCCGCGGTAAGTACAGCCATTACCGCAGAAGAAAAGATGAAAGCATTGGATGAAACATTGAAGAAAGAAGAAGCATTAAAGAGAAAGGCTATACCTTCTGGAAATTTTGGAAATGCTCCTCAGAGAATGAGGATGGTATATAGAGGTCCTCCTCAACCCATGTATCGTCCTTCATTCCAGCAAAGACCTTTCCAGTCCTGGAATGCCAGAGCTCCCAGTGCTACTCCTCATCCTGGAACTGCACCATCTTTTGGGTTTCGTAACCCTACTCCTTCAGGAACCCCACAGGTTTGTTTCAACTGTGGGAAGCCAGGACATTTCGCCCGAGACTGTCGTTTTCCCAAAATTGGGGGAAACGCGAACTTAAAGGCTCAGACCTCGGGCCAAGGCTCTGGACAAAAGTTCGTCCGTCGCAAGTTTGTCAACACCAAGATGGGCCAAGCTCACTATATGACTGTAGAAGAAATCCCAGAAGGAGAGCCAATCCTAGCAGGTACGTACCTTGTTAACAATTATCCTGCTATGGTTTTGTTTGATTCCGGTGCATCACATACTTTTATAAGTAAAGAGTTTGTCACACAACATCAACTAGAAGTTCATACTTTAGATGTCAAATATGCTATTCAAGCTACTGGTGCTACGCAGTATACCAATCAAGTAGCTCGCAATGTGATTTTAAATTTAGAAGGAAATAAAGTGGGAGCTTATCCTTTAATTCTGGAAGATCAAGGAATAGATATTATTTTGGGGGTAAATTGGATGAAAGCACATGAAGTTCGAATTAATATGGTTCCACGGATCGTTAGCATGAAAGATGACCAGGGCCATTCTTTCGAACTCCAATTACCCATTCAACCTTGTTTGGACCAAATGGTCAAAAAGACTAGAGCAGTGACTCTAGAATCTATTCCTGTCGTTAATGAGTTCCTAGATGTATTTCCAGAAGATTTGCCTGGGCTACCGCCTGACAGAGCGGTAGAATTCACTATTGAATTAGAACCCGGCACTGCTCCTATCTCTAGAAGACCATATCGAATGCCACCTAAAGAGCTAGCAGAATTAAAAATACAACTCCAAGAATTGTTGGATAAGGGTTTCGTCCGACCCAGTACTTCACCATGGGGCTGCCCAGCTCTCTTTGTTAAAAAGAAGGATGGTACCTTAAGGCTATGTGTGGATTACCGTCCCTTGAATGCGGTAACCATTAAAAACAAGTATCCACTGCCACGGATTGACTTGTTGTTCGACCAGTTGTCTGGAGCTAAGGTCTTTTCAAAAATCGACCTTCGGTCAGGGTACCACCAGATTAAGATAAAACCCGAGGACATACCAAAAACAGCCTTTTCCACCCGATATGGACTATATGAGTATTTGGTTATGTCTTTCGGATTGACAAATGCCCCAGCGCATTTTATGTATCTTATGAATTCAGTATTCATGCCGGAACTGGACAAATTTGTGGTTGTCTTTATAGACGATATCCTTGTCTTTTCTAAAAATGAAGAGAAACATGCGCAACATTTGCGCATTGTTCTAAATAGACTCCGGGAACACCAGTTATATGCCAAATTTAGTAAGTGTGAATTTTGGTTAAAGAAAGTTCCATTCCTTGGGCATATACTGTCCGAAAAAGGAATTGAAGTAGATCCCGGAAAAGTCAAGGATATATTGGATTGGAAATCACCCACTTCTGTTCATGAAGTAAGAAGTTTCTTGGGAATGGCTGGCTATTACCGTAGATTCATTCCCAATTTCTCTAAGGTTTCTAAGCCAATCACCGAGTTATTAAAGAAGGATACAAAATTTGAATGGAAACCTGAGTGTGAAGGGTCGTTTCAAATCTTGAAGAAATTATTGACTACAGCCCCAGTGCTAGCTCAACCTGATATAGAAAAACCCTTTGATGTATACTGCGATGCCTCAGGAACAGGCATCGGGTGTGTTCTAATGCAAGAAGGTAGGGTTATCGCTTATGCTTCTCGTCAGTTAAAGCGGCATGAAGAACATTACCCTACTCATGACTTAGAGCTTGCTGCCGTAGTGCATGCACTAAAGATATGGCGACACTATCTTTTAGGTAGTGAATGTCGTATCTTTACTGATCACAAGAGCTTGAAGTATATCTTCACTCAGGTGGACTTAAACATGAGGCAAAGGCGGTGGCTAGAACTAATTAAAGACTATAAATTAGAGATTCATTACCATCCTGGTAAAGCTAACGTGGTGGCCGACGCCTTGAGCAGGAAGGCCCAATGCCACTGCACGACCATCCAGTCTAACTTGAAGACCCTGTGCGAAGAAATGGGAGAATTAAGTTTGGAAATAGTAAAACAAGGTACCCTCCAGAATGTTATGGTTCAAGATACCCTAAGAGAAAGAATCATAACGGCCCAAAAAGAAGACCCATGGGTTAAAGCACTTTATCAGCAAAAAGCCGAGGGGAAGATTCCTGAACTTAATCAAGAAGAAGACGGAGGACTATATTTCAAGAACAGAATAGTAGTTCCGGAAGATGAGAGCCTGAGAAAATTAATCCTAGAAGAAGCACATTCATCCAAATTCTCTATTCATCCCGGAACCAATAAAATGTACCAAGATTTAAAGCAAAGATTTTGGTGGGTTAAAATGAAACCGGAAATTGCAAGATATGTGTCAGAATGTGACACCTGCCAAAGAGTTAAACCCATATTACAAAAGTCGGCAGGTCTGTTACAACCCTCAGAAATTCCTGTCTGGAAGTGGGAAGATATTTCTATGGATTTCATAGTAGGATTACCTACCACTTCAAAGGGGTATGACTCCATTTGGGTTATTGTCGACCGTCTTACTAAGTCAGCTCACTTTATTCCAGTCAAAACGATTTACCAGGTGTCGACATATGCCAAACTCTATATAACCCGAATTGTATCTTTGCATGGAGTGCCAAAAACCATAATCTCCGATCGAGGTTCCCAGTTTGTTTCCAGATTCTGGGAGCAACTGCAAAAGGATATGGGTACTACCCTCATTAGAAGTTCTGCTTATCATCCTCAAACGGGAGGACAGACAGAAAGGGTCAATCAAATATTGGAAGACATGTTAAGAGCTTGTGTCCTTACCTTTTCCAAGCTATGGGATGAATGTTTACCCCTAGCCGAGTTCTCCTATAATAATAGCTATCAAGCTAGCATTAAAATGGCACCTTTCGAAGCCTTGTACGGTCGAAGATGCCGAACTCCTCTAAATTGGTCAGGAGTAGGAGAAAGGACATATCTGGGATCGGACTTGGTTATGGAAACCGAGGAGAAGATCTAGAAAATTCGCAAGCATTTGGAAATAGCTCAATCCCGACAAAAGAGTTATTCAGACAAAAGAAGACGGTTCTTGGAATTTTCTGCCGGAGATTTTGTATACTTAAAGGTATCCCCAATGAAAGGCATACAACGCTTTGGAGTAAAAGGTAAGCTAGCCCCGAGGTATATTGGTCCCTATGAAATTCTGGAACGAAAGGGTCCAGTAGCATATAAGCTGTCATTGCCTGATCAACTTACCTCTATACATGATGTATTTCATGTATCTCAGCTCAAGAAGTGCCTAAGAGTCCCAGAAGAAATTTTAGAGGATCCAGAAATTGAGCTCGAATCGGATTTAACATATGAAGAGAAACCTATTAAAATTTTGGATCAAAAGACACGCGATACCCGAACTCGGAGTATCACGTTTTATAAAGTACAATGGAAAAATCATACTCCGGACGAAGCTACTTGGGAAAAAGCGGAAGACCTAGAGTCTAAATATCCGGAGTTATTTGAAACCATCAGGGACAGATGAACAAGGACCACCACCCCACTATCCTTGTACAGAAAAAGAAAAAGTAAATGACCTGACGCAGTTTCCTTTCCATTCCAAAAACCAAGGACTTAACCCCGGGAATCTCGGGACGAGATTCTGTTAAGGGGGAGAGGCTGTAATAAATGCCATTTGAAATAATATAGTGACCATGAAAAATTCAGAAAGAAATCCAAAAGAAAAAGAAGGAAAAAAATGGCAAAAAGATCACATTCGGCCAAATTTTGACCGAAATTTGAATTTCAAATTTGAAATTCAGAAAAATTTGTCCAACATGTGGAATGCAAGTATGAGGGTATTTGGAATTGAGGAATCAAAAACTTGGAGCTAAATTGGTGCCAAATATTACAAAAGCATCAGAGAAAGAAGAAGAAAAGAAAATTTGCCGTTTACTGTTCATCGTCCGAAAATAAGGTTCAGAGAAAACAGCTCCAGAGTCTGTTTTCAAAATTCAATTCTAGAAAATTTTTCAACCAAGTGCACCAGAACAACTATACCATGTTGAAATATAGACTTTGGACTACAATAATCATGTGTTGTTGGCCAGGAACAGTGAAAGGAAGGAAGTCAACCTCGAGCTCAAAGTCAGCACAAAAATCACAATTGCCTGAAACTCTGAAAAATGACTAAGTCTGAAACCGACAGTGTAAGGGTCGACTTTGAATTCAAATTCAGAGTAGTATGGATCAAGAAAGGTAGGTGTTCATAAGCAAAATGGAACTTTGACACATTATAGAACATATTTGAGAAGAAGTTGGATTGAAAGAATAAGGTTTGGATCATTGAATCGGTTCACCAAGTAAGCTCAACGCCATTGTTGTTAAACTGATGAACTGAATATCAGTTTCAGTGAACTTCAAAGGAACCCGGAAAATAAATCGAAATTGAGTCAAATTTGATGTTTATCTTGAATCAGAGCCAAAACAAAAGAGGATGGGTTTGAGATTATCTTCAACTTCTGTTAAGGCACGGGAGGCCGTCGGATTGGAGATCGACCACGACTTGCTTCTGAAGATCGCGGGCGCCAGAAGAACGGTGACTGAGCACCAGGACGTGTCGCCGCCGCCGCTTCCGATAGCTCGCCAGCATGACTAGCTAGGCCACCTCCTCACCACGCAAGCCTAGCAGTAGACCACGGTGGCAGCCATGCGCGCGGTGAAATCCTTGAATGTTTACTGTTCCCGCGCCACCGTTTCACTGCTTCCCCTTTTTACCGCCGCCCCTCTCCTCTGATCAGTATCGCCGCCAAGCAAAAATTCTACCACCTCCGAGCAGCTCTCGTCGATTCCTCTCGCCCACTCCTCCACAGACACCCCAGCCACACCCCGAGCTAGTTGTTGTCCCACATCCTCGCCGGAATAGCCGTGCTCGCCGCCGCTTCTGTCCGCCGCCGTCACGCTGTCCGTTCACAGTGAGAACCCCCTCGCGCTGCCTCTCTTCCTTCTTGAGTAGTCGTAGTCGAGTCCTTGAGGTCCCAGGAGGGTGTAAGGGTAGTTGTTGGAGTGAGTTTTGTCATAGTCGCGAGTAGCCACGGCCGGCCGAGGGAGTCGCCGCCCATCGCCGTGGAGGGGATAGCTCCGGTCGTCTCCAGGGGAGCTGTCGCCGTGCACGAGGTCGTGTAGGGTTAGGGATGGTGTCGTCGTCTAGACTCGCCGCCGGGAGGGCGCCGGCCGGCGAGCCGCGCCGCCCCCTGTTACGGGCGTTTTGGCGGGAGGTAGAAGAAGCGTTGTGCGCTCGGGCCCGCATGTCAGAGAGAAGGGGGGGGAGAAGGAGCAGGCCGAGGCGGTGCAGTCGGTGCTGGGCCGCGACGCGTTAACGGCCCAAGTGTAACGCGCGTGCGGTTTGGCCGAAGAAGGAAGGAGACAGGTGTGGTTCTTGGGCCGACGTTGCGGAGGCCCAGGGAGTCGCGCGCGCAGCAAAGCAGGCCGGCGTCACGTGGAAAAGGAAGAAAAAGAAAGAGGGGCCGTGGGCCGGTGCTGGGCTGCTAAAGGAAAGAAAAGAAGAAATCGGCCCGTGGGGGCCCGTCAGGGGGAAAGGAGAACCGGCGGGTAGAAAGGAATAGGAAGGTGGGGTCCGCGCTGTGGGGTCCGGTGTTTCGTGAGAGAGGGTAGCGCGGGGGTGAGTAAGAAAAGTTTTTCCGGGGGAAATTTCGGGAAAAGTTAGATTCCTTTAGCAAAATAATTCGTTTAAATTCGTTTTACACCATTTTAATCACAGAAATTTGTAGGAGTGTCCAAAATTAGTGAAACCAATTTTGTTAGGCTTGTTTTATTTTCCTTTATGCATTAAAATTTTTACACCCTAGGAAAATAATAAAAATTTGGGTATTTATTTAATGCCTTCCTTTTAAGGTAATTAAATAAATACTTAATATTTATAAAATGTATAAAAATATGAATAATACTTTATCAATCACAAATAACTCTTAACTCATAGGAAATTAGATTTTCAAGTTAGAAATTATTTACCACCTTTATCAAAAAAATTAAAAGCTATAAGAAGGGTTAGATAAGAAAAATAAAAATATAGGTTAATCTTTTTAGATTTCTTTTGTGTGTTGACTTACAACTTATTCGTGATAAGTCGTATAGTCCTTGTTGGCTGCAACTTTATCATGAAGGAAAGTTGTATAGTCTGTATTTAAAAAGTTTGCATTCTAACCCCTGCATGTATATATGACGTAGATCCAGAAGCGCCAGAAGAGGATTACTGGGAATTTTCAGAAGGACCCTTGGAGTCTGACGAGGTGTTTGAATTTGTTCCCTGCGAAGCGAATCCGTCGGCTTCTACTAATCTTTTTAACGATCAAGGCAAGCCCTGGTGCATTTATACCTATCTATTTTGGAGTCGTTATTTCATGTGACTAGTTATAGGTTATTTGGTTATTGTATGCACTAAGTCTAGGAGTTGGATGAAACATATTCTTGTGTATGATCATGCCTTGAATTAAGGACATCTTTGCCACTTGTTCAAATCTTAGAAACTACCCAAGTCTAGAATTGCTTACTTGCTTACATGCTTGGTTTACCAACCTTAAGGCAAACACTTAAGTCATACATGTTGCTTATGAAAGATAGTTTGAAACATGGAACCAGACAGAAGCTAGAGACGTAGTTCTGTCTGCTAGATTAATCTGGTTAAGGACCGATCTGTGTCTTAACCATTGATCAAGTGATAACTTTTGATCACTTACTGGGTATGGGACCAGTAAAGCCCAGTAGGTTAGTAAATTCTATGATCAGGAATGCTTCGTACCCGCATTTGACGTGCTGGAGATTGGCAGGGGTGTAGCCTGAAACTCACATGGAGATCAGGCCAGACGTGGGGTCCCATGTGGGGGTGCATCCCTGGGTCCGGGTAGTTGTATTCCTAATCATTGACTCTACTAATCGAGAGGTTGTTAGTACGACCTGGACAGTCGTATGACGCTGGTGATCAGGGTACTCTCCTGCAGGATGTAATATGATCCGGATCACCGCAATTCTCGGTTATGAATGCACTTGATCGCTGTTAAGCTTCGTAGCATGAACTCATGTGATATAAAATTTTCTGTTGCCAAGTACTGTATGAATCAACAGCTGTGATTGCTTTTACTTCTGTTATCATCTAGAATGGTTAGGTAATGACTTAACTCAAATAAAAAAAAATAAATAAAACTAAGGCCTCACTTATAGTAAGCTTTTTCGGCAAAATTGTGTCAACCAAGCACACCCAAAGGCTGACATGCATTCCAAAGAAAAACTATTATATTGGTTAGTCGGGTAAGACTTGCTGAGTACCCCGTACTCAGGGTTTTCCCCTTGTGGTTATCTTTCAGAAGCTCCACAGGAAGTTACCGAGGAGGAGACCCCGAAGACCTAGAGTATTGACCTGAGTCTCTCAATACTCTAGAAAACCGTTTATCGACGCATCTTCTCCTGAACTATTTATGTTTAATCTTAGAGCTTGCCTAACTCTGCATCACTAAGTTTGTCTCAACTTAAGTCTTGTAATAACTCGTACCTCTTAATTATGTATGTAAAAATGTAATGTTTGTTGATATTATCCCATCGCGGATATTATCCTGATGTATGGCTATGAGACACGTCGTGGATCCATCAAGGAGTCCTAGGGACACTCGACGGACTACCGGACTTATGCTGTTTTAGGTGCGTTTCGGATAATTGCTGTTCCGACAGCAATTAGGCGCACTTAAACCAGCTTAAGTTGGGCGGTTCCGCCACACTACGGCGGCTCGGGTGTGGCTTTTATATGCCGAGAGGGGAGCCGGGAAGGCATCTGGTGTGAGGATAAGCACGAGCGAGCATTGGTGGAGATGTTGCATGGCCAGCATTGGCGTAGAGCAGGGCGGCTTTGCCCCACGTGAGGAGTGGCTGAGCAACGGTCTCATGCGATCCTTGTCTCGTCGGTGAGAGGCAGAGTGCGAGCACCGGTGTGATGGCCAAATGTGGCGGCGTGGCGTGCACGGGCGGCGAGAGGCGGCGCGCGTACTGTGCAAGCAGGATGTGATGCGGAGGGCGGATACGGGCTCGGGCACAGGTTGGGCAAGCTATGGCAACATCCGATTACGTCGGCGGCAAGGATAGGCGGCAGCACTGCACCGGTGCGGCGGAGCCGCGTGGCACGCCACGGCTCGCCGTGCGCGATCCAGGATCGGCGACGCACATGGGCCGCGTGGGGGAGCAAAGTTCAGGCAGTTTTTGTGAAAATTTTTTAATTCAAACTCCGAAAAGTGCATATACAAAACTTGTAGTCCTAACTCCAAACTAAAAAGTCTAGAAGGGTCTTAGGTTCAAATCTGTGGTAAATTTGAAGTTAAACTTGAGCCAAATTTGCTGGAACGCCGCTTCCAACACTTTGACTAAAGTTTTTGCTGAACTTTAACTCAAGTTTTGAAAGGGTTTTGCTCTGATTTAGACCAAGGTCAAATGGACAATATTGTAGTACACACTTCACACTCAAACCCTTACAAAAGGATCAGGTCCATCTTAGTTTTGGATTTTGTAGAAATTTACACGCCAAGTTGGAAGACACTCACTGTTTTGGAACTTAAAGCAGTGTGCTGAAGTTGAGGCTGGAGCTGACTTTGGACTAAAGTTTGAAAAGGTTCCAGTGTGAATTGGTCAAAGCTCAAATTAACAAATTTGTTCTATAAAGTTTATTCTACAACTTCTAGAAAGGCTTCAACTTCAAAACAGGTCTAGAACTAGAGATAACAGAATGTAAACTTCCCTAACAGACAGGTTCTTAAGGGTTTAAGTGGATTTGACAAGGTGTTTGAATTAACATTGAACTTCAAACTGATTTTTGAATATCTTCCCCTCCAAACTAACAAAAGTTCAAATAAGGAAAGTTGTTAGTTTTTACAAGTTTTACAACTCTTATATTGGCAAAATTTGAAGTTGTTATATGAAATGTTAAATTTATGAATTGCCTCTAAATTAAGATTTTAAAGGGGATTTTAGTCCTTTTAAGTGCTAGATTAACTTCTAAACACTCTACTTAAACTTCGACAAGACTAATTAAAACTAGGATTGTTACAGTTTGCCTCTTAGGTGATGTAAAATTTTGATGACAATAGTAGCTTTGACTGCGTTTCTCTGGAGATGTTGATGATCTTGATCTTGTGGTCTTTAGGGCACATTGTCGCACATCATTCAGCTTCAAGGTCATCACCGTTGCTGCACCGGCAACTAGCATGGCGGCAAAGGTGCTTCATCCCATAATTTTTGTTTTTACCAAGGTGCTGGGATCATAGTAGGCCTTTGCGCTTCGTGTTGACGGTCTGGATGGCTTTCTTCCTTGGTCGCACCTCTCAGTCATCATAGAACCTCCTGAACATCTTGAGGGAGAACATTAGTGGTGCCATGGTGCTTTGAATTTTGTTGCCTCCAAATCTAATTTCCATCGAATCATATTCTTCTTATTTATCATCTTTTTATCATGAGAGCATCTTTCATCATGCCTTCAAAACAATTCAAGTGCACATACTACCCCCAGGGTGATGAATGGGAGTAGAAATAATTGCCAATAAACCAACAACACATTTTAAGATTCTTAATTTGTGGCATAGTTAGTCTAGTGAAAAGAAAGATAAAAAACCTAATGGGTGTACGTGAGTGCAAGGTGTATATACACATGAGAGGAAAGCATATAAGCAAAGATAATATTTACGCCTAGTTCTAAACATCATCCATCTACTACACAAATAGATGCTGCCTTCACTAGCTAACAAAGAGATTATGTGCTCGCTCGGCTCTTTCCCTACTGCATACTATCACTACGCAGAGATACTCAACAACTTCGCTCACACATCTATATCAAAGCATCCATATAGTTAGCTAATCACCACGATTACCACAAACTCTACTAAGGACATATGAAGCGCTCACATATGTAAATAAAGCATTACAAAGATATAGACCATGAAGCATTGATAGGCATAAAGTACATGTAGTAGTTATATATCAAGGATCCAAACAATCCTGGGGATGAACAAAGGCTTTACCCCATCATCTTACAGAGATTGATGCAAAAAGGGGTGAAGGAGACTCTGGAGAACGTCGTCACCGAAGATGGCGACGAGAGGGTGTAGGAACACCCTAGGCCGATCAGCCTAGAGCTCCTTAGGCTAATTGGCCTGAGGGCTTCCTTGCACCTCCTGACTCCTGCCAGCATTGGTTGTCGCGGTGATCTGATCTAATCTCTGTTTTTCATCTTATGGTGACAGCGGCTAGGTCTAAACTCGTCGAGATTGTCCTCCTTATTGAAAGTCTTGGGTATTTATAGTGGCGGCGTTGGTTGGGGTACCTTCAAGGCTAAGTTTATGGAAAATAACCCTAGAATCATCGAGGACTTCCTCCTGGTGAAAGGGCGTGACGATTGAGGCTAGAAACGGGATAGGTCGATCGGCCTGGACCCCTCCGGGCCGATCGCTCTACCCTATTTTGGCCTCCAATTCCTGAGTGCTTCATACGAAAGTTGTAGATCTCGTTGAGCTATGCAATTTTCCTTGCAAATTCGCCCCAATCAGAGTTTAGATGAGGAGGATATGGCTCGTGCAAGTTTCAGCTCTTCCTGTGGACCTGCAGTTCAATGTTCGTGTTTGGACCTTCCAATATCCAAAGTCCAGGCCCAATTCTAACTTGTAGAAAAACCCTTCAATTATATCGTATTTCCTGTGATTTTACAATATGCTCCAAAATACAACACATATGCAATAATGGGGTTATTTCAAGTGTGCCAAGTGACGGGTTAGTTTGAATATGTATGAAAACACCACTTAACTGGCACTAAAAGTGTGTCAATAATGAGTGTCAATAGCGCCGACCTATCGAAGCCCACCTCGAAGCAACTCCTTCCGAGCATGGGGCTGGGGCGAGATCAAGTCAGGCCTGTACAACTCCTTTTGATCGGTAATAGTTCATCCTTTGCAAGATCTTTTCAAGTTCATCTTTCCAACTCCTTTGCTAGAAATTGATTCTGATCTGTTCTTGCAAGCAACAGTTGTTCCTTTGGTGGGTATTCTCGACTAGTTCTTGATTCACGGAGACGTATTTTCTATCCAAGCGTGTTGCTGAATCCTTCTGCTCTTACTACAGGTGGGTTTCGATCTGTGATGCTCATCCCAGACGTAGGTAGGTGGGTGAAGTTAACTTGCATTCACTCACCTTATTAGTAACAAAAACAAAACATTCACGAATGCTAATGATAGAAAATTAGTTGAAATGTAAAAGATTTTAAGCAATTTAAGATTCTGTGATTTAGTCATTTGGATAGTAGAAATATAAATGTAAATTGTTCTGCTACCCTTTGCATGCTTGGTCTAAGTGCCCATTGATGCTTGTTAAGTGGTCTCCAGATGTACAAGGCTGCAATTATATGAGTAAACTGTATTTGGATTGTAGCTGATTAGCTCGACTTGCTTCCTTTTTACTGTCTTCTCGTGCTTTGTGAGCAGAATTTTTCTTGCCTGCAGGAATACGTGTGTGATTGAGTGGCATGTATGGGATGTTTAGAGCTTGTAGAGATGTAGTAAACTAGTGATTCTCCATTCTGGCGATATATTCTCCATGTCGCAATATGCCTAGTAAAAAAGTGATGGCAATCTAAATGTTATGTTCAGTAGTTCTAATTTTTTTAATGTAACAATTGTGATTCCTTTTGTTATCTTATACTAAAATTGCATTTGTGTCATGTAGGTGATATGGATTTTGGACAAGAAGTTGTGGTTGAGGTCGACAGCCGTGATAGTTTGGGAACTAACCAGTCAAGTCGATCATCTAGGAAGAGAGCTAAACTTTGGGAATTTGTTGATACCGAAGTGGTTGATGGCAAGGAAAAGGAAATATGCAAATACTGTAAGTTTCATTTGTCCTCTGAACCTGGATAAGGTATAACTCACCTCAACAGGCACATTGCGATTCACTGTCATGCCATTCCGCAAGAGGATAGGGACATATTCATAGCAATATTGAAGCCAAAGTCTCTCAATGAGGAAAAGAGTGTCTTTGATCCAGAAGTATTTCGCATTTTGATTGCCAAATATTTTATCAGTGTAGAGATTGCTTTTCGTAAAGCTGATGATCCTAATTGGACAAATTTGATAAACTATTGTCAGCTATCTTTTAGAGTTCCTGGTCATCAATGTGTACGCACATATTGTATTTTGTTTTACGAAGAGGAGAACTCGCAGATGATGGACAAGTTCAGAAAGGTGAAGTCCCATGTTAGTCTTACAACCGATCTATGGTCTTCTAACCAGAACCTAGGCTATCTAGGTGTTACAGCACATTTCATCGATGAGGATTTTGAATTGCATAAGAAAATCATCACATTCAAGAAGATTTCTTTCCCACATACATCATATGCAGTACATGATGGAATTACCTCATGCTTGATGGAGTGGGAGTTGATTGAACAGCTGTTTACCTTGACATTAGACAATGCCAGTGTGAATAACAAAGTAGTAAAGGACATTCGTGATGCTTTAGGTGTTGGGATGTTCTTCAAAGGTGAACACCTTCATGTCAAGTGTGCTGCCCATGTGCTCAACATTATGGTTCGGGCTGGCTTGAAGGTAATTTTAAATGCAATTGGGAGAGTGAGGGACATTATAAAAGTTGTTACATCCACACCATCCCGCATGCAGATTTTCAACACAATTGTACAGACTTTAGGCCTCAAAGCAAAGTCAGGACTGATTCTGGATGTTCCGCACCGTTGGAATGCTACATATGATATGTTGCATGATGCTTTGAAATATAAGGTGGCTCTCAATAGATATGCGGTACAGCAACATCACCAAGTTCCAAGTAAAGATGAATGGGCAAAAGCTGAAGCTCTTCATGGTTTTTTGCATCAGTTTAGTGAGGCAACCAAAGCATTCTTCGCAGACAGGCATCCTACAGCCCACCTTTTCTTGAAGATGTTGCTAGCAATCCAAGATGTTTTGCTCGATGAGGCATGGAATTCAGATGAGCTCCTTAATGAAATAGCTAATGCCATGCATGCAAAATTTGAAAAGCACTAGACAAAGCCTAACCTTGCTCTTCTAATAGCTGCTGTTCTTGATCCAAGTATGAAAACCAACTTCATCAAGTTCTATTTCTATACCATTGGTGAAAATGTTGAGGTGAAAATGAGGGAGTTGTATCGGTATTTGAAGAAATATTACCTAGAGTATGAAAAGATTGTCAGGAGCAACAATGTGCTTGTGTTCAATATATCAAATGATGAGCAGAGCACAAGTGAGTTCGGCGAGTCTGGTAGCACTTCTTTAAGATAAGTTTCTGGTAAAAGGCGGGTAGAGTTTGCATTCGCTCAGATTGCATCACAAAGCCTGGAGGCCCGTCAAGAATGGTTAGAACTGGATATTTACTTGGAGGACCCTAGAGTCCTTGTGAGATCAGATGAGCACTTCAATGTTCTTGCATGGTGGAAGGAGAATTCTAATGCTTATCCAATCTTGTCCTTGATGGCTAGAGACTTTCTTTCTATTCCTGTTAGCACAGTATCCTCAGAATCAGCCTTTAGTGTAGCTGGAAGGATTCTTAGGAAAAATAGGACATCTCTCTCACCTGAAACGCTTGAAGCATTGATCTGTGCAAAAGATTGGCTAATCGAGTTTGATGAAGAAGAAGAAGGTGAACTAATGACCGGTCATAGAATGTTTGATTCAGACCAGGAAGATGAAGATGATGAATAAAGGAAAATGGGTCTTACACTTGGCTAATTGTATTTCTCTGGACATGAATTCCTGTCAGTACTGCAATAAAACTGCCCAATTGAATTTACTGTTTATTCAAGGAGTTGACAGTACCACTAGAAACTAAAAACCGAAATAAAGATTTGGGGATGATGACATATGCTTGTTTTATTTTTAACTAGCTACAGTGACATATACTTAAAATCTTCTTCTGAACAAAATCTATTTAGAACAGCTATGAACATTTAGTCGATACACAATGCAATGGCATGATGTGCGCATGACCATCAAGTAGTTAGGTTTTGATTGCTATTTGCTACCGGTCAGGAAATTGATATAGCTTCTTCTCGCTGTGGTTCATTTGCACTATACCAACATGCATCTAATTTCATTCAGATCTTTAGTGCCTATGATGTTTCTGATTGTCTTGTGTACTCCTTAATCTAGATGTATCCATTCATGCATGCTTGATAATGTCTTTGTTATGTCTGACCGTTTTTATACTTGATGTCCTAAAGCTACCTTATTTTACAGCATAGTTTCCTGCTACTTTTTTATCCTGACTAACTAGTATATGCATTATTTATCTCTCTGAACTATTTGCTATTCTGGACAAGGATGATGCAGTTTCTCTTGCTATAGTGACTCGGAGTGGTTGATCTGAATGGTCCTGCTATCAGTAGCATGAAAAAGTTTTCAGAGTGGTTGATCTGAATGGTCCTGCTAGTAGCATGAAAAAGTTTGATCGGTGTAATTTTCAAATTTCTTTATTTGCACATTGTTGTAAGCTAGTGTCTACCACTTATGTGTGATCTGTGTGGTGGTTTGGTAACCGATAGCAGGCCTATGCTTGCTTGTTCCACTGCCGGCAGCATGCTTGTCTTGTTCTATTAGCAGCTCGTGGATACTCCTCATCGCTTGCTAGTTTGTACTAATGAGAGTCCATGGATCGTTATGCTTCAGTGTAAATCCTATTGGCCCGTGGGCAAATTGTTGGAGGTATGCCCTAAAGGCAATCATAGAGATGATGATATTCCATTTGTATCCATGATTTGTATGTTGTGTTCATTGAATATCCATTGAAGGCTACTTGAATTGATTTGCAATTATGTGAATTGTATGTGAAACTCTTTACTTGTATGGTTATTCTAAAGTTGTCCCTAGTCGGAGTTCATGTGAGGACACACATGAATATTAGACTAGCACATGTATTAGTTGATGACTATGTTTCACAAGTCATGGACATGGAGATGTTGAACTAATAATGTGGACACATGTGGAGACATGTGCTAGGACTGACCCAACATGAGAAGTAGTTCTCTCTTTAAACAACATATATGCTTTGTCCTTAGACCTGAGATTGTCGCATGTATTCTAGATGTGGATCGACCTACTTAGGGGCTATCAAACGCTACGCCGTAACAGGGTAGTTATAAAGGTAGCTTTCGGGTTTGTCAAGAAGCATGCTATGAGACATGGTCAATCAAGATGGGATTTGCCCCTCTCTGATTGAGAGTGATATCTCTGGGCCCCTCGAGTGATCGGATCCGAAAATGCATGGCCATGCTACGTACGGTTAAGAGTTAACCTACAAAGGGATTCCGAATCACAGGATCGAGAAAGAGCGGTCGGCTTGAAGCTAGACCAAATATCGTGAGGCAAAGGGAATAGCATGTATATTATGTTGTGATGGTTCGTCTGATATGATCTTCGTGTGCGTATAGGAGTTGGCACGTCTTGCTAGAGGCCGCTACCGACTATTGGGCCGAGTAGGAGTACTCGGGCCATGTCTATACGTATCCGAACCCATAGGGTCACACACTTAAGGGGCTGGAAGCCCAATTCGGATCAAATCCGAGTTGGATTAGGTTTAGAAGTACTAATGGGCCTTGGATCCAGAGGCCCGTCAGGAACCTCTATAAATAGAGGGGTGGGGGCACCCTAGGGTCTACACCTCTTTGGCGAAACACACCTGCCGCGCCTCCCACGCCCTCGCCTGTTGCAACTCGCGGATCTAGCAGTCCGGCTTGCGACGCTTCCTCCCTGCACGTGTGGATACCTTGGAGGTGTTGCGCCTGCAGCACTTGGACGAGCCGCCGATGAGCCGCCGACGAGCCACGACGAGCCAACGACGAGCCGCGGCACCGGAGGTGATCTTGCTGCACGTGGACGACCTGCTGAGGAGCTGTTGGATGTTGACGTGATCGACTACGTACGACTACGTTGATCGACTACGTACGACTACGTGATCGTCTTCACTACATCGACGCATATCTACATCTTCCGCACCAGTAGTGCGTCGAGTGGTAATCCCGTGATCCTTATACGGCAGTTCTTCCTGGTTTTACGTGGTAGAAATTTTGATTTGCGCTAGTGTAGCCTACCTCGTATTCCTTCACAAATATAGGATCATGGCTGGATCAATGCGCTGTTTTTTAAAGGATTAAATTGGATGAAGCACTAGTAATAAATACAAGGGTTGATTAGAGGGCTGAAGCAGGGTTTGGATCGATCAGGCCTATGCCACCGCCACCGGTCCCTAAAACCTTCCCGCCGTCACCACTTGCTACAATGTCGTCGGAGCCTCCACCTTCGTCCAGCGCTTCGGTCGATGATCTCGCGGCCGACCTCTCCGCCGCCGCCACCCTCAGTAAGAAGCAGCAGAAGGATGCTAGAAAGGACGAGAAGGCTGAGAAGGCGGCGCAGCGCCAGCAGCAGCAGCAGACGGCACCACCGCCAAGGAGGACCCCTTCGCTTCCCACTACGGCGATGTACCCATCGAGGAGATCCAATCCAAGGCCGTCTCCGGTCGCTCCTGGACCAAGGTCGGCGATCTCGACGAGGGCGCCGCGGGGCGCACTGTGCTCGTCCGCGGGGCCGCGCAGGCGATCCGCCCTGTCAGCAAGAAGATGGCCTTCGTCGTGCTGCGACATAGCATGAGCACCGTGCAGTGCGTGCTCGTCGCCAGCGCGGAGGCGGGCGTCAGCACGCAGATGGTGAAGTTCGCCACCGTGCTCAGCAAGGAGTCGATCGTCGACGTCGAGGGCGTTGTCTCACTGCCCAAGCAGTCACTCAAGGCCACCACGCAGCAGGTAATTAGCATGGAATCGTTTTGTGTCACTACGATCGTTTCTTGTGATCCTAATTTGTGTCAATATGGTCTTCGTATCGATAGTCTGGTAACACCTTAGAATGGTGATTGAGTATTGTCGGATGGTTGTGTGATTTATATATACATGCATGCTTGCTCGCTGTTAGTACCACCATAGATAAATTAGGTTTGCTCCTGTGGTTTAATTCATCATGCAAACGATTACACGGATTCATCATTGTGGTTTGTTTGATTTATCCAGTTTCGACATAGAGTGGATGGATTGTTTCTGTGGTCCTTCTGGATGCATCTTGCAGGTGGAAATTCAAGTCGGGAAGATCTATTGCATCAATAGGGCGATCCAGACCCTTCCAATTAACCTCGAGGATGCTGCACGGAGTGAAGCAGAATTGGAAAAGGCCGAACAAGTATGCCCGATGCAAATTACGTGCTTTGCCGGCACCCTTTTCGCTGGAAACCAACTTTGTGCTCCATATTGCTGTTCAGTAGGCTGACTGTTGCTGTGATCGCAGGCTGGAGAGAAGCTCGCGTGTGTTGGCCAGGATACTCGCTTGAATTACAGAACTATTGATCTGCGCACACCCTCAAATCAAGCGGTACTCCGGATTCACACTAGTAGAGAACTGACTTTCGATGCGCCCCCTTTTATCCCGGTTTAAAGTTGGCCCGGGACAAAAGGGGTGCGCCACGGTAAGTAAAAATGGAGGGGAGATTTACTCCCGGTTGGTATTTGCAACCGGGACTAAAGTCCCCTTTAGTCCCGGTTGCAACGGCCAGTTCCGGGGTGTCGGTGGGGTGACCCTTTTGTCCCGGTTGGTAACACCAACCGGGACAAATAGTTTACTCCCGGTTGGTAATTCCAACCGGGATAAAAGGACCACCCTTTTGTCCCGGTTGGAGCCTCCAACCGGGAGTAAACTTTCAACCAGGACAAAAGGTGTTCCTTTTTATCTCGGTTGGAGTTTTTAACCGGGATAAAAACTCATCCCCATTATATACCAAGACAGAGGCCTTTCTTCCTCCTCCAGCCTGAGCCAGTCCACCACATAGATAGAGAGCTGAGCTTCACCACTCTCCGGTGGTGCCGAAGCAAGGGAGGTGCTGCCCAAATTTTTTCCCTCATTTTTGTGCGAATTTCACTCAGCCAACACAAGTGTTGTGAAGGTTTGCTACTTCATCCTCTTGTTACGCTTTGATTTATGCTTTGGAGATGGAAATTAAGTTTATTTGCTAGAATGTGATGAAGTAGAAAATGGAGAGGTATTTTGAACTAGAATGTGAGGAAGATTGATGTGTCATATATAGTATGTATTTTTGCAATGGGTTAAAAATGATGCTACCAGACGGTTTATCTTATCAAATTGCCAAGTTGAAAATGTAACTTCTTGGTATTGTTCTACTAATTGTTGATTTTGATGGATGGATATGTGTCAGGTAGCACGCTATATGACCTAATTATGTATTAGTATTAAATAAACACGAGTCTGCTGAATTTTCGTACTTACAGCATATAGTATATAATGTTTAATGAAATGTTTTTGTGTCTTTGTACCTACTTGAATTTTTCTTAAGCTGTGGCTCTTGTTTAGAGATGCTGCAAACCAGATTTCGTCAAAGACAATGAGACTTCAGGCGGATTCAGTGATTATGTTCATAGTACAGTACCCTGTTACTGGTGTCTTGCAATTCCCACAATTTTTTAAGAATATTATGTCGTTTCACTTATATCGCCATGATTCTATCTTAAGTAGGCAATTTGTCAAGGTACCATAATTTGATAATGTATTTCTTCAGCACGTTAAAAGTGTTGACTTGTAAATATATCTTTTCCTAGGTATTCTGCACAAATTTAGGGAATTTTTGCTATCAAAGGACTTCGTTGGGATCCATACCCCAAAATTGATTGCGAGATCTAGTGAAGGGGGTGCAGCTGTGTTCAAGTTGTTGTACAATGGACATCCTGCTTGTTTGGCACAATCTCCTCAACTTTACAAGCAAATGGCTATATGTGGTGGGTTTGAGCATGTATTCAAGGTTGGTCCTATATTTAGAGCTAAAAACTCCGAAACACACAAGCATCTTTGTGAGTTTGTTGGTCTCGATGCTGAAATGGAGATTAAGGAGCATTATTTTGAGGTAAGGGTGGAATAATTTTGTTTCATTTACTTAAGTAATGATGATTTGTTTCATTTACTTAAGTAATGATGATTAAATGTGGATTTCTTTATACAGGTTTGTGATATTATAGATGGCTTATTTGTGTCAATATTTAAACACTTGACCACAAACTGCAAGAAGAAACTTGAGACAATAAATGGGCAGTATCCATTTGAACCTTTGAAGGTAAATATTATTGTTTGTTCTATGTTTCCCACTGTATGTTACTATCTGTGCCCTTTTTAGCTCTAATAACTGACTTGAATTGTGTGAATTATTCATGTAGTATTTAGAGAAAACCTTGAAGCTTACTTACAAGGAAGGAATTCAAATGTTAAAGGTACAAACTTGCTTCTGTTTTATCTCCATCTTGATTACTTGAACACCTATGATATTTGGTCAAGCAATCACATTTAATTTTTTTCAAGTCCTTATATGCTGGTATAAATTGCAGTATTATTTTTATCATGCTTGGTTTAGCATATAATAGATTGCAATGAAATTATTCAGTAGCAACCTGCTGTCAACTTTAGCGTCGATAAAAATGACTTCATTACAATTCATTTAATTGGCAGGAAGCTGGCACAAAAATTGAGCATATGGGTGACCTCAACACTAAAGCTGAGAAAAATGTTGGTCGACTTGTCAGGGAAAAGTACGTAGACTCTACAACTCTATTACTTTTAACTACTTTATAAATTTGAAGCTTAATTTCCGGTGATGTTTGTAGGTATGACACAGATTTTTTCATTCTGTATTGTTATCCTTTGGCTGTACGTCCGTTCTACGTCATGCCGTGTTATGACAATCAGCTTACAGCAATTCTTTTGATGTGTTCATCCAAGGTAAGATTTAATGCAAGTTATCATTGAGTCATAACAAAAATGAAGTTATCATCAAGTCAAATAAAAAGTTTACTAGAGGGAACCCTTTTCTTCTAGACTGGCTTTAGAGTTTAGATGCAAACTGAAATTATTTGCCGTCTAATTTTGATTCATACTTGAAAATGCGGTCTTTGTGTTTTCTTGTTCTATTTAGGTATCTTGATTATTTTTTAATACATTTGAGGATTAGTTATTTGACTTTCTGATCACCAGTTTTAGGTGTGAGGTATTTCTTATTCCAATTATGCGCCTTTAATGTTATTTATATCTGATTAATTGTCCATGAGCAATTTTGTTTTCTATTGCAAACAGTGAAGAAAAAAAATATCTCATTTTCACACTTTAATGTCCCTCTATTTCAGATGTACAACCTTACAATGTGGAGTTGACAGTCCAAAATTTAATTATGCACAGACACTGTACTTATATTTTTTGTTTACCAAGAAATAAGTTCCTTATCACTATGCACGTTTTCAGCTCGCAGGGCTTTCCATTTGGTCTCCTTCGAGCATACTATTTATGTTTTAGCACTATAGAAATAGTGTTCCATTGTGCAGAAATGGATGCCCAATCCGTTTGCCCTTGCTTAGTCTTGCAATGTGGACAAAAAAGAGATTCTGTTACCTGTTGTCAAATTTGTGTTGTTCGAAATAATATATGGTAAACATTATTCAAACTGACTTCTAATATGAGGAATTATATAGCTTGCTAGGTGAACGGAATAATCAGATTAATCGTCAGGATTTTCATGATACTATTGTGACAGATATTAATAGCCAGTTGTTTCTTGTAGGCCATATCTGTGCCCATAATAAAATCTCCTTTTTTCTCGAACATACATAGGAGCTGTGTATCTTTAAATTAATTTAAAGAAGAAGAGCAAACAAAGCACAAAACAACCCCGCACTACACTACCAAAAGAACCTACAGCAAAGCACTAAAGCTCTAAAAAAATCACATAACAACCATGGAAGTCTGAATCAAACAGCAACCAGTCCAAGGAGGCCTTTATCTCCAGCGGTACTCCACAATGTGGCCTGAACAAACACTGCCTTTGTAACTGAAGCCACATCAGAATTGGCTCCATTGAATGCACAATTGCTGCTGCTTCCAAATTTCCCTAGCAACCAGGATGACCAGCAAATTGAATCCCTTGAGCTGCTTGTCTACTTGTTTTAGAGGCTTGCACCACCAACTTGAGAAGTGCCATGTATCTGGCTCTGGAGACAGCCTGCAGCCCCAACCCTTGATGATGAACAAACTTGGAGAACCACACAAGAAACCAAATGATGTTGGATTGCTTCATTGGCTTGCTCACGAAGAGGGCATCCAGAAGGATGAGGCAGTCCTCTTTTGGTTAATTTGTCTGCTGTCCAGCAGTGACTAAGATTTAAGAAATGCTAGCTGCATAAAGAATGACATCATTTTTCATGATGTTCATAAAGAAATGCTAGCTGCATAAAGAATATCATTTTAAGAAACAACTAACATCTTCTATGTCAGCTGGTCATTGTATTTAACCATTATGATTTGGTTATCTTAGTGTTTTACACTGCATCATAAACCCTAAGACTGCCCTTGATCAAAAATAAGCGATTAGGTTTAATTCAGTGAACTTAACTGTTGTGGCGGCCTTATTCTTATATTTTCTGCTTGCCTAATGGGAAATCAATTTGAGCTTTACGAGTTCGTTTCTTCCCCCCCGATGGCCCATTCAGTATTAGCAGCACTAATATACACCTGTGAAAGTTGTAAATAAGTTGTATTTTGGGAACCTGCGTTCTAAGCTTTCTAGCTACTGACTAAAGCAAACTGTGCTGTTCTTTTTGAAGTTGAGCTTATCAGTGTTAAAATAAAGAGCTGATTCAAATTTACTGATGTTATATAGGTGAAGAGATAATTTCTGGAGCACAAAGAATACATACACCTGAGCTGCTGGCAAAACGTGGATCAGAGTGTGGAATTGACGTCAATACTATCTCGGCATATATCGAGTCATTCAGGTATGTTCCACAATCTTCCATGTTGCAATCTCTATTATCTTTCTGTGTTCAACATTGCACCAGTTAGTTTCAACATCTGTTTGCCTGCTACTGATTTCAAGATATCTTTATCATTATAGTTATGGCGCACCTCCTCATGGTGGCTTTGGGGTGGGCTTGGAGAGAGTCGTGATGCTGTTCTGCGCCCTAAACAACATCAGGAAAACGTCGATGTTCCCTCGTGACCCACAAAGGCTTGTCCCATAATTTTCATTTTTCCATAGCTGAGGATAATTCCGTTGTAAATTCCATCTTGGCCAGCCTTCTGTCAGCTGTTGAAGCAATAGATAGGTTCATTATTTTGGCACTAGGTCTGTTGCACAAAGCTACTTATTTTTACTAGTTCGATTAAAGACATTGAACAATACATACCTCTTCGATTAACGTTCTAATTTCGGTTCTTTCTCACTTCGTTCATGTACGCCCGGTGCAGATACTTCGGTTGACGATTCCTTTCGATAAGCTGGGCTGCTTCGGCAGCGCCGTTGTTGGATGGTGTGTGTGTGTGTATGCGTGTTTGATATGAGGACTGACCTGATCACCCGAGGGGTGTTGATAGCTTTGTTTCATGGAGTGCCAAGTTGGCGAATTCAGGGCTTCTGATCGAGCTTTGACCAGAACCCTCGCAATCGTTACACCTGGATGTTATCAACCATGTCGAGCAACTCTGCTTCTTCTAATGGAGCTTTGATCATGACATTGAAATTGCTAATAGTTACATAAACATGTGGAGCCCGGGACAATATGCGAGTTTAGAACGAAATAGTAGCATTTTCGGTTCAGTGATTCAAAACGTAGTACTAAGCTAGGCTAGTAAAGTTTCTGAAAATTTTCATCTTTCTTTCTTGACGTTTTAAATTAGCTCATCCGCTTTATTTTTATTTTCCTTTTCTTTTCTATGTTGCATTTTTAAATTGGCTCAGCCGTTTCATTTTGTTTATTCTTTCACCACTTTGCTTATCTTATTTTAGAATGTGTCGCAAAATAATTTTACCATGCAAGGATCCGATGTATCAGCATAGCTTAGACATTAACAATAATCCAACAAATTCTTATTTGGTTCATAATCCAACAAATTCTTATTTTGTTCGTGTCGAGGGGTAAACCTCGGTAGCAGAGGTTTGGACAGACCTTATTAGAGCTTCTCTGGTGGCCTTTTGAAAGCGGCGCATTGGTCAAGTTGGTAGAGAATGAATCCATTCATTTCCACTGGAGGACAGCGAATCTTTGCACGGATGAATGAATCGGCTCAAGGAAACGAATCGATGCATGGATAATAAAATACTCCCTCCATCCTAAATTGTAAGTCATTCCAAGAATCTTGGAGAGTCAAAGCATCTCAAGTTTGGCCAACATTATAGAGAAAATTATAAAGATTTATGATATCAAATAGGTATACTATGAAAATATAATTGATGAAGAATCTAATGATACTTAGATGACATCATAAATGTTATTATATTATCATATAAATTTGGTCAAACTTGAGACACTTTGACTCTCCAAGATTCTTGGAATGACTTACAATTTAGGATGGATGACTAATATACATGTACAGTAAATGACCAACCACTTCCTGACTGTCGCACGAGCAGCTGGTGTGGCGATGGTTCGTGACAACTGGAGAATATCGACTCGTTTCTTACGTGGCCGGTTTTTTTGACATGAGCCGGATCACTACTACGGATGCTCTTACAGATAGTAAGGGAAAATTCTTTGAGCAATCTGTGTGAGAAAATAGGGTAACAAGGAATGTTTAGATAACAATACGGTTTTTTACCTATATGTCATCCATCCTCCTGTCACGTCATATCCTTCTCTCTCTTCTCTCTCTATTTCATTTTGCAAATACTGTACCTATACAACTACTATACACCTCACACCTCTTCTCTCTCTACCTTATTCTTACCTGTCTCTCTCTCCGCTCCCCACCGCCGCCGCACCTCTACTTGACGCCTCTACTCCCCGCCACCGTGCCTCTCCTTGACTCCCCCGCTGCCTCCTCCTCCGCGCCCACTGCTGCCACCACCTCATCCGCTCCCCTGCCGCCACCATCTCCTCTGCCCCCTGCCACCCTCCTCGTCCCCCACCTCGACACTGCCCTCCCCAAGCTCTGTCCCCATCTTCCGAAGCTCGTTCCTCCTCGGCCCCCTGCCGCCACCTCCTCCTCTGTCCCCTGCCCGCCACTACATCCTCCTCCGAATCCGCCACCGCCACCTTCTCCTTCGACGTGCTGACCCCCTCCGACACCGTTCCTAATACCCCCACCTCCTCCTCCTACGCCACATCCGTTTTAGTATTTACACATTGTGCACTTCTCCTACAGGTTATTATACCACTGCTTCGCCTATGGATTCATCCATGACCATAGATTTCTGCACTTTATATCCTATAGCATAATAGTTTGGTATATTAAATTGTAACTTGTACTTCATTCGTTTTTCTACTTTTATTTTTGGTTCATCACTGCTAGCTAGCATAAATCCATAGCACAATTTATACTTGTGAGATTTTACATTTTCGTACATGAAAATGCTACTTATATGTTTGGGGATACAATTTAGTTGTGGTTTTTTCCATCTCTTTTTTCTACCAAACAAATGTTCATTCGTATTATAAATCTTCAATGGTTATTATTATGTTTGGGGATGGTTCTTTTTCTGCAGACTTTTATTGAACACTTGATGAATTCTTCTTTCCTTGTCTTTTTCCATTCAGTTCTGGTTGCCCATGCCTTCATCATTGAAAACGAGCATCCCCTTGCCAGCTCAGTTCTACTTATGAACTGCATTGACATAGTTACTAATGTTTTAATCATATAACTCTTGGAAAAATATCACTATGAAATTGGCAAACTTAGCTGAGTTCAGTAGTGCAACATATTGAAGTGCTTATAGTTTTCATAGATGGATATCTATGTTGGGCTACGAGGTAGGCTACGCTAGTGCAAATCAAAAATTTTCTACCGCGTAAACCAGGAAAGCTGCCGTACATAGATAATGGGATTACCACTCGACGCACTGGTGCGGAAGATGTAGAATCGCGTCGGGGCAGCGAAATCGATCAGCGTAGTCGAACACGTAGTCGATCGCGTCGACGTCGAGCAGCACCTCAGCAGCTCGTCCACGTGCAGCAAGGTCGTCCTCGTGTCGCGGCTCGTCGTGGCTCATCGGCGGCTCGTCGAAGTGCTGCAAGTGCAATACCTCCAAGGTATCCACACGTGCAGGTCCGCAAGTTGCAACAGGCGCGGCAGATGTGTTTCGGCCAAAGGGATGAAACCCTAGGGCGCCCCACCCCTCTATTTATAGAGGTTCCTGACGGGCCTCTGGGTCCGAGGCCCATTAGTACTTCTAAACCTGATCCAACTCGGATCATATCCGAATTGGGCTTCCAACCCCTTAAGTGTGTGACCCTATGTGTTTGAATACGTATAGATATGGCCCGAGTACTCCTACTGGGCCCAATAGTCGGTAGCGGCCTCTAGCAAGACATGCCAACTCCTATACGCACACAAAGATCATATAAGACGAACCGTCACAACATCATGTACATGCTATTCCTTTTGCCTCACGATATTTGGTCTAGCTTCAAGCCGACTGCTCTTTCTCAATCTTGTGATTCGGAATCCCTTTGTAGGTTAACTCTTAACCGTACGTAGCATGGCCATGCATTTTTGGATCCGATCACTCGAGGGGCCCAAAGATATCACTCTCAATCAGAGATGAGCAAATCCCATCTTGATTGACCATGTCTCACAGCATGCTTCTTGACAAACCCGAAAGCTACCTTTTTAACTACCCTGTCACGGTGTAGCATTTGATGGCCCCTAAGTAAGTCGATCCACATCTTAAGTACATGCAACAATCTCAGGTCTAAGGACAAAGCATACAATTTTTGTAAAGAGAGAACTACTTCTCGTGTTGGGTCAGTCCTAGCACATGTCTCCACATGTGCCCACATTATTAGTTTGATATCTCCATGTCCATGACTTGTGAAACATAGTCATCAACTGATACATGTGCTAGTCTAATATTCGCGTGTGTCCTCACATGAACTCCGACTAGGGACAACTTTAGAATAACCATACAAGTAAAGAGTTCCACATACAATTCACATAATTGCAGATCAATTCAAGTAGTCTTTAATGGATATTCAATGAACACAATATAAATCATGGATACAAATGGAATATCATCATCTATATGATTGCCTCTAGGGCGTACCTCCAACAGTTTCCCACTTGCACTAGAGTCAATCTAGAATATATCTAATACCCATAGCTCTTATGTGCGCATCATGCTTAGACTGCGGGAGAGGCTTTGTCAACGAATTAGAAATATTCAAATCCGTCTGTATTTTGCATATCTTGATCTCACCCCGATTAACGAAGTCTCTAATGAGATGAAATCGCCGCATAACATGTTTGTTCTTCTGGTGATTCCTTGGCTCCTTTGCTTGCACAATTGCCCTATTATTATCACAGTAGAGATTCAATGGGCTAGACACATTTGGAAACACACCAAGCTCAATAAGGAAATTCCTTATCCAAACACCCTCCTTCGCGGCTTCCGAAGCCGCGATGTACTCGGCTTCTGTCGTAGAATCGGCCACCGTCTCCTGCTTGGAACTCTTCCAACTAACAGCACCACCATTTAGCGTGAACACAAATCCTAAGTGTGACTTTGAATCATCTCTGTCGGTTTGGAAACTAGCATCGGTGTAACCTGTTACAATGAGCTCCTCCTCACCTCCATAGACGAGGAATATATCTTTAGTCCTTCTTAAGTACTTAAGAATATTTTTCACCGCTGTCCAGTGACTCTCACCCGGATCAGACTGGTGTCTGCTGTCATACTTAGCGCATATGAAACATCTGGGCGAGTACTTATCATTGCATACATGATAGATCCAATAGCCGAGGCATATGGCACTCTACTCATGCGATCCCGCTCATCAGCAGTCGAAGGACATTGAGTCCTGCTGAGATGTATGCCATGTGACATAGGCAAGAACCCTTTCTTCGCCTCTTCCATGCTGAACCACTTCAACACTTTATCAATGTAGGTATCTTGGCTTAATCCTATAAGCCTTCTCGATCTATCTCTATAGATCTTAATGCCTAGAATATATGCCGCTTCCCCTAAGTCCTTCATCGAAAAACTATTTTTCAGTAAAGTTTTTACGGACTCAAGCATAGGAATGTTATTTCCAATCAGCAATATGTCATCCACATATAAGATTAGAAATACTACAGAGCTCCACTAACCTTCTTATAAATACAAGACTCTTCTTCGTTCTTGGTGAAGTCAAACCCTTTGACTACTTCATCAAAACGAATGTTCCAACTCCTAGATGCTTGCTTCAATCCATAAATGGATCTCTGAAGCTTGCACACTTTTCTAGTATTTTTCGGATCAATAAAACCCTCGAGCTGTATCATATACACGTCCTCAGTTAGGTTTCCATTCAGGAAAGCTATCTTGACATCTATCTGCCATATCTCATAATCGAAATATGCAGTTATAGCTAGAATAATCTGAATGGACTTAAGCATCACTACGGGCGAGAAGATCTCGTCGCAGTCAACTCCTTGAACTTGTCGAAAAACTTTTGCGACAAGTCGTGCTTTATAGATGTGAACATTTCCATCCATGTCCTTTTTCTTCTTATAGATCCACTTGCACTCTATGGCTTTAACACCATCAAGCGTGTCAACCAAGTTCCAAACTTGATTTTCTCACATAGACTCTATTTTGGATTGCATGGCACTCTACCATTTTTTGGAGTTTGGGTCCATCATTGCTTCTGCATATGTCGCAGGCTAATCATTGTCCAACAATAATATTTCCCGCATTTCGCGGAGCCTTGCCGACCTTCGTGGTTGTGGCGGTGCTTCTCTTGCCATGGGTGTCTCAACTTGTTCTGTTACGTTAGCATCACTCGTTGATTCTTGCCCGATCGGCTCATCTCGAACTTCTTCAAGATGCATTGTCTCTCGAGAAACTCTTTCTCTAGGAAAACCCCGTTTCGAGCGACAAACACTTTGCCCTCTGACCGGTTGTAGAAATAATATCCTAAAGTTTCCTTTGGATATCCCATGAAAATGCACTTATCTGACTTGGGTGTGATCTTGTCCGACTGAAGTCGCTTGACAAACACTTCACAACCCCAAATCTTTAGAAAAGACAAACTGGGAGTCTTTCCAGTCCACATCTCATATGGTATCTTAACTACGGATTTAGACGGTACCCTATTAAGTGTGAAAGTTGCTGTTCCTACAGCGTATCCCCAAAATGATAACGGTAGGTCCGACTGGCTCATCATTGATCGAACCATGTCCAACAAAGTTCGATTACGTCGCTCGGATACACCATTTCTCTGAGGTGTTCCAGGTGGCGTAAGTTGTGGAACAATTCCACAACTCTTTAGATGATTGCTAAACTCATGACTTAAATACTCGCCTCCGCGATCAGATCGTAAGGCCTTAATTTTCTTGCCACGCTGATTTTCAACTTCATTCTAAAATTCCTTGAACTTTTCAAAGGTTTCAGACTTGTGCCTCATCAAGTAGACATAGCCATATCTACTAAAATCATCAGTGAAACTTATGAAGTATTGGAATCCTCCTCTAGCCGTCGTGCTCATTGGTCCGCATACATTGCTATGTATGAGTTCCAACAAGTCTACTGCTCTCTCAGGAAAAACCTGTGAAAGGCGTCTTGGTCATCTTGCCTAGCAAGCAAGCCTCACATGTCTCGTATGATTCAAAATCAAACAAAGTTAGAACTCCATCAGAATGGAGCTTCTTCATGCGCTTTGCACTTATATGACCCAAACGACAATGCCACGAGTAGGTAGGACTCAAATCATTAGGTCGAGGCCTTTTAGCACTTATGTTACACACAGGTGAATCATCAAGATTTAAAACAAACAATCCATTCACAATGGGTGCAAAAGTTATAAACATATCATTCTTAGAGATCACACAACCATTGTTTTCACTCGCAAATGAATAACCATCCTTCATCAAGCATGAAGGAGACATAATGTTTTGACTTAAACTAGGAATGAAATAAAAATTATTCAACTCCATAATAAATCCTGACAGGAGTTGGAGTTGCATTGTCCCAACGGTCAACGCAGCAACTCTTGCATTATTGCCCACGCGAAAATTAGCTTCTCCTCTTTCCACACTTCTACTTCTTATCATTCCCTGCATCGAATTGCAAATATGAGCAACCGATCCGGTATCAAATACCCAAGAATTAATAATTGTATCAACGAGAAATATGTTGTCTATAACATTAATAACAAGCGTACCTAAGGTGGAAGTACTCTTACTTCCGTCATTCTTCAACGAAGCTAGGTACTGCTTGCAATTTCTCTTCTAGTGACCAAGTTCGTGACAATAAAAGCACTCCTTGTCTGGAGCAGGTCCAGGTCCAGCTTTAACCTTGGGCGCTTGGTTTGGCTTGGACATTCCAGCCTTGCCCTTCTTCTTCCAAGAATTGCCCTTCTTCTTAAAGCTAGGCTTGTTCTGTATAGCCATCACATGGCTGCTACTAGCACTTTTCTTAATGTCAGCCTCTGCTGTTTTAAGCATTCCACACAATTCATTCAGACCCTTCTTCATCCCATGCATATGGTAGTTCGAGATGAAGTTCCCATAGCTAGATGGAAGAGATGAAAGAATGAAATCAGTGGCCAACTCTTGGCCCAGTGGGAAGCCCAACTTCTCCAACCGTTGAGTGTAACCAACCATCTTGATTACGTGTGGTCCTACTGCTGCGCCTTCTGCTAGCTTGCTCTCCACAAAGGCCTTAGACACATTGAACCTTTCAGTCCTAGCCTGTGTTTGGAACATGTCTCTAAGCGCCACGATCATATCGTGCACCTCATGGTTTGTTTCGAACTACATCTGCAGCTCGGGTTCCATGCAAGCAAGCATAAGGCAACTTACTTCGAGGTTAGCATCACATGCTTTCTTGTAAGCATTCTTAACAGTAGCAGGTGCATCATCAGCAGGTTCTTCTAGTAATGGGTTGTCTAGAACATCTTCCTTTTTCTTAGCCCTGAGAACACTTCTCAGGTTACGGATCCAATCCGAGTAGTTTGTTCCATTCAACTTGTCCTTCTCAAGGACCGAACGCAAAGCAAATGGTGTGGTGCTACTAGGTGCCATTTAATCTACAACAAAAGTAATGCAAAATACACTAAGATAAATGTATCCATGATAGAGCAAATCACATTAAACTATTTAACAGAATCTACTCCCACTAAAATCAATATCCCTCTATTGATACTTAGTGATTCAGGATCCACAACTAACAAGTCTACTAGTGAGCTTTAGCATCACCGCTAGCAAACAAGGTAGATCGGTAAGCAACTTCTTGCTAATCATATCACATATGACTCCTGTTGTTGGGTGACATCTCCATGTCTCGGCGCCCAACCTTTATGCCCCAAGGTCCTTAACCGTTAAGGTAACCTTGTTAAGCAAACCAACCCTTATGCGTGAAAGTGTCCGACACAAACCCGTCTAGTCAAGGAAAACTAGTGGCACCCTAATTTCATAGACCCACCACCAATTGTACAAGACATGGGACGGTGCAAGTTTTAGTTGGGAGGGCATACTAACTTAAACTTTGTGAGGGATCGTTCTACTTCTAACATCACATCATGCAGGAAGTAAAACATAAAGAATAACATGCACATAGTTGTGACACAGTATGGCCCGTTCTCTTATGGTGATCTCCATCTCCATATAACTTGTTCACCATGGTGATCTCCATCTCCATGTTCCATGTGCGCCATCCTCCTGGTGATGAGTCCTACAAGAACTAGAACATGCTATTGCACCTAATAGCTTGTAATGAAGATTACATAGTTGCTAGGATCATCACAGATTGGTACGCAGACCATTAAATACATTAAAGTGACAACACATATGGCTCCAGCCGTATTGCCGTACGCGCGACACGCAGGTCACGGATGAGTTACACACATGCATCACATACACAAAGGGCCATACTGATCACAAGATACAAACATCCTGGAAAACAGAGTTAGGCGTTCTAACGTAACAAATTTCGGAGGCCCAAAACTCCATCTTCCAAACCCAATTTAGGAAATCTAATTTCGCCAAAAATGGCAAAGCCGTTGAATTTTATGTGTAACTTTTTTTGTAGATCAATTTTCATATAAAATTCAGCTCGATCCGAGATTGTACCAAAAAGTTACGGCTGTTTTACCGAAGCACACGCATACGGCAAAATTCCGACCCGGTAGTAGATCCAATCTACTATTGCACATCTCATGTGCCTCGTGTATGAACTTAGATTTTGATTCGACCAATCACATTGATCTTTGCTCACTGCAACTGGCATTACGTGTATCACTTAACTCCGATGGTAGAAATCCGACCGGTAGGAGTATGTTGTTACATGACCATTGCAACAAGAACACAAAAACAGGTCATAGATCAATCTGAAAACTCGCATATCTCCATATGCACACATCCTGAATCCATAACAAAATAGCTATGGCTCTGATACCACTGTTGGGCTACGAGGTAGGCTACGCTAGCGCAAATCAAAAATTTTCTACCGCGTAAACCAGGAAAACTGCCGTATATGGATCACTGGATTACCACTCGACCCACTGGTGCCGTAAGTCGATCAGTGTCGTCGAACACGTAGTCGATCACGTCGACGTCGAGCAGCACCTTAGCATCTCGTCCACGTACAGCAAGGTCATCCTCATGCCGCGGCTCGTCTTCGGCTCGTCGTGGCTCGTCGGCGGCTCGTCGAAGTGCTGTAGGTGCAACACGTCCAAGGTATCCACACGTGCAGGGAGGAAGCATCGCAAGCCGGACTGCTAGGTCCACGAGTTGCAACAGGCGAGGGCGTGGGAGGCGCGGCAGATGTGTTTCGGCCAAAGGGATGAAACCCTAGGGCACCTCACCCCTCTATTTATAGAGGTTCCTGACGGGCCTCTGGGTCCGAGGCCCATTAGTACTTCTAAACCTAATCCAACTCGGATCATATCTGAATTGGGCCTCCAGCCCCTTAAGTGTGTGACCCTATGGGTTCGAATACATATAGACATGGCCCGAGTACTCCTGCTCAGCCCAATAGTCGGTAGCGGCCTCTAGCAAGACGTGCCAACTCCTATACGCACACGAAGATCATATTAGATGAACCGTCACAACATCATGTACATGCTATTCCCTTTGCCTCACGATATTTGGTCTAGCTTCAAGCCGACCGCTCTTTCTCGATCCTGTGATTCGGAATCCCTTTGTAGGTTAACTCTTAACCGTACGTAGCATGGCCATGCATTTTCGAATCCGATCACTCGAGGGGCCTAGAGATATCACTCTCAATCAGAGAGGGGCAAATCCCATCTTGATTGACCATGTCTCACAGCTGCTTCTTGATAAACCCGAAAGCTACCTTTTTAACTACCCTGTCACGGTGTAGCGTTTGATGGTCCCTAAGTAAGTCGATCCACATCTTGAGTACATGTGACAATCTTAGGTCTAAGGACAAAGCGTACATGTTGTGTAAAGAGAGAACTACTTCTTGTGTTGGGTTAGTCCTAGCACATGTCTCCACATGTGCCCACATTATTAGTTTGACATCTCCATGTCCATGACTTGTGAAACATAGTCATCAACTGATACATGTGCTAGTCTAATATTCACGTGTGTCCTCACATGAACTCCGATTAGGGACAACTTTAGAATAACCATACAAGTAAAGAGTTCCACATACAATTCACATAATTGCAGATCAATTCAAGTAGCCTTTAATGGATATTCAATGAACACAATATAAATCATGGATACAAATGGAATATCATCATCTCTATGATTGCCTCTAGGGCATACCTCCAACAATCTACTCATTAGTGTATCCTGTTTTCACTTACCAGGTATGTTTCTATCTTGATCATGTTTCTTTAGTATCAAGTCCAGTATCTTTCATTTGGTTGGTTATGATTTAGAACTCAAAATCGAAATCCTTATCTTGGTTTCCCATTTTCCCTATTCAAGTTTGTTCAGGTTCCATTCTATTTAATTTAGCTTATCTAACTAATGCTTCAGCTAATTTTGCATTCATTTGTTACTTGCAAGCTATTTTTGTTCAATCTCTATCACATATATAGTAGTTATACTCAAATTTTTCATATGTTGATGTCCAGCTGCAGTTCATCTTATACCTGAAAAAATAAAACGAGATAGTATACCTTCTACGTCACATGTTGAGTTATTATCAAATTATTGTACCTTCCTCCATGCACTGACTTTCACTTGCATAATTGATTGCACTTTTTTGTCACCACCTCTCAGACTTCAAGAGCTTTTCTAAAAACATATCAATGACCTATGTCCTGCCCAGATTATACTTGCAGGCGCCATGCTTTAACATTGAGGTGAGCAGTGATTGTTGGCAATGGACAAGGGGAGTTCCCTGAGCTCACAGCCGCACTCACACACACATGAGCTGGAGGTAGAAAGAGATAGAGGAGCACAGAGCACACACACCCAGTTTCAATTTGTGCTGCTGAACTGATTAGCTGCAGTTACTCTTCTACTCTTTATAGAGTCTAAAGTCAAACTAGAGTACATACTAGAATGAGTGCTTCTACCAACTACCTACTACTTAGTACAACACATGACAGGGCATGCTTGCCCTTCTACTCATGGCACTGCTGCCATATACGGCAGGCAGGAGCCAATAGCAGGCCAAAAGCTCTACCTGCTCCATTGACTTTGCAAAAGGAAGAGAGAAGCTAAGAGCTGAGCAATTTATCTAACAATCTTTCCCCTAATTGTGAGACTCTTGCTTGATCTCTTCAATGCCAATCTTGATCCTTAACTCCTGGAGTCGAAGATGCCCGAGTGGCTTGGTGAAGATGTCCCCGAGCTGTCGAGCAGTCTCGACATACTTGAGCTTTATCCATCCTCGTCGATGTGTTTGATGTGGTCATAGAGGATGGGATTCTTAGCCAAAGCAATGGTGAACTTGTTATCCACCTTAGGATTGGTGTGCAGAGCTTCTCTCTGGTGAGCTCTTGTAGCAACCGTCCCAAGCAAATTCCCTAGCAGCATGCCATCGCCACTGCAATGTACTCAGCCTCACAGGTTGACAGCGCGATGACTCGTTGCTTCTATGTCTGCTAGGAGATGGGGCATGAATTGAGGACGAACATCCGCTTTGGGTAGATGATGCCGTGACCAAGGTCCCGACCACGTAGCAGAGGATTCTCTTGACGGTGGCGGCATAGTCCTTGCATGGATTCTCCATGAACCTGCTCTGGTAGCTCACGGAGAACTCAATGCCCGGCCGTGTTGCGTGAGGTAGCGCAGCCCGCCGATGATGCTCCTGTACTGCATTGCATCCACCTTTCCCACTGTGCTCTCCTTGGAGAGCTCGATCTTCTCCTCCATGGGCACCTGACACGACTTGTAGTCGCTCAAATCGCCTTGCTCCAAGAGCTTTGTCGTGTAGCAGCTTTGGCACAGTGTGATCGCGCCCTTGTTCTACTCCACCTCAATGCTGAGGTAGTAGGTGAGCAAGCCAAGGTCACTCATTCAAAACAGCCGCTTCATCTCATGCTTGAACTCCTCCGTGTCTTCTTCCCACTCTTCGCCGCTCTTCGGTGATGATGATGTCGTCCAGGTACACACCGATGATCATAAGGCCCCGCCTCGACCATCATGTGTACAGTGCATGCTCGTTGGCGCACTTGGAGAAGTCGAGCGACATGAGGCTTGTGTCGAGCTTTGTGTTCCATGCGTGTGGCACCTATCAAAGCCCGTACAAGGCCTTGCGTTGGCGGAGCACCTTGTGCTCCTTGCCGGCAATGGCGAATCCTGGTGGCTGTTGTACGTAGACTTCTTCGGCGAGCTCCTCGTTGAGGAATGCGGACTTCACATCCAGGTGATGGATGTTCTAGTCCCCCGTCACCACCAGCGTGAGCAGAAGCCACACAGATTCCATCCGCGTGACAGGCGCGAACACCTCCTCAAAGTCGATGCCTTCACTATACGAATCCTTCGTGACAAGTCAGGCCTTGTGCCACACCACAGCCCCCTGCTTATCGCGCTTCACCTTGAAGACCCTTTCAATCCAATTGGGAGGCACCCAATTGGCGAATCGACAAGCTCCCAGGTCTTGAATTCCTCAATCGCCGCCATCTCCTCCAACATCGCAGCTCGCCAGCACTCCTCTTGCTCCACCGCCGTGAAATTTGGTGGCTCCTCAGCGCTGCCCAGGTGCAGCTCAAGATCATCCAGCACACAACCGCCTGCCTAGGGGGACTCTCATCCCCAATGATGTCATCCACCGCCCAGAATCGCAGTGGCTTGCCGTCATGCTTGGCATTGACATACGGTGACATGTTGGCTAGTGGAGAGACAAAGTGAATTGACGAGGTAGGGTTTGATGTTGCAGAGGCAGGGGTTGCCTTCCAAGTAGGCGATGATGTTGGAGTTGCCTCCCCTGTTCCTAGAGTAGGGGATCCCCCTCCTGGGGATGGTGTCGACGTGGCTTCACCTATTCCTGGAATAGGGGAGGCCCCTTCTTGACTTTCCGCCACCTCTTCTCCTCCTCCGTCGCCGTAGTACTCTGTGTACTCGATGGTGAAATGGCTTTCGCCACTGCCTCCTGTCTCCTCCATCTCGCTGGACTCCAAGTCCCAGCACGCTGCCTCATCAAACACCACATCACGCGAGATCACCACTCGTCGTGCCCGTAGATCACAGAGGTGATATGCCTTGCTTCCTGCCTCATAGCCCAGGAACACCATGGGCACGCTTCTGTCCTCCAGCTTCATCAGGTTGGGTTTTGTCACCTTGACGTGCCTAGTGCACCTGAATGTTCACAGGAACAAGACGTCCAGCTTCCTCCCATGCCAAGCCTCGAATAGGGTGACTTCCTTCAAGCTCCTCGTCAGCAAGAGGTTTAGGATGTAGGTTGCCATGTTCACTGCTTCTCCCCAGAAAGTTGCCAAGCATCCACTTCCCCTTCATCATGCTCCTGGCCATCCTGACGATGGTCTGATTCCGCCGCTCAACCACACCATTTTTGCTGTGGTGAGTATGATGCCGTGAGGTGTCGTCCAATGTCCTTCTCTATGCAGTACTGGGTGAAGTTGATCGAGGTGAACTCCCTACCACAATTGGTCCACAACACCTTGAGCTTCTTCCCTATCTCGCCTTCGATGTGCACCTTGAAGTGTTGGATGGCTGTCGCCGCCGTGTCCTTCGATGATAGCAGCTTCAACCACATGTACTGGCTGCTGTCATCGATGAGGAGGGGGAAGAAATGTCTTCCATCGTGTGTTGCTAGCATGATTGGCTCGCACAAATCCCCATGCACGAGATCCAGCAGGTCCTCCACATGGTATTTCACCATCTTGGGGAATAAGGCGCGTTGTTGCTTGCTGGCGAGGTAGCTGTTGCACAGCTCGCCCACCCGCTCAATCAGCAGCAGCCCACGGACCATGCCGTGATGCGCGAGGCTCACAAGTGTGTTGTAGCTTTGATGGCTGAAGCACGCGTGCCATCACCACGCCTGGTCGTCTTGCTTCTCCATCAAGCACATCGGCCTTGCAATGCTCAGCTCCAAAACATAGAGCCGGTTCCTAGCGGGCTCCACCTTGGCGAGTAGCTTGCGCTCGCGGTCGCGGATGCGAAGAACTCCGTTGTCGATCAGCACCTGGCACCTACGCTCATCCAATTGGCTAATGCATATGATGTTGATGCGGAGCTTAGGGATGAAGTAGACATCTGCCAGCGCGCGGTGCTCACCGGATTTGCAGTGGAACAAGACCATCCCATGGCCCTAGATATCCACGCCGGAGTTATCACCGAATTTTATTGTGCCAACTAAAGAGTATCTTGATCCCCTAAGTGGGTTTTGGTGAGTTAAGGACACAAGCTTAAGTGTCTAATGAACGTTCAAGTGCATGAGCAGGTTTACAAGGAATGGTGGACATGTAGCACTTGTCGATGACCCTCAAAAAGGAAATGAATGAATATAGGGCATATCTTAAAAGGCTAAATTTATTTTTGGTTTGAATTTGAGTTTAGGAATGTCACACTATTAAGAGGGATATCTAATCAGCGGTCTTTGTTGGCATAATTAATGAATGCGAATGAATCCGCAAGCGCACAGATACCGTTGTAGCTTTCACCTCAAAGTGTTCTAAGGATATCGAATCCAGGGGAACGTGTGTGTATATCTTCGACTATAGTATCCAAGGACAACCAACCAACGGTAGGCGAAGGGTAGAGAGGATTCCTATGGATAGCACTAGATAAGTTAAAGGTCGATCTCTCGGATCAAGAAACTCACTTCAGGCACCGGCTTACCCTGAATTAGTCAGGCGCCTCCAGCCAACGGCTCTACGCTATATCCAAACATGGAGGATTACAAAGGACGGACAAGGCTATCACCACCTGCCACCTACCTCTAGCTACCCGTGGAGGTGGTGTTGTGTTGTGTCTTAAAATGAGACCCTTCCCCTTCTATTTATAGGCTCTTGGGTCGGTTCCCGAGGGGAATATCTAGGGAATCTTCCACAACTACCATAGGGACACTATCAACTACTGCCACGCGTTAGCTAGAGATGAGAGGAGCCAAGGGTGGTTCAACGGAACCTGGGGTTCGGCCAACCCCCTACAACCGCCTCTCGCACGGCCTTGGCTCTGGATTTCTACCTTGTGGGTCCTCATGTGGGTACATGGTGCTAGGTGGTGAATGTAGTCGGTTTCCTTCCGATTGTGGGCCCATGTAAATGTCTGCTTCCTCCTGATTGGTCGATAGTGTGTTTCTTTACTCTTGAGGTGTGTTTTCTCTCCTAATGGACCTGCATACAAATATTGACCAACACTTGTGGCATTCATTAGTAATAACTCCTACCACTGCTATTGATGTTCATTCTTTATATAATAATGGCCTGGATTTGGTACTTAAGAGCCATCAACAACACCCCCACACTTAGCCTTTCCTCATCCTCGACTCAATGAGAAAGGACTAAGGTGAAACATAACTTCCAAAGGTATGAAGCATGTAATATTCCAAAAATTTGTAATAATAATTTGAGTGAAATTTTCAAAAATTTAAAACTTTTTATTTGAATTGTGTGCTTGTTTAAAAATGAAAGTCAAATTATCTTCTCATCTAAATCCCTAATAATTAAATCACAAATTTTTTGAAAACTTGTGTGGAATGATTTTGATCTTTTTGAATTTTATTTGGATCTTAAGTTTGTATGTGTTTGAATTTTGAATCTAATTCAAAATTCAAACTAATATAAATCTAAACCTAAATCTAAATAAAAACAAAACCTATATAACCCACTAACCTACCAGGCCAGCCGCAGCCCTCCGGCCTGGCCCACTAACTCCCTCACCCTCACTCGCCTTTGGTTCGGCCCAGCCAGCCGGCCTGGCCCATTAGCCACCCTCTCCCATGCGCAACCCAGCTGTCGGGACTACTCTCCAGATCCTCGAGTAGGCCTTGGACGGCCCACTAAGGGACGTACTCGGACGTGATCAAAATAAGGATGGGCGTATCCTACTCGGACTAGTCTTGTATGTTTATGGAAAACTACTCGGGTTGGTTCCGAGTAGAACTCTGTAATAGTACCCGACTAGGACTCAGACTTATAACCCTACCCTCCCGGGTATATAAGGCCGGGCAGGGACCCCCCTCAAAATAGATCCCTCAGGACTAGAACATACATCAATACAAACCAACACACAGGACGTAGGGTATTACGCGATCTAGCGGCCCGAACCTGTCTAAATCGAGTTCCCTGCGTCACCATTGATTTCTTGATTCTCGACGACCCTTACCGCACAAAAGACCACCTAGGGTACCCCTAGGCGGGTTGCCGGTCTAAAACACCGACAGCTGGCGCGCCAGGTAGGGGCTCTCGTCGAGTTTCTCAGCGAGAACTCAATGGCGAAAGTCATCATCAGGCCCGTCTTCTTCATCGAAGCCGGCGCGACCTTCGTTTTCGGATCCTGGCTCTACGTTGCCGAAGGCTCGGGATCGTTCCGACGCCAGATCGTCGACTCTCAGGAGAAGAAACCAAAAGAAGTAACCAGAAAAAATCAAGATTTCAAAGTCAAGCCCAAGTTCGACTACGCGTCGGACTCGACTTCGCCTCGGACTACTCCAACGTCTTGCTCAAGGGTTGGGCTCCGTCAACCCCAGGCCCTGGAGTCGGGCGAGGCGGAGCATACTTCGGGGTCGGGCGAGGCGGAGCTACCCTTCCGCAGGGTTGGGCTTCGCCAACCCCAAGCCTCGGGGTCGGGCGAGGCGGAGCTACCCTTCCGCAGGGTCGGGCTTCGCCGACCCCAGGCCTCGGGGTCGAGCGAGGCGGAGCTACCCTCCCACAGGGACAGGCTCTCCCGACCCCAGAACTCGGGGTTGGGCGAGGCGAAGTCCCACTCAGGGTCGGATGAGGCGGAGCTGCTCCCTCACAGGGTCGGGCTCAGCCGACCCCTCGACTCGGGGTCGGACTCGCTTCGGATTCGGCGGCCCCAGTTAGCATCCAAATCAGCTTCGACTTCAAAGCGGTTCCCGCACGGACTTCGCAACGTGACAAAAACCTATCAAGATTCTCTGGCTCGAACCCAAGTCGAACTCGGGCATGATGAGGATGTTGACTCCGACCCATCCTACTCTCCGGAAATACCATTATCCGATCCAGCCCAAGGGTTGGTAATAACTTCGACGCCACAAGGCAGATTCGTCCACTGGCCGGGACTGCGACCATCTTTCCTCGACCGTGACTACGACTCGCACCTCATCGCCCATATAGACAACTTGCCATATCAAGAAGGCATCCCACTTACATCCAACCATGAAGGAAGCTACACAGAGATTGCTACATCAAGTTCCGGAAGCTACTACCCGGACAGGGAGATACTTGTTATTACTCCAGTTAACAACCTGGGAACTAGCTAGAATAGAACCCCCAGGCGACTAGCACAAGTCAACAACATCTCTGACGATGAGTCTACAACCGACAATGAAACTCCTGAACAGCGCAAGCAACGAAGGACGCGCAATACTACTCGAGCTGAGCGTCGACAGTCAATGGCTACAAATATCCCTATTACAAATCTTGAACTCGCTTTCAACGCAGTCCAGGCTCAGGAGCACAATACTCCACTCGCGGCTATCGCTTCAATCAACCTTTTGACGACACTGATGCCTCAAGACAAGGATAACGAAGCCACAACTCAACTCTTGCAGCATGGCAATGGACTAATCGCACAACTCGCGGGGCAAGCTTACAAGTTGCTTGACAAAGAATCACCAATCCCGTCCGTTCCTCACATAACAGACGGAAGCAGGGGGGCTGCAGATAAAAATGTCACCCCACGAAATGATAATGTTGTCAACTAGCCCCGGCAACACAGCCAAGGTCCAAGCAAGCATAAAACTCCTACTCAACAGAAGGATGTAGGTGAAGCCAGCTGCACCAACTCGGTTAAAAGTGTTCACCCTACTCGAAAGAACCGTGAGTTATCCAACGTCAGCGATCTACGAGAAATCCTCAACAACCGGCGCGAAAGGGAAGTCGACAGCTACAATCACTTTCATGCTTTCACGAACCGGGTAATGAAAACAAAATTACCCGAAAAATTCAAACCGACTGGCATTACCAAGTACGATGGCAAGCAAGATCCAGTTCAATGGCTCCGCTGTTACTCGCTAGCCGTCCAAGCAGCCGGAGGCAACAACGACACTAAAGTCATTCATTTCCCCATATGCATGGAACCCGCACCACTAACCTGGCTCGAGTCACTCAAACCCAAGTCCATCGACTCTTGGGCAGACTTGACAAAGGCTTTTACCAACAACTTCGCCGGCTCCATGGCTAGACCAGGCAACAAGATTGACTTACAACAAATTAAGCAGAGAGAGGGCAAAACTCTACGCGACTATCTATGACGATTCTTCGAAAAGAAGGCCACCATAGTAGACATCTCTGAAGCACACATCATCGAGTATTTCCAAAACAAACTCTATGATCGACGAACATACCTGTAACGGCCTCGGACAAAAATCCTTCGCGTCAATCTTAATCCGAGCCCCGGATCACCTGTCTTAGTTTTTCCAAGCCTAAGTGCTCAACCTCCAGTCTGGTCCCGACCCCTGAGAACCGACCACCCCCCCCCTTGCCGTTTCCCCAGTTTCGACCCTGCCGACCCCAACCCACCCCGCCGGATCTTCTAAGTCTTCCCACAACACCTCCTCCTTTCAATCTGAGCAGTGGACCAACCGAGACTGACCGGTGGACCCTCAATCTTTTTCCCAGATCTCCTGGTGCAAACGCACTCGAGTGGCATGCTCACTTCAGCGCTTTTCCGCCGCGTGGCTCAACTCCTCCGACACCCGCCGCTCTGCCCCGTCGCCGGCCGTGACCAGATGGATTCCCGCGCCCCTTTCCCTAATCGCAGCGGAAGCCCTTTGCAACTTTTTCTGCAGCGCCTCACCGCTCGCGCCCATCATCACCTCGCCGGACCCCCCTCCCCCGGCTGCAAGGCCCGATGTCTCCCGGTTTTTCCGTCGCCCCTTCACAGTCGCGCCGCCCAGGTCCGCGCTACACGACGATTCCTCCTCCGCCAACCTCGGCCCTGGCCGCGACAGCTCCTTTCTGCCCTGCCAGATCTGCGCCCCGATAGAGTGTTGCTTCGCGTTCGCCCGCGCAGCAGCAGCCCGCCTGACCTTTCACCTGAGCAACCTCGCTTCTAGCGCCGTTCCCTCTGTCACATCCATCATATCCACCGCACGACGACGCTCGCATCCACCAAATCTCAACCACCGGCAAACCCGCGCCTGCGCCACCCTATCTCCAGTGCCCAATAGCTGAAGGCGTCATCCCCGAAGTCCTGCTCCACCGCCCTCGTCGCTCAATCGCCGCCCGGGTAGAGCACTCCATTGCTTCTTCCCCGGCCTTCGCGCTGCTCCCCTTCTCACTCCTGCGCTGCTATAAAAGGGAATGCGCAAGCCCCGCCGGAGTTTCCCTTGCCCTAGCTGCCATCTCTCTTGCTCCCTGTTCGAGCTCACAGCGCCACCACCTAAGTCTGAGGAACTTTACTCTCTGCTCAAGCACCACCGCTTTCTCCAATCCACCAGCCACTGCTTCCAGTACTGCCCAAGAGCTTGCTTGTGATCCATAAGAAGCACCACCGCCGCCGGACATTCTCGCCGCCGTCCCAAGCCCTTAGTTCTTCTGCCCAAGCCTCCTCTGTAAGACGAAGGTAGGCTGCCGACCCTTGTTCGCTTCGCCCGACCCCTCTTATCCGCCGACCCTTGTTCTCTTCGCCCGACCCCTCTTATCCACCCGACCCTTGTTCGCTTCGCCCGACCCCTCTTATCCGCCCGACCCCGGTTCCGTCTCGCCCGACCCTGTCTGTTCCGCCGACCCTTCTCCGCCTCGTCCGAGGGCTCGGCTGTATCTTTTTCTTTGAACCGAGGGTGTATGTGTAAAACTTGGGGACCTGTCAACGTTGAGTTTGAGGACCCCTAGCACACCAAATCCTCTAGATTAAGGGTCAGATCATAAGTTCCTTTCCTCCGACCCTTACCTCTTGATCTCCACCAACTCCATTGAACCTCCCCACCCTCCTGTAACTTGTCGCAAGTTTCTGGGCTCAGACTTGCAAGTGTTGCTGTTGAAATAACCGTCTATGCTAACCAATGCATTGCATTCGTGTAGAGCTGCGTCTCGCCGACGGCTACTACGAGCTGCACCCGGCGCCAGAAGACGAAGCTGTAGCTAAACTTCTGCCCCCAGAAGCCGAAGCCGCCCAAGCAGAAGAGCAACCTTCCTTCCCGCTTGAAGGCAAGCCCCGGATGCATGAAACCCCTATGTTCCCAAAACTTGCGCATGCCTTCTGCATCTTGTTTGTGCATTTATGTATAGGAGTTATTTGCAACCCTAGATATATAACTAGATCCCATGATCTGAACACTAGCTGTTGGACCGAGTAGCTACTTTGCTTAAATAGGAAACGGTAAAAGCCGAGTGATTCCCTATCACTCGCGAGTTGTAGGAGTTGGATGTTTACCCTTCTGTTACAACTACAAGGACGATGGACGGGGCAGGGTTTTGGGTAACTCTTTGGTGGTCGGTTGATCGCCCCGTCTGTCTATGAAACATGCTAAGGCCGACAGTGGTGGTGTTCATGATCAAGTGTTTGAAAGTACTAATCTCATACCTAGTATGGGATGGGGAAGCCTAGTACCTGATTGAACTAGGGCGTGGCTTATACCCCTGCTGTCCTTGGAACGAGGTTCCCATGGTTCATCATGTGGGTGCAAGTGCGGTCACAGTACGGTAGAGGCCGGGACTGTGGAGCATTGCATGCCAAGGGAAGTTTGGACCTGACACGCGCCTGGGAATTGATGGGGACGGCCGACACAGGAAGCGGCCCTTGTGGTGCGCGGATGTCGTGAGATTAGGTTCGCCATGCATGGTTAAGAAACTCGAATCGATTCGTCTGCCTCTCACAGTTTGAGACTGCTTGATCGCTATGCTACCCTGAGTAATGATGAAATCTGATGATAACTTGGTCTCGATGATGTATATACCCTCTGTCCGGTTCTATGATTGCTTAGAATAGGTTGCAAACTTAGAACGGATAATGAACTTAGAACCGGAGCTAAAACTTGAAAGTAGGGATACACCTAGCGCTTTTGGCAAACAAACCCCTCAGCCAAATAGCCTTGCATGTCTAGAAGTGGTGGAGTAGCGTACTCCCTGGCGGTTACATCTTGTTGAGCTTAGTAGCTCAGCCTTGTTGTGGCTTTTTCTTTTTCAGGTGAAGTTGCTGCTCCCGAGTCTTCTTCTGTTGGCACTTGGCTGCCCCAACTCCCTCCGGGTTGGACGGTTGAGTGGGATCCCTCCTCGGACGGCGAGGAGAGGGATCACTGACGTCCTGGTTAGCCTCACCAGGGATGTCCGACCCCAACGAAGTAGCTTCCGCTTGTTGTTTTACCTTCTGTTGTTTTCTTGGCACCTTGTAAAACTCTGTTTTCGTTTTGTTGTTGAACTAAATGGCCAAATCCGTTTAACTCAGTGGTCTTGTTGTATTCTTTGGAACCGCTCACCTTCGTGTGAGTTTGCTAACTTGGTCCTGTTCAAGTGGTTAAATCGGATGAAATCCGACGGCACTTCGTGTTAACTTGGCTAAGGCATGGGTGTCGCGTGTTAGGCGACTTAACCATGTTTAATCAAGCTAATCCGAAGTGGATCCGCCATAGCTGGTATCAGAGCCATGTTAGCAATACAGAGAACACAACAAGCCCTAACACACTTCTTTGAAAAGATAAAAGTTGCAAGAAACTCTTTGAAAACTGTCTCGTACGATCGTTAAGGATGACTTTAGTGCGAGAGGCCCTAGGGGACTTTGGGGTTGTTTTAGGTGGCTAATATTTATTTGGTTATCTTGCTAACCCTTCCAGCACTTCGCCACGTCTATCATACGTGTGCTGAGTTTCGCATCACGAGTATGCGAGGGTTAATAGGGAGTTCTATTCAAAGGACCCTATCATCGCGGTTGTTTCACCCACGTCTATCATACGTGCGCAGGTTCTGTATGTAATCCATACGAAGGTTGGTACGGTTCGATTCCAACGAGCCTATCAGCACGGTTGTTCGCCACGTCTATTATACGTGCGCTGATTCCGCATCGTGAGTATGCGAAGGGTTATATGGTTCCATTCAAAGGGAACCTATTTCCACGGTTGAGTGCTGTCCATGCAGCCTTGAACGCATGGGTGCCGTTCCTATAGTGAGCGGTAATGTTTGGGAACGCTTTCGTGGGTGCTGGCACGAAAGGTTCGTGTGGTTGTGTTTTTCTGCAGGTACGCTAACCGCGTTCGCTTAGGAGACGTTACTAGAACCGACTAGCTATTATAGGGAGAGACGTAATTGTTGCCTTGCCACCGGCACTAACTGCGTAAGACCAAAGTTTTGGCAGTTGTTTTGGTTGAGAATGAGGTAGGCCGTGCATGCGACATAAGCTTAAGAATCTGTGAAACCACCCCTCCCTAAAGCAGCCTTGCCTTGGAAAAGCTCTTCTTCGGTCTAAGGATTTCTAGTTTTCTTCCAGCTCGTGCTTGGTCAAATCCAAATACCTTCCTGTCCGACCCCCGTCTTGTGCTATTTTGCCTAGCCGACCCCTTGGCCTAAGATCGCATCCGAATCTCGGTGCGAGATTCTTTTTAAGGGGGGTAGGCTGTAACGGCCTCGGACAAAAATCCTTCGCGTCAATCTTAATCCGAGCCCCGGATCACCTGTCTTAGTTTTTCCAAGCCTAAGTGCTCAACCTCCAGTCTGGTCCCGACCCCTGAGAACCGACCCTCCCCCTTGCCGTTTCCCCAGTTCCGACCCTGCCGACCCCAACCCACCCTGCCGGATCTTCTAAGTCTTCCCACAACAACTCCTCCTTTCAATCTGAGCAGTGGACCAACCGAGACTGACTGGTGGACCCTCAATCTTTTTCCCAGATCTCCTGGTGCAGACGCACTCGAATGGCATGCTCGCTTCAGCGCTTTTCTGCCGCGTGGCTCAACTTCTCCGACACCCGCCGCTCTGCCCCGTCGCCAGCCGCGACCAGATGGATTCTCGTGCCCCTTTCCCCAATCGCAGCGGAAGCCCTCTGCAACTTTTTCTGCAGCGCCTCACCGCTCGCGCCCATCATCACCTCGCCGGATGCCCCCCCCCCGGCTGCAAGGCCTGATGTCTCCCGGTTTTCCGTCGCCCCTTCACAGTCGCGCCGCCCAGGTCCACGCTACGCGACGATTCCTCCTCCGCCAACCCCGGCCCTGGCCGCGACAGCTCCTTTCCGCCCTGCTAGATCTGCGCCCCGACAGAGTGTTGCTTCGCGTTCTCCCGCACAGCAGCAGCCCGCCTGACCTCTCACCTGAGCAACCTCGCTTCTAGCGCTGTTCCCTCTGTCACATCCATCATATCCACCGCACGACGACGCTCGCATCCGCCAAATCTCAACCATCGGTAAACCCGCGCCAGCGCCACCCTATCTCCAGTGCCCAATAGCTGAAGGCGTCATCCCCGAAGTCCTGCTCCACCGCCCTCGTCACTCAATCGCCGCCCGGGTAGAGCACTCCATTGCTTCTTCCCCGGCCTTCGCGCCGCTCCCCTTCTCACTCCTGCGCCGCTATAAAAGGGAATGCGCAAGCCCCGCCGGAGTTTCCCTTGCCCTAGCTGCCATCTCTCTTGCTCCCTGTTCAAGCTCACAGCGCCACCACCTAAGTTTGAGGAACTTTACTCTCTACTCAAGCACCATCGCTTTCTCCAATCCACCAGCCATTGCTTCCAGTACTGCCCAAGAGCTTGCTTGTGATCCACAAGAAGCACCGCCACCGCCGAACATTCTCGCCGCCGTCCCAAGCCCTTAGTTCTTCCGCCCAAGCCTCCTCTGTAAGATGAAGGTAGGCTGCCGACCCTTGTTCGCTTCGCCCGACCCCTCTTATCTGCCGACCCTTGTTCACTTCGCCCGACCCCTCTTATCCGCCCGACCCTTGTTCGCTTCGCCCGACCCTGTCTGTTCCGCCGACCCTTCTCCGCCTCGCCCGAGGGCTCGGCTGTATCTTTTTCTTTGAACCGAGGGTGTATGTGTAAAACTTGGGGACCTGTCAGCGTTGAGTTTGAGGACCCCTAGCACACCAAATCCTCTAGATTAAGGGTCACATCATAAGTTCCTTTCCTCCGACCCTTACCTCTTGATCTCCACCAACTCCATTGAACCTTCCCACCCTCCTGTAACTTGTCGCAAGTTTCTGGGCTCAGACTTGCAAGTGTTGTTGTTGAAATAACCGTCTATGCTAACCAATGCATTGCATTCGTGTAGAGCTGCGTCTCGCCGACGGCTACTACGAGCTGCACCCGGCGCCAGAAGACGAAGCTGTAGCTAAACTCCTGCCCCCAGAAGCCGAAGCCGCCCAAGCAGAAGAGCAACCTTCCTTCCCGCTTGAAGGCAAGCCCCGGATGCATGAAACCCCTATGTTCCCAAAACTTGCGCATGCCTTCTGCATCTTGTTTGTGCATTTACGTATAGGAGTTATTTGCAACCCTAGATATATAACTAGATCCCATGATCTGAACACTAGCTGTTGGACCGAGTAGCTACTTTGCTTAAATAGGAAACGGTAAAAGCCGAGTGATTCCCTGTCACTCGCGAGTTGTAGGAGTTGGATGTTTACCCTTCTGTTACAACTACAAGGACGATGGACGGGGCAGGGTTTTGGGTAACTCTTTGGTGGTCGGTTGATCGCCCCGTCTGTCTATGAAACATGCTAAGGCCGACAGTGGTGGTGTTCATGATCAAGTGTTTGAAAGTACTAATCTCATACCTAGTATGGGATGGGGAAGCCTAGTACCTGATTGAACTAGGGCGTGGCTTATACCCCTGCTGTCCTTGGAACAAGGTTCCCATGGTGCATCATGTGGGTGCAAGTGCGGTCACAGTACGGTAGAGGCCGGGACTGTGGAGCATTGCATGCCAAGGGAAGTTTGGACCTGACACGCGCCTGGGAATTGATGGGGACGGCCGACACAGGAAGCGGCCCTTGTGGTGCGCGGATGTCGTGAGATTAGGTTCGCCATGCATGGTTAAGAAACTCGAATCGATTCGTCTGCCTCTCACAGTTTGAGACTGCTTGATCGCTATGCTACCCTGAGTAATGATGAAATCTGATGATAACTTGGTCTCGATGATGTATATACCCTCTGTCTGGTTCTATGATTGCTTAGAATAGGTTGCAAACTTAGAACGGATAATGAACTTAGAACCGGAGCTAAAACTTGAAAGTAGGGATACACCTAGCGCTTTTGGCAAACAAACCCCTCAGCCAAATAGCCTTGCATGTCTAGAAGTGGTGGAGTAGCGTACTCCCTGGCGGTTAAGTCTTGTTGAGCTTAGTAGCTCAGCCTTGTTGTGGCTTTTTCTTTTTCAGGTGAAGTTGCTGCTCCCGAGTCTTCTTCTGTTGGCACTTGGCCGCCCCAACTCCCTCCGGGTTGGACGGTTGAGTGGGATCCCTCCTCGGACGGCGAGGAGAGGGATCACTGACGTCCTGGCTGGCCTCACCAGGGATGTCCAACCCCGACAAAGTAGCTTCCGCTTGTTGTTTTACCTTCTGTTGTTTTCTTGGCACCTTGTAAAACTCTGTTTTCGTTTTGTTGTTGAACTAAATGGCCAAATCTGTTTAACTTAGTGGTCTTGTTGTATTCTTTGGAACCACTCACTTTCGTGTGAGTTTGCTAACTCGGTCCTATTCAAGTGGTTAAATCGGATGAAATCCGACGGCACTTCGTGTTAACTTGGCTAAGGCATGGGTGTCGCGTGTTAGGCGACTTAACCATGTTTAATCAAGCTAATCCGAAGTGGATCCGCCACAGTACCAAGACTTCGGTCGCCGACGGCCAGCCGATGTCAAAGAACTTAAGCTCATGGTGCAACAGTGGGCTGATGAAGAAGACAAAGAACACGAACGAATCGGTTCCCACCGTAACCGTGGACGCGACAACACCCACAACAATGATACAGATAAACCTCGTAATAACGATGCTCGGAATTCCTATCCGGGTAATCATAATCGCAAAAGGAAGCCCGATAACACTGTTGCTGCCATGACCAGCTCCGGGAAAAAGGGACAACGCAGAAAGAACGACGGACCAACCTTCACGGAGTTACTCAAAAAGCAGTGCCCATGGCACCCGACCAGCAAGCATTCCGCATTGGACTGTTACAGCATGCACCGAGTTATGCAAGATCTACCAGCACCACCAACTCCTGAAGAGTACGCCAAAAATAGAGACAAGGGCAAAAACAAAGCCCGCAACGACGAAGACGAAGATGGCGATTTCCAACCAGCCTCAAAAACCGTCAACGTCATTTTTGGTGGCATCCCTGGCACAACATCCAAGCGAGCCAACAAACTCGTACTAAGGGAGATCATGGCCATCGAGCCGACGGACCCCACACCGCTAAAATGGTCGAAAGTTCCAATTTCTTTCAGCAGAAAGGATCAATGGACAAAATTCTCAGAACCCGGCCATTTTCCACTAGTTTTGGATCCAGTCGTGGCAGGTTCAAAGTTAACCAAAGTACTCATCGATGGCGGGAGCGGTCTCAACGTTATCTTCGCCAAAACTTTAAGGAAAATGTGCCTCGACATCACGGACATGCTTACTCCAACGGATTCACCTTTCTACGGCACTGTGCCGGGAAACGCAGCCATACCATTGGGTCAAGTTGTCCTCCCAGTCACCTTCGGCACTAAGGAACATTACCGCACCGAGTACATCAGATTCGAGGTCGCCGACTTCGAGACTTCTTATCACGCCATACTCGGACGGCCGGCACTAGCCAAGTTTATGGCCATACCACATTACGTCTACTTGGTACTCAAGATGCCAGGTCCCAAAGGAGAGCTCACGCTACAAGGAGATCTCCGGAGATCCTATGAGTGTGACACCGAAGCCGTGGAAATTGCTACGACTACTCAATCTCCTAGTCCCATGCAGCAAGTTTTCACAGCTTCAAAGAAACTCCACCCAACTGAACTCGAGATCCCGGAAAACAAGTCGGGATCCACAAAGGTGAAACCCGCCAGCGAGCAAGACTTCAAATCGATCGACCTCCAGACTGGAGATCCTTCCAAGACAGCCCTGATCGGAACAGGGCTAGACCCTAAATAGCAACTCGTGCTCGTCAGTTTCCTTCGGGCTAACCACGATATCTTTGCTTGGAAGCCGACCGACATGCCAGGTGTGCCCAAGGAACTGATTGAGCATTCCCTTAATGTTGATCCCAAAGCTACTCCAAAATGGCAACAACTATGCCGCTTCGCTCAGGACAGACGTGACGCCATCAAAAAAGAACTCGCCAAGCTACTCGCGGCAGGATTCATCAAGGAAGTCTTCCATCCTGACTGGCTCGCCAATCCTGTACTTGTTCACAAGAAAAACAACGAATGGAGAATGTGTGTCGACTACACCGACCTCAACAAACACTGCCCGAAAGATCCTTTCGGGTTACCCAGGATCGATCAAGTGGTCGACTCCACCGCTGGGTGCGCCCTGCTATGCTTCCTCGATTGCTACTCCGGCTATCATCAGATAAGCCTCAAAGAGGAAGATCAAGCCAAAACAGCGTTCATCACGCCCTTTGGAGCTTTTTGCTACAAAACAATGTCCTTCGGACTCAAGAACGCAGGAGCAACTTATCAAAGGGCCATACAGATGTGCTTTGAAAAACAACTTCATTGCAATATCGAAGCTTATGTTGATGATGTCGTCGTCAAAATAAGACACCGGGAGGAACTCATTGCCGACCTGGAGGAAACTTTCTCCAGTCTACGCGCTTTCCGATGGAAACTCAATCCTACTAAGTGCGTCTTCGGAGTACCTTCCGGCAAACTCCTCGGGTTCATCATTAGCCATCGCGGCATTGAGGCCAACCCGGAGAATAATATCTGCCATCACAAACATGCAGGCTCCAGCCAGCATTAAGGATGTGCAGAAACTCACAGGCTGCATGGCCGCTCTCAACCGATTCATCTCGAGACTTGGAGAACGGGGACTACCCTTCTTCAAGCTTCTCAAACGCCAGGACAAGTTCAAATGGACGGAAGAGGTAGATAAGACATTGACACAACTCAAAGACTTTCTGTCAAAGCCTCCTGTCCTCACCGCTCCTTCGCCGAACGAGGACTTGCTCCTATACATCTCCGCTACCACTCATGTCGTCAGCATGGAAATGGTAGTTGAACGGTCTGAACCGGGCCACGCCTACAAGGTTCAACGACCTATTTACTTTGTCAGCAAAGTTCTCTCGGACTCCAAAACTCGGTATCCACCGATACAAAAACTCCTATATGCTATTCTGCTCACCTCCCGGAAGCTTCGCCATTACTTCCAAGAGCATAACATCACGGTTATCTCCGACTTCCCGCTTGGTGAAATTCTCCATAACAGAGATGCCACGGGTAGAATCTCCAAATGGGCAGTCGAACTCAGAGCTCTTACTTTGAGCTTCAAGCCAAGGACAGCCATCAAGTCTCAGGCTATGGTCGACTTCATAGCCGAGTGGACCGAAAATTAGGTTCCAACTCCAGTCGCGCGACCAGAGCACTGGGTAATGTACTTCGACGGATCCCTCAAACTTGAAGGGGCCAGCGCAGGCGTCTTACTCATCTCCCCCAAGGGAGACCAACTCAAGTACGTTCTGCAGATATTCTGGGAAGCATCCAATAACGAAGCCGAGTACGAAGCACTGCTACATGGCCTTCGCCTAGCGATCTCCCTCGGTATCAAACGGTTACTGGTGTACGGCGACTCCTTAGTCGTCATAAACTAGGTCAACGACGAGTGGGACCGCAACAAGGACAATATGGACGCTTACTGCAGAGAAGTCCGTAAACTGGAAAACAAATTCTCTGGTTTGGAGTTCCATCACATCGTCCGCGACAACAACGTTGCTGCCGACGTCTTATCTAAATTGGGCTCAACTCGTGCAGAAGTTCCAGCAGGAATTTTCGTACACGAGCTACGCAAGCCGTCCATACCTGAACAAGTTACACCGCCAGTAGTCCCGACTACTGACGTTTCTCGAGAGATCATGATGATAGAAGTCGACTGGAGGACACCCTTCATCGACTACATCAAAGATCACCAGCTACCATCCGACAAGACTAAAGGAGAGCAAATCTCCCGACGAGTAAAGAATTACGTTCTAGTCGGAGACAAGCTCTACAGGAAAGGCGCATCATCTGGAGTACTCATGAAGTGCGTCGCCAGAGAAGATGGCCACGAAATCCTAGAGGAAATACACAGAGGAATCTGCGGCAACCACGCCTCTTCGAGGACAGTAGTCGGCAAGGCCTTCAGAGCAGGGTTCTACTAGCCCATGGCTCTGGCCGACGCCAAGCAACTAGTCCAGAAGTGTAAAGGTTGTTAATTCTTCACAAAACAGCAACATGTGCCGGCTTACAAGCTGGTCTCAATACCTCCAACATGGCCATTTGCCTGCTGGGGGCTCGACATGATTGGCCCGTTACCAACTGCGCCAGGAGGATTCAACAGAGTACTCATGGCAATTGACAAGTTCATCAAGTGGATCGAGGTCAAACCAGTCACTTGCCCAAAGGCAGACCGAGTTCTCGACTTCTTGGATGAAATCGTACATCGTTATGGTTTTCCCAATAGGATTATCACCGATCTCGGGTCAAACTTCAACAATCATGACTTCTGGGAATATTGCGAGAACAGCGGCATCGATGTCCGCTATGTCTCGGTCGCTCATCCACGAGCCAATGGTCAAGTCGAGCGTGCCAATGGCATGATACTCGATGCTCTGAAAAAATGACTACATGACGTCGGCAACACCAAAGGTGGCCGATGGCTCAAAGAGTTACCCAATGCCTTGTGGGGCCTACGTACCCAACCATGCAAGACTACGGGGCTATCACCTTACTTCCTGGTATATGGCTCAGAAGCCATACTACCCGTCGACATCATGTGGCAATCACCATTCGTCGAACAATATGACGAAGAGCTTGCCATAGAAACACGGCGAACGGATATCGACAGTTTGGAAGAAGCAAGATGCGCAGCACTGGTGCAATCTGCCAGATACCTTGACGGTTTAAGGCGTTATCATGATCGCAACGTTAAGGAAAGATCTTTCAACTCAGGCGACATGGTCCTTAAGCGTATTCAAGACACGTCAGGATTGCATAAACTCAATTCACCCTGGGAAGGTCCTTACATCGTATCAAAGGTTACAGGACCCGGATCTTACAGACTCCAAGAGCTCTCAGGTGAACAGGTTCCAAACTCTTGGAATATAGAACACCTTTGTCGCTATTACCCGTAGCAGCACTCCAGTACTCACTTCCAGGCGACTACTCGGGATGGCTACTCGGTTATTGACTTCAAAGGGTGTTCGCTTCAACGCGCTATCAATACAACAAAGGAAACTCTTCTTTATTGAAACAAGAATACATCAAGTTACATACGAGTATAAGGACTCAGCTCAACAAAGACTACAAGCAACTGCCTACTGGCGGGCTGCATTAAGTCTCAGGCTTTTACTATATCACAAGGCCACTCAGGTCTGCCGACCGCAGGAGGGGCCTACACGCAAGGAAGCTGCGCAAAATGCTGCAACGCCCTGGTGTCCTACCCAAGGCACGTCCTGGTACTCCATTACCGCCATCACCAGGGCAGCGGCAATGTCAAAACTGGGAAGACGCGCCTAGAGGGAACCAAGGCTGCTCTTTTGCTAGCCCTACGAAGCCTATCTGCTCTACGGCCATACCTCCACCATCTTTTAGAGCGGGATGAAGACCGCGGCACTCATCACCCATCACTCGCTACGAGTTCCAGCGTGTACTCCACTGGATCAATAGCTAAGAGATGAGGCAGGCGACGAACCCTCCTACGAGGATTCTTCAAGCATCGCAGCTATCCCTATGAGCACAAGAGCCTGTGGAGGCAAGGTGGCCTCAATCTACGAGGAATCTTCTAGCACCGATGCGCTCTTTGCTGGCTCTCTACACTCAAACAGAAGCAATCGCAGGCAATCCATTGCTACTCAAGAGCTTGAGTTGGCTCGCTCACTAGATGGCTCTATTTATAGCCGAAAGCTCCAACTACCACCGGCCCAAGAGTTACTGTGTACCCGTGATCAATGAGTCTGACGACTCCTGACTCCACCCATGTGACTGCACTCATGCTGCAACAGACATAGGTGCACAGTACACCCGTGCCTCGACAACGGACGAAAGAGCTCAGTACACCCGTACGGCAACAAAGGATAGCTGAGTACAGTACATCCGTGTCCCTCAGAAGACGAGTACTCAAACAGCATTACGACTACTCGATACTTGGGACTACTACAAGCCAAGTTTAACCTACACGACGGGGGCTCCGACTACTCCGATCCTGGGACCTAAGGTCGGGCGAGGCGGAGTTCCACCCGCAAGGGGTCGGACGAGGCGGAGTTCCACCCGCGAAGGGTCGGGCGCATCCGACCCCAGGACTCGGGGTCAGGCGAGGCGGAGCTACTTCTTCAAAGGGTTGGGCACGGCAGAGTTGCAACATTTCGGGATTCAACAACATTTTTTCGCAAGACAAACGAACCCCAAACTCCAAAATCTTGATATTCAAAAGTATCAACATACTTGGTACAAGAACAAGAGTACACACAAAAACCTCACAGTTCTTCTAAAGAGACGAACTCCGACATCTTGGCTGCAATGGGCTCCGCCTCCTCAAGGTACTGCGCATAGGCCTCCTCTGTGCAGTTGCGAGCCACGCCATCACCAGCTGCCGCCAAGTCTGCCCTCGGGTAGAAGGACTTCACAACTGCAAGCACCTGTTTGCAAACAGTCCTGCAAAGTCCTGCTACTTTACTCGGGGCAGCTCTTAGTCGCTCTACTAGCGATTGCGGCCCTGCGCCTTCCACGGGGGCTATGGCGTTCACCAAATCTTCGGCCGCTCCAGACAGTTCTTGGAGTTCGCCACGAAGTCGTCCCAAGGTCTGGGCATGATCCCTGCACGCCACCATGGCCATGGCAAGCATCACGCCATTCTGCATCTTTCGGTCCCGCAGCTTCTGCTTCAGCGAGCGCGGCTCGAAGATGTTCGGCTTCATTTGCCACTCGGTCATGAGCGTTCCTCCAATCAATGACTTGGTTCCTTGCAGACGCCTCCTGTTTCTTGAGCTCTACAAAGCAAAAGAACTCAGGCCACCGCCAACTACAGTTGGACACACCCAAAAGCAGTCGCAATGCTTACCTTGATACTTCTTGTTCAAGGATTTATAGCGGATCTCGTATTCTCCTGCAGAACGGCGTGATCCGCGCGCTCCACGGCAAAGGATTTCGCCCCGACTTCATGAACCCGAAGCGCTTCTTTCAGTCGGGCGCACTCCTGCCCCAGCTGGTGGTTTCTGTCCTGAAAAGGTCCGAGTACGTTGTAAGTTTCACGCTTCATCACTGAATGTTGCCAAGTTGCCCCAAGCGGCGGCGGAGCTGTCTAGTTCGTCGGCCCCACCTTCGGTGCCAGTAGCACCAACTCCTTCCCTTTCTTGGATCTAACCTTGCTCGTCGCTAGAGCCTTGCCTTGGATCTTCTCGGGTTTCTTGCCCATCTTCTTGGAGCGCATTCGATGGATTCAACCTCACCTTAGGGAAGAGGTTTCCACTCGGATCTAACTCAAAAAGCAGCAGTGGCAGAGGTGGCAGCACCGGCGGCGGCGACACAGCGAGTGAAGGCACAAAGGAGGAGGAAAGAAACAGATCTAAATGCCTGTGCGGCGTCACAGCAACTGAAAAGGGGGCTTTCCAGATTTATCTCCACCGGCTCCGGATTCGACGCGTTCAGTTGCACAACGGACAGATTAAAATTGCGTATTAATCGCAATAAACATCCAACGGTTACTACATTCAACGGATTGCTAACCACTTCAACGACAGGAATCGCCTAAGTGCTCGGGGGCTGCGGGTACCGTACCCGTTGGTCAGTTTTTTCTTTTTTCAAGATCTCCGAGGGTAAAATGGGCAAAAGCTGGTTTGACCCTAAGCCTGAGTCTTCGACTCAACCTAAGACTCGAGGGCTACTCCATATGGAGTGCAATTGACATCGCACTACCATATAAAAACTACTCGAAACGAAGACAACTCGAAGCTGCAGAAAGAGTACCTTCCAGCCACGCGACAGTACTCGGGCACTTCGGTCTGCAAAACTACTCGGGTAGTGCCTGCAGTGCCCAAGACTATGGCGCACGACTACAAAGTACTCGGGGGCTTGTCGGGACTACTCTCTAGATCCTCTAGTAGGCCTTGGACGGCCCACTAAGGGACGTACTCGGACGTGATCAGAACAAGGATGGGCGTATCCTACTCGGACTAGTCTTGTATGTTTATGGAAAACTACTCGGGTTGGTTCCGAGTAGAACTCTGTAATAGTACCCAACTAGGACTCAGACTTGTAACCCTGCCCTCCCGGGTATATAAGGCCGAGCAGGGACCCCCCTCAAAACAGATCCCTCAGGACTAGAACATACATCAATACAAACCAACACACAGGATGTAGGGTATTACGCGATCTAGCGGCCCGAACCTGTCTAAATCGAGTTCCCTACGTCACCATTGATTCCTTGATTCTCGACGACCCTTACCGCACAAAAGACCACCTAGGGTACCCCTAGGCGGGTTGCCGGTCTAAAACACCGACACCAGCAGGCCGCTTTGGCCCAGCCAGCCAGCCCACCCACCTAACCGCACCGCGCCCCTCACCTTTTCTCTCTCGCCGACGCGCCGGGCCTGCCCGTCAGCCGCTCCTATTCATCTTCTTCCTCCGGCCGTACACGCACGCGCACAGGGCGTGTGTGCCAGATGGGACAGTCACGCCTCGTTGTTCGTGCTGGCACGCTCTCCCGCATGGGAGCGCATGCCGTGACCTACCCCGCTCCTCCGCTTTCGTGCTGGTAGCCTCATATGGGCTTCACACCGCGCCACCACCGCATCCCGACCTTTCACCCGTCGGCACCGCACCCTCAGAACCCTAGCACCGATGCCGCACCATGCTAAACACTAGCCGCTCCTTGGCGGTATATATAGGACCTCTCGGCGCCCCCTCCATGCCATCCCAAGCCACCGAGGCTCCTCCCCATCAACACCACCCGAGAGAGGAGACGGGAAGGAGGAGAGGGAGGAGAAGAAGAAGAGGAGGAGAAGAGGAGAAGGGGGAAGAGAAGAAGAGGAAGAGGAGGCCATCCAAGGGAGGGAGCCAGAGCCACCATCCGAGGGAGCACCGCCGCCGACCGTCGCTGAGCCAAGCCATGTCTTCTTCCTCTCCCTACCATGACCTTCGCCGGCCTCTCCTTTCTCTTGCTACCTTGCTGCTATGCCCGGCCTTCGACCTGCTTGCAGATGCACACCGCCACTTGCCTTGCCATCGGCTGCCGCATGTCGGGATACAGGGGGCCCGCATACCGCTGCGGCTGGGGGCAACCCCATGACCGCACACACGCGCACGCTTCGTGCAGCACCGCGCCGTGCCTACAGGCGCAAGGCCAGGGCCGAGTGTTGGTTCACTCGCTGCAATGCTTCAAAGTGGGTAGGTTTCACCGCCGCCTAATCCCCGCGACGTCGCGCCGCGCTGCACCACTGCCGCGTGCCGCGTGGCTGCCACATAGGCACCACGTGGCGCTGACGTGTCTAAGGCCCGAGCCCACCGGTGGGGCCCACCGGCTGACCAGTGGGACCCAGTTGACTGCCGACCGGTCAACATTGACCATTGACCAGGTCAACGCTGACGTCATGCTGACTTTAGCAGACATGTGGTGCACTCTCGTGCAGCCACGTGGCACAACCAGGAGCTGACATGTGTCACCTTTAATAAATATTTTCCGAAACTATTTAAATAATTAAATAAATCCTTTAATATTTAAAAATTCACAACTAATTCATTTTAACTCCGAAAATATGAAACCAGTTGCATTAAATTCGTAAAATTGAGCCCATGCTACTTCTAGCTAATTTGGTGTTATTTGGATCTTCTAAATTTGGATTTCTTGGAGTTTTTGCTTAGATGTAATGCCGTTTAATTTACTTTACGCCATATCTTGTTCTGTTCAGGCTCGAGGTACGACCCGGAAGACCCTCAGGACCCCGACTACGCCGAGGAAGATCCAAACGACTACGGATAAGGTGTCATGTCACTCCCAATCATATAGATCCTATGCATGCTTAGTTGCTAGTGCTTTATTTATGATGTTTGATGATGATGGATTGCATAGCCAATGTTTTAGCCATGCCTTGATTATTGTTTATCCTATTTTCCTTGTTACCTATTTGTGGACTAGCTACAGACCCCTAGCTAGTCCACTGCACTTGTACCATATACATGCTTTTGAGATATGGTGGGCATATACCATGTTTTTGGTGATGGGATTCCTTGAACACTCTCGCGTGTGTTTTGGGTGAGTGTGACTCCTTGATGTGTTTTGGCAGAAGCAAGCCATGGCTGGTACTAAGAGTACCTTGCCGGGAGAGAGCATTCTGGACTCTCTCTATACCCGATACCAGTGGTGGGTACCTTGTTTGTTACTGAGGAGCAGGTGGTGTACTTGTATATTGCAGGTGCTTCGGCACATACTTGTGGAGTAGAGTGCCCGCTCTCAGCCGCTTAAGGACCGAGTCAGTTTACCACCAGTCGCAGCATCTATTTTCGTACATACTGCTCGCTTACGTTATGGGCAGGGTTCAGTCCGAGACTAGTGGTGGTAGTGCTCAGCCTATAGGTGGATTGGAGGATCATGTAAGGAGTTCGAGGCGTTAGCCTACTCTGACCAGACTGCATCCCGGCGTGGGTAGGTTTCACAGCTTTCAGGTCCTCACTGGTGATGGCATGCCCTGCAGTTGAGGATGGTTCCAGACTCAAGGAAACTGGAGAGAGGAAACTGGAGAGTGCTATCTACCTACTAGGGTTCTGGCTGTTAGGTGGGGTTTGGACGGATCGCTACCGTTCAGGCTCCATCCGTGCGGGTACAGTTGTACAACCTCTGTAGAGTGTATAAAGCTATAGCTATAGTCTGTGTCCACTGGTTATGGACACTGTTGTTGACTACCACTAGTTCTGACTAAACTTTGCTTACTCTTCTACCTTCCCCTTTTGAGATAGGCCGGTGTTTGCTGTTGAGATGTGAGGGAAGGAAGCTCTCACATCACCTATTGTGTTTGGGTGCTAGATCCTTGGGTGAAGGTTCCTGTGATTTGTGCCGACTTCCTTGTTTGAGGTGTTGACCTCGAAGATGGTGATGCTTTGCTGCTTCCTTGATTGCTGCTGCATAAACCTCTATAGCCACATATAGGTTTACTCATGCATATAGTATAATTCCACCGTTTCCTTGGCTTGCTGCTATTGGGAGTTCACATGGCCTACCTGCTTCTCGGCTAGATGGTGGCTTTTCAGGATCAGAGCACGACTAGAACTTCAACAATGATGGATTGGAAGACTAGGGATGGTCCTTTGCTCGAGTTGCCTCTAGAGATGGAGTTTGCCATAGCTTATGTTTCCGTTGTATAGATGTTTTACTTTTATTGATTTAGTCCTGATGGACTTGTATCGGCATGTGCCGAAGAGATGTACTCGATACTTATGATATTTATGATATTTGTACTCTGTTGTTGCTCTATATTTCTGTGTTGGTATGAACTTGTACTATCGGAGATAGGGATTCGCATGTGGTAGCCTTCCTAGGACTATCACAAAGGTGCGTAGGCTTGAATTCTCAGAAATGGGAATTCAGGTCCGTTTCAGCTGGTATCAGAGCGATACTTGACCGTAGGACGATCCCTTGCAATGGAACTATCCTTCGACTGAGTATATACTCCTTGAATAATTATTATTATTACCTTGTTTTCTCTAACTTATATGACTGACTAACAACCCTTAACAACATTTTATAGATGACATCCCAAGAGTGGCGCTCGTTCGCTAGAGACGGAATGTGATACGGAGGCTTTTGCACTCTACGCAAGTGATACCCCCTACCTCGACTTGCAAGACGAATGAGAGAAGCAAGCCTACGCCATCCTCAAGAACTAGGCCTTCTGTCACACCAAGGCCTAGGACCCGAAACTTCTGGAGAAAATAGGTATGGATATCGATTTCGCCTCTGTTTGGTTCGCTATTGGGTGGGATGATTTTTCCAGTTTCTTTGCACTCTTTGAGAGGTGAAGGATGGCATTTCTTTCTGACTTTTTGGGAAGGAATACCATTGTACTTGGAAGGAATTTAACCTTCACCTTGGTTTTGGTCCTTGTTGCGCTATTTCTCTTTGACAAAGCTTGCTGCGATTTTTCTCGACATGATTTGGGCAGCAATCTTTGGTCAAATTGTCCATGGCAAATATATGCCATGGTCAAGAAGATCAAGATCTCCCCCATCAAGGCTATGGTTAGGCAATGGCTTGAGAATTTTAAGATGACAGGTCCCATTGAGTGCACTTATTTGATCACTCGTGTCGCTTTGAGGATCATGGCTCTAGATGGGAATGCTATTCCCTTCATTGAGACGCCTCAACTTCATATAGTTGAAGTGTATTTGGTTTATGGCCATACACTCAAGAAGGGCTCGGATGACTCTTTGGTTTCCTTCTTTCCTGGCTATACGAATGAGATCCCGTTACCTAACGCAGGGCTTTGTTTGTATAATTGCCGGTCGCTAACCATGCCTCTTGTACTACAAGAGGAAGCTCGCAGGAGCAATGTTTCTTGTGGCAGGATGACACAGAGCATGTCAAGGAGTGCAGCAGTGCAACAGCGGCCGCCACCACAGCCACAGCCATAGCCACAGCCTCCCGTGTATCCAGCACAAGCGGGATGGGCCACAATTGGTTATGTGCCCAGGTAACACCCGAGTACACTTTCGGTTGGGATCAACCCTCCTATCAGCATGAGGATAGTGGTTCGGCATGGCAAAGCGTGGTCAATGATGAGTGGGCTCAAGCGATCCATCGGGATCGGTCCACTAGTTTTAGCTCCGGTGGTGTTCCTTCCACGTACGCCACTCAGCGCTCGTTCTCAGCTCGAGACCACTCTGGTCTTGCTCAGCAGCTGAGTGAGCTCACCGTGCGTACCGGTGACATGGAGGAGTCACTGAACCAGCACATCCAGTCCACTCAGGATTGGCAGCAACAAATCGGCGAGAGGATCCACGCCATGCAGTAGCTTCAGCAGTAGCAGTAGTAGGAGTTGAGCCCTTACTTTTATTGGATGGGTACAACCCCAACTAATGACAGTGAGCCTGAACCTAGCTATTATTGGGGGAGGACCCCCACAAGAGATAACTTGTATCTTTACCGCTTTCAAAATATGCATGCTAAAAATAAATAAAAAACTAAAAAGACCAAAAAGACCAAAAAAAAATTACTGCTTTCCTATGCGCAGTAAGAATGCTTTAGTTCTTCATAGTTGAAATGATGAATAGTTGCTCTATTTATTTCCTCTCATATGTCTAGCTACAACTTATTATCCTACCTAGTTTTGAGTTTGTTGGCTTGCATGATCAAACCTTAGCTTGAAACTTGTGGGTAGAAAAAAGCATGATCCATTTCTAGGTTGTTGTGAGATATGATATGGTAAAATAGAGTTGCTATGATCTTGTTCTACGTGATGCTTGAGATTCAGAGTTTTATTTTTGAAAATGATAAAATGATAAGTTCCTCAATGATGAGAAATTCCTATCCAAGGCCGTATGTTGATCCTATTGCATAGCCTCCACATATGCAACTTGTTCTCTCATTGAGCTTTGTCAAATTGTTTTGAACCTTAGTGAGATACTTTTCATACTCCCAGATCAAGATCACGTACACGCCACCACCATATGCTAAACTTCTACATTGAAAGATAGCAATTATGCCATCCAGCCATTCACAAAATAAAGCTCCATGTTGTTTTATAGTCTCTTTCTCCAAATTTATCCTTGCAGAAGAGATATGGGCTATGCAAAAATAAATAAAATACATGCTCATAAAAGCATGATGAAAAAAAAAGAGAAAGAAAAGATAGCCCATGTCCCGAAAGAAGAAGCAAAGGAGAGAGATGGATCATACAAAAGGAGTCTATACACCATCCACCATATCCACCATCTACACACATGCACATCTTGATCAGGTTGTATGACTTGCTTCTCCAAAGGATCCAGTCTTTGACTTAGCAATACATGAGAAATAGGTATGCCTTCATTCTTCTATACCTATAGCTCCACATATAAGGCTATTAGGAGTAGGTTGTGAAAGAAAGGCAATCCTATGCCTTGGTGAGGAATCATACACATTGAGCGATCTGAGAGTATCGTTTGAGGAACTTTGATTTCTTTTGAAAAACTTTGCAAAATCTCTGGATTGATAGCTGATCAAGGGATGAGTGAATGGTACTCCACAAAACCGTTCTATCTCTCAACCACCCAAGACAAGGTGAAGCTACATGCCCCACAGTAGTAAGGTAAGAGGTAAGATCAATGCCAACTTATTCAATTCTTGGTAGAATATTTTGCTGTAGTCATGGCATAAGTTAGGAATACAACATAGTAGCAACTCCTGATCAACCAACCTAAGTCTTAGCATTTGCTCAAGACGAGCAAAGGGCTAGCTTGGGGGAGTTGTTGACGGTCATTAAGTAACAAATATGACTATCAATATTCTCAAAAATAAAGGAGGATTAACATTTCTTACATGCATACTTAGTTAAGAATAATGTAGTTCCACTTGTACTTGGAGAATATTTGGTTGTAGATGAATAAGCATAAAAAAAAGGAGAAAACACACTCCCATGGTGAAGAAACACAACTCCAACCAATGAGAGATTGCCACATGAGCAGCACATGGATTGAAGGGCCCACAAACGGCCTCAAACTACCTCAACACCGCATCAACACTGAGCACCACCTTCTGGACCCACATGTAACCACCTCTATGAGCTATAAATAGAGGGGTGTTCTCTCACTTCCAACACACACCACAAGTTGAATCACTCTCTCCCTCATAGTTTCTAAGTTAGTGGAGTTAGGCTAGAGTAGCTCTACTTCAGGGTTCCAAGTCTTCTTAGAGTTTAGGGTACGGCTCTTGTATCTTTTATTCCTAGATTGACTTTATGCTATTGAAAGTATTTATCTTCATCATATAGTTTATGACTGGTTCTTCTATGCATCAGTTAGGCTTATACCCTTGCTATGTTGATGTGCTAGGCTTATACACTCATATCCTAGTTGTATACCTTTGCTATCATAATATAGGTTTATATGCTCTCATGTGTGCCTTTAGACCATGGTGTAGTACATACTTTGTGTGTGTATATACCATTTATAAGTTAGTTGATCCATGCTACGGTATTGGTTTAGTGGCCATGTTTATGGTGGCTTCAGCCTTTGTTACAATAGCTCGGGAGATGGCTGGAGTGTTGTTAACAATGCAAGCATGGTGCTTGGATTGCTTAGCTTCATTGGATATGAGTTTGCCCCATGGGCTGCTAGTGGTAGGTGGAAGGTGGTGGCAGCTCTGTCTGTCCTTCGTAATCCTCCACGTTTGTGTAAGCTGTAGGAGTTTAGAAATTAGCAGTAACTGTGCTGGTAGCCCCATTACGGGTATTGCCTCCCCGTGTGTGCCTCGGTGCAATAGACCTAAGTCCTATACAATGTGTATGTATGTTATGCTTGTATGATTTGTACAGTACATAGGAAGTGTGTCTGTCCTTCATAATTCCCCACGTACTGGTACGCTGTAGGAGTTGGGAAATTAGCAGTAACTGTGCTAGCAGCCTCGGTATGGGTACTGTCCCCCCATGTGTGTTTGGGTGCATAGACCTAAGTCCTATACAATGTGTATGTATGTTATGCTTGTATGATCTATATAGTATATAGGAAGTACATATGAACCTAGAGCTAACTCTTAGTCCTTCTCCCTAGCTTAGTTATCTTGAGATGATTCTTATGTGTGTCGCACTACCCTATCTATCATTATCTTACCCCTACCTTGAGTAGTGTCTTTATCCATCTTATGATATACTCATATGCATAGTCAAATCTTTTGACCTACCCGCCTTCCTTTGGGAAATACGATACCCTTGGGAATACTCTTGGGTGAAATGCTACAATGGTATATCCGTGTGCTTGTGAATTTATTTGTGATCGTTAAATATACCAATGGAGCGCTTGATAAAACTAAGAGATCGATACGATGCAACTTAACAAAACCAAACGACTCAATAACTGTGAGCAATGTCGAAGACACATAAAATATTGGAAGAAGCCTAGAAAGTTCTATTTGCAATCTAAGTAACTCAATAACTAGCCTTACACCAAGAGATTAGAATATTGGACAAGGCCTAGAAAGTTCTAGTACAGATAACTTAATGACCGGATGATGGTACTTACAAGCTCGCCTGAGATCGAAGCCGATGCAGCCCTTCACGCAAGAAGAAACTCGTCGACTTCTACTCTACTCCTACTCCTAGGGTTTGACAGCGTGGCGCCAAAAGGTTGTATTGATTGATTGATGATTCCTCAATACAAAGTTGATGGGCTTATATTTATACTTTGGAGCAAGCTAAAAACCTAATTAGTTACGACATGAACCATTACAACGAATCTAAAAAGCTATTAAAGATAACTCTCCACGTTTTCCCTTATTTGGCGGAGTTGATTTCGCTTAGGACTGGTCCCTTCCGGATCTTCTATTGGCTTCTAGAATCTGGTCGTCTGTAGCTAGTCTTGGTCAATGTCAACAGACCTTTTCTTCTGCAAATCCATTGGCTGTTAGAACTTATCTTCATTGGTTGACTCTGATCAAAAACAAGTATCAACACATGCCCCCAATTTTGGAATATAATATTATGTTCCAAAATTATCTTCTTTCATAAGCAGTATCATAGATTCTTAGTCGATATCTCCCCAAAGCAGAAAGAGTCATTGCCGCAATTGTAATCTCTTTTCCCCGGATTTTTTGATAGCATCCTCCCCATTTTTCTAGATTTACCCTGTGGAAATTGTTATATAACTACTCTACCCCTTTCGTCTTCTTTACTAACCAGCCGCCATAGTTAAAGAAGCAACTATTCCCTACACGCGTGTTGACGATCGTTAAGTACCAAATATGGCCATCACCGTACTCAAGAATAAAGGACGATTGGCATTTCTTACACGTATATTTAGTTTCAAACAATGTAGTTCCACTTGTCCTTGGAGAATATTTGGTTCCAGATGAAATAACACAAAAGGATGGAGAAAGTACACTCCCATGATGAATAAACACAACTCCGACAAATGAGAGATCGACATGGGGGCAGCACATGGATCCATGGGCCCACAATCTGCAGCAAACCGCCTTACCAAGGCGGGTAGCACCCACAACCGTCATTGGGACCCACCTAGCAGTCTACCAGACGAAGGTGGTTGCGAGAGGGGCCAAGAGTGGGTCGGCCGAACTAGGGGTTTGGCCAAACCGCCTCTAGCTCCCCTCGTCCCCAGCTGACACATGGCGGTAGTTGACGGCTTTCCTACATCGGTTATAGAAGATTCCCTCGAATATTCCTCCTGCGAAATGTCTCTTTGAGCCTATAAATAGAAGGGTATGGGCTCCATTCTTACACACACCATAAGTTGAATCACTCTCTCCCTCTTAGTTTCCTAGTTAGTGGAGTAAGGCTAGAGTAGCTCTGCTTCAGGTTCTAGGTCTTCTTGGAGTCTAGGGTATGGTTCTTGTATCTTACATTATTAGGTTGACTTTATTCTATTTAAAGTATCCATCTTCTTTATATAGTGTTGTGCTTGGTTCTTATATGCATGAGTTAGTCATATACCCTTGCTATGTTGATGTGCAAGGCTTATACGCTTGTATGCTAGTCGTATACCCTTGCTATTGTAGTATAGGCTTATATACTCTCATGTATGCCTTGAGACCATGCTTCAATATATACTCTATGTGCGTATATACCTTGTATAGCTTAGTCGATCTATGCTACAGCATCCGTTCAATGGCTATGTTTATGATGGCTTCAGCCATTGATACAATAGCCCGGTATGGGTGGAGTATTGTTAACAATGCAAGCATGGTGCTTGGATTGCTTAGCTTCATTGGATATGAGTTTACCCCATGGATGGCTAGGGGTAGGTGGCAGGTGGTGATAGCCCTATCCATCCTTCGTAATCCCCATGTTTGGGTATGCTGTAGGAATTCATAAATTAGCAGTAACTTTGCTAAGCGGAACCGGTACGGGTACTATCTCCCCGTGTGTGCCTGGGTGCATAGGTCTGAGTCCTATACAATGTGTATATATGTCATGCTTGCATGATCTGTGCAGTATATAGGAAGTACATATGAACCTAGAGCTAACTCTTAGTCCTTCTCCCTAGCTTAGTTACCTTGAGATGATTCTTGTGTGTGTCACACTACTCTTCTATCATTATCTTACTCCTGCTTTGAGTATTGTCTCTATCCATCTTATGATATACTCATATGCATAGTAAACTCTTTTGACCTACCCATCTTCCTTTGGGAAATACAATAGCCTTGGTTATACTCTTTGGTGAAATGCTACAATGGTATACCCGTGCTCTTACGGATTTATTCATGATCATTAAATATACCAACACCATCCACATTCCAGCACCATGTAATGCCACATCGTCCACGTCCATGCAGCCGGTCTTCCTTGGTTCTCGTGTAGACATGGTCACTTGAAACCAATTTATGCTATTCCCTCATTTAATTCCCAATGGGTCATTCTCCTACTCGCATGCACGGAAAAACCAAGATGGATCGAATTTTATGTTTCATTTAATAAGAATGTAGTTGGAATAGTGGATCAGTTTTTTGAGAGGTTGAAAATCAATAGGGATGATTGTTAACAAATAATGTGATCTTATTTGGCTCTCTCAACTTGTTCACCTTGCCCAAATTTGAACCAAGCATCTTTTTCCCAATAAAGGATCTCAAACGTTAGTCCAACCTATTCAATTTTCCAAAAACGAATCATACGTCTGATTGATGCTAATATAATGCATCAAAAGAACATACAAATCTTTTTTGCATGGATTACAAAAGGATTAAGGTAGCATAAAAGTTCACATAATATCTTCATGATTTATCTTGCAATTTGAGCACTAACAGAAAAGGATTAAGGCTGCATCTTCTCTTTTTGGGATGATTCCATTGCGTCGAGGTTCTGTTGGATGTCGGTCCTTAGCACCTCCAACGTCCTGACAAACACCGGTAGCTCGTCCGCCCCGAGAGCTTCCACATCCACCTCCCACCAGTTCTATTTCCCCACGCTCGTCTGAGTTACCAAGATCTTCGACCATGCGGCAGCCTGACGCGCCCTTTCCGCCTCGGCCAGGAAAGCGGTCTCCTTCGCCTCCCACTTCATTCCGTCAACCTTGGTAGCGACCTTCCCCATTGTTTCAGAACAAGCTGGTGATGGCGAGCTATGGATCTCTGGGAGGTAGGTGCATGGATGGAGTTGGTGCTAGGTGCTCCATAGGCTTTGGGCTCGCCGGTGGGGGAGAACGCGACGATAGCGACGTGGGCGCCGAACTCCTAGCAGAGGTCTTTTGCCATGGAGAAGAGTGTGTTGGTTCACTCTATGAAGCTTGTGTGGTGCTGAGCCAAGCTGGTGGATTTGGGCATCGAGGACGAGGAGCTCGTCGGGCGGCGGTGGAGATTGGAAAGATGTAGGGAAGAGAGCAGAGGCAGCGAACAACAGGGGATTTATTTTGTGCCTTAAATAGGGAGCAGAGTATAGAGGACTATCAGCTTATATGAGAAGATACACAACGTAAGTTCCTCTGTTATGAAATAATGAACAAAGATCGCATTCTTAAGTACACACATGATACATCTCCAGAGATCCACACTCATACTGTGACACAGGCGCACACACAACAATGAAACCATACATATTTTAAATACTAAACTGGTGCACTATCACCAGGCACCGATAGGCTAAAACCACTGAACCAGACGATACAAATGAAGTCATCTATTACACGAAAGTGTCACACCACGCAGATGCAATGCATCGGACACGAACATGGTAACGAGAAGACAACAGACACGATCATGGACATGGATATCGCATAAGCTTATTCTGTCATACCTGCGGAACACGGAATGCAGCAAAACGAGTATCGCTACGAAGATAGTCCATGTGACTTAACTGTACGTAAACAACCTTCTTTTATTTAATGTATAACTCAAGTGGTTTTCTACATACATCCCATATATAAAATTTGGTTAATCAACAACCTGTGATTTTCAGCCATAATTATATGTAATAAATATGATGGTTTAAAATTTTTAAGGCAATTGTCGGTTTATAAAAGTCTGTAATTATGAGACAGAATTACCGACCATCTTCTGTGGATATAGACATCCACTTTTCAACCATGTGGACTAACTGGTAGAGAAATAAGCAGTAGTCCCGGTTGGAAAACGTCGCAAATCACAAGTCACACGAAATTTCACATGAAATATGAGCGTGCACAGTGCGTGGGATTCAAACCCACGACCTCAAGCCTCATACGCAGCTTCCTTACCATCTTACCTACACAACACATCTGATTGAGCAGGGGATGCAATCCTTATGTAGTAACTCATGAGGGGCACTTTAGTCCGGGTTGGTAACACAATTACACTTCAAAGTAGGGGCAAGATCACCAAAAATATATGCAATAATGTACATTAATTCCGTGGGCCAGGGCAGCACCTGAAAAATCTTTGGACGTCACTGATGAAGAATGAAACTCTCTGAATTTCCATGCTAGTTTTATTATTGTACCTGATGAAGCCTCAACCATGGAGAGTGAGCTGACCGTAATTTTGCAGGTCCCATTCTTCGTCGATACGAAGATGTTGCCCGGCGCTGTAGAAAGAGACCACTAACCGCTGATGGTCGTGGAGCCTAACGTTTTCGCCCGCGCCGCAGCACCTTGGAACGGGCACGGCCCGTTGTGCGTGCCCCACGTCGCGCACCAGATCCAGTGGTGGTTCAGCAGCTTCGTCCCGGAATTCCTTCTCGACAGCTACTACCTGGGGCGGCAGATGCAGTTGAGGGAGGCTATGTGTGGCGGAACCACCTCGGATTAGCATGATTAATCAGAGTTTAGCCGCCTAACATGCGACACCCCTGGTTAACTCAAGCCAACACGACGCGCCGTCGGACTTCATCCGATTTAACCACTTAAACAGGATCGAGTTCAGCAAACTCACACAAGGCGAGCGGTTACAGAGAATACAACAAGTCCACAGCTTCCAACAAGTTTTACCCCTTTTGGTTCCACCATAAAATCCAACATTAGGGTTTACAACAAAGATCAACAGAGAAAGCTAGCGGAAGACTTCATCAGGGTCGGACGTCCGGGCGAGGCCAACCAGAACATCACTGAGCCCTCTCCTCGCCGTCCAAGGAGGGGTCCCACTCGACCGTCCAGCCTGGCGGGAGCTGGGGCGGCCAAGCGCCAACAAGGGAGGGGTAGGGAACTGCAACTTCACCTGAAAACAGGAACCACAACAAGGCTGAGCTACTAAGCTCAACAAGACTTAACCGGGGGGGAGCCAACTACTCTTCCAACTAGACATGCAAGGCTTCTTGGCTGAGGGGTTTGTTTTGCCAAAAGCACTAAGTAACCTATTTTCAAGTTTTAGCTTCGGTTCTAGATTTACTTACCAGTCTAGGTTGTGCAACCTATTCTAAGCAAACATCGAACCAATCGAGTGTGTAGATAAAAACAACAACCTTGCCATTATCAGATTCCTCCTTTACTCAGGGTGACATAGCGATCAAGTAATCTCAAACTGTGAGAGGCAGACGAATCGATTCGAGTTCTTTAACCATGCATGGTGAACCTAGCCCCACGACATCCGCGCACCCGGAGGTCGCTTCCTGTGTCGACCTTCCCCATCAATCCCCTAACCCGCGTCGGGCCCATTTCCTTTGGTGCAAGGTTCCACAGACCCGGCCTCTGCCGTTCTGTGACCACGCTTTGCCACCACGTGCGACAACTAGCAGGGGAAACTCCGTTCCAAGAACAATGGGGCGACCGCTCACGTCTAGGTTCAATCAGGTACTAGGCTTCCTCATCCCATACTAAGTATGAGGCTAGTACTTTCAAACACTTGATCACGAATACCACCGCTGTCGGGCCTTAGCAAGTTTTCATAGACAGACGGGGCAACCATCCGACCACCAAAGAGTTACCCAAAACCCTGCCCCATCCACCGTCCTTATAGTTGTAACAGGAGAGTAAACATGCAACTCCTACAACTCGCGAGTGACAGGAGATCACTCGGCTTTTACCATCACCTAATTAAGCAATGCAGCTACTCGGTCCAACAGCTAGTGCTCATATCAAGGGTTACTAAGTCATGTATCTAGGGTTCCACACAACTCCTAAACGTAAATGCACAAACATGCTATTCGGAAGGCATGTGCAAGTTTGGCAAAAACACGTAGGATTTTCATGCAACCGGGGCTTGCCTGCAAGCAAAGGAAAAGGAAGCTGCTCGATTTCTGGGGCGACTTCGGCTTCCGCGGGCAGGAACTCGGCTACAGCTTCTTCTTCGGGCGCCGGGTGCAGCTCGTAGAAGCCGTCAGCGAGATGCAGCTCTACACGAATGCAATGCTAGGGTTAGCTTAAACGTTTGATTTGACAGCAACACTGGCTCTCCTGAGCCCAGATACTTGCGACAAAGAGCAGGAGGTTGAGGTCGTTTGAGAGAGCTGAGGATGATCAACAGGTAAGGGTAGGAAAGGAACTAGTGGTCTGATCCTTGAACTAGAGGAGGTGATAACTGGGATCCTCAGATGTAGGCGCTGAAGGGTTCCCACGTTTTACACATACACCCTCGAGTTGAAGAAAAAGATCACAGCCAAGCCCTCGGGCGAGGCGGACAAGGGTCGGCGAACAGACAGGGTCGGACGAGACGGAACTGGGGTCGGCGGATAGGAGGGGTCTGACGAGGCGGACTTAGGGTCGGCACTCACCTTCTTCCTGAAAGGAAAGCTTGGGGTCGGGAAGAGGCAGACTTGGGCGCGGAATTAAGGCTTCGAACAGGGACTAAGATTGGCGATGCTCCGGTGGCGGCGCTTCTTGCGGATCACAAGAGAGCTCTACGCAGCACAAAGGGAGCAAGCTGCGGGGTGACTTGGAGGAACCGAGAAGGAACTGGGGAAGAACTTTTCAAGAACTGGGTGGGTGGCGCTAGAAGCTTGAGCAGGGAGCTAGAGGAGGCGAAAGGCAACAAAGGCGGAGGGAAACTCCGGCGACGGGGGCATTCCTTTTATAGCTGTTGGAGCAGAGGAACGGAAACGTCGCGGAGAGAGAGAAGGGGAGCGGCGCGAAGGCCGGGGAGAAGCAATGGAGTGCTCTGCCGTGGCGGCGATTGAGCAAACCGGGCGGTGCTCCAGAACTCCGGGGGTGACGCCAGCGATCATTGCGCTACTCCGTCAGGGCGGCGTAGGCGCGGGTAGACCGGTGGTTGAGATTTGGCGGAGAGCGGGCGTCGTCGTGCGGAAGAGGTGATAGAAGCGACCGGTTAAACGGCGTTGGGATCGAGGGCGCACAGGTGGGAGAACAAGCGGACGCAGCGTGGGGGAGAGCGCGGAACAACAGATTGTCGGGCGGCTTCTGACAGAGCGGGGAAAAGGAACTATCGCGGCCGCGGTCGGGGTTGGCGGTGGGGGAATCGTCGTGTAGCGACGACCGGGCGGCGCAACTGTTGCTGGAAGGGACGGAAAAGACGGGCGACATCGGTCTCCGGGGTCGGGATCTGGTATCGCGATGATGGGCGCGGGAGACGAGGGTCTGCAGAAAGGGGTGCAGAGGGCTTCCGCTGCCATTGGGGAAAAAGGGCGCGGGACCCAACTCTGTTCCTCGCCAGAGACAAAACTGGGCGATGGCGTCGGAGAAGACGAGCCACGCGGCAGGAAAACTCTGAGGCGGCCATGCAACTCGAGTGCGGCTGACGCGGGGGATCTGGATAAAGGATCTCATGGGTCCACCGGGGGAAAAGATCGGACGGTGAGGAAGATCAGCAGGATCCGACGGAGGGCTGAACTCGCCAGGGTCGGGAAAGGAATGAAGCGGTAGGGGTCGGATCTCAGGGGTCGGAACTGGCGGAAGAATGAGCACTTAGGTGCGGTCAACAGAACAACTGACTGAGGTTAAGGGCTGAGATCACACCTGACTGCTGAGATCACACCTGACTGGGAAAGGTTAGAGGTCGGTCGCTACAGCCTACCCCTCTTAAAAAGAATCTCGTCCCGAGATTTAAGATCAAGGGTGTGCTGTTCTTACCTCCTTGATGGGATAGAAAACCTGGAAAATGCGTGTTCAGATATTCTTCTGTCTCCCATGTTGCTTCATCTTCGGTGTGGTTTCTCCAGAGGATCTTGTACATCTTTACCACTTGGCGTCGGGTGTGCCTTTCCTTCTGGTCAAGAACTCGATCTGGGTACTCGGCGTAGGTCAAGTCAGGTTCTACTTGAAGCTGTTCTTGTTCTAGGATCTCTGCTGGAACTCGGACACATTTCTTCAACTGAGACACATGGAAAACATTATGTATGGCTGATAGCTCTTCAGGGAGTTGGATCCGGTATGCAACGGGTCCACATCTCTCCAAAATCTCATAAGGGCCAACATAGCGTGGAGCTAACTTGCCTTTCACTCCAAACCGTTGCACTCCTTTGGTCGGGGAGACTCGAAGGTACACTTGATCACCAAGGTCGAACTGTAGGGGTCTCCTCCTCTGGTCAGAGTAACTCTTCTATCGCGATTGGGCAGCTTTGAGATTTGCCTGAATTACCTTCACTTGCTCCTCGGCTTCTTCCACTAAGTCAGGGCCATAAACTTGTCTCTCTCCTGGTTGGGACCAGTTCAAGGGTGTCCTGCATCTTCGGCCGTACAGGGCCTCAAACGGTGCCATCTTCAAACTGGCCTGATAGCTGTTATTGTAGGAGAACTCTGCTAAAGGCAGGCACTTGTCCCAGTTTTTGTCATAGTGGATGACACAAGCTCTCAACATGTCTTCGAGGATCTGATTTACTCTCTCGGTTTGGCCATCGGTTTGGGGATGATACGTTGAGCTTCGGATGAGCTTGGTGCCCATAGATGTTTGTAATTGCTCCCAAAAACGAGCCACAAATTGGACTCCTCGATCAGAGATGATGGTCTTGGGTACACCATGTAGAGAAACGATACGGTCGAGGTACAACTCTGCGTACTGCCTGACTGTGTAGGTGGTACGAACAGGAAAGAAATGTGATATCTTGGTCAGACGGTCCACTATAACCCAGATAGAATCATACCGTTGAGTTGTAAGGGGTAACCCAACTATGAAGTCCATGCTGATGTCTTCCCATTTCAAAGAGGGAATAGGTAGCGGCTGCAAAGTCCCTGCTACCTTCAAGTGACTGGCCTTGACACGTTGACAAGTGTCGCATTCTGAAACATAACGAGCTATCTCCGGTTTCATCCCACTCCACCAAAAGGTCTGACGGAGATCGTGGTACATCTTGTTGCTGCCAGGGTGGATGGAGAACTTGGAAAGATGAGCTTCATCTAGGATCTGCCTCCTCAACTCAGGGTCGGCGGGCACTACTAGTCGGTTTCCATAGTACACACCTCCCGTTTGGTCCTGCCGGAAAAGCTTATATCCCTTGTCCTTTACCGAGACCTTACTGATGATCCGTTTTACCTCTTCATCCTTAACTTGTGCTGACCGAATCCGGTCCTCCAAAACTGAGTCAAGGATGATGTGATCAAGGGTTCCATGTGGAACAAGCTCTAGACTTAGTTTTCCCATCTCGTGACACAAAGTGTTGGAGAAGGCTGTTGACAACAAGCAGTTGCAACGGGGTTTGCGACTGAGGGCATCGGCCACCACATTGGCCTTGCCAGGATGATAGTGCACTTCCAAGTCATAATCCTTTATCAACTCCAGCCATCTTCTCTGACGCATGTTGAGGTCGGCTTGCGTGAAGATGTACTTGAGGCTCTTGTGGTCGGTATAGATGTTGCAGTGAGCTCCCATTAAGTAGTGCCTCCAGATCTTCAAGGCGTGTATCACTGCTGCCAACTCAAGGTCATGGGTCGAGTAGTTCAGCTCATGAGGTCGCAACGCACGTGAGGCATAGGCAATGACTCGGCTGTCTTGCATAAGAACACATCCGAGTCCCGTGCCAGAGGCGTCACAGTATACGTCATACGGCCTAGAGGGGTCGGGTTGAGCCAAAACTGGGGCGGTGGTTAACAAGTGCTTCAGGGTTTTGAAAGCTTCTTCGCACTTGGTGTCCCACACAAACTTGACCTCTTTCTTCAACAACTCGGTCATCGGCTTAGCTATCTTGGAGAAATCCGGTATAAAACGCCGATAGTAACCTGCCAGTCCGAGGAAACTCCGGATCTGGTGTACCGAGACAGGAGACTTCCATTCCAGGACCTCTTGCACCTTACTGGGATCCACGGCAATACCGTCCTTGGAGATAGTGTGTCCCAAAAACTTGACACTATCCAACCAAAACTCACACTTGGAGAACTTTGCATAAAGCTGGTGATCTCTCAGTCGTTGGAGAACTATATGGAGATGGTTGGCATGCTCTTCCTTGTCCTTTGAGTACACTAGGATATCATCAATGAACACCACTACAAACTTGTCCAGCTCGGGCATAAACACCGAGTTCATAAGGTACATGAAGTAAGCGGGTGCATTGGTGAGTCCAAAGGACATGACTAGGTACTCATACAGTCCATATCTGGTAGAGAAAGCTGTCTTGGGTATGTCACAAGGTCGAATCTTGATTTGATGATAACCAAAACGAAGATCGATCTTGGAGAACACTTTTGCTCTGGCTAACTGATCGAACAAGACATCAATGCGGGGCAGTGGGTACTTGTTCTTGACTGTTACCGCATTGAGGGGTCGGTAATCCACACACATCCGTAAACTGCCATCTTTCTTCTTCACAAACAGGGCGGGGCAACCCCAAGATGACGTACTGGGTCGAATGAAACCCTTTTCCAACAAATCATGCAACTGGGTCTTCAACACTGCTAACTCAGCGGGTGGCATCCGATAGGGTCTCTTAGATATCGGGGCTGTGCCAGGAACCAACTCTATAGAAAACTCCACTTCTCTGTCAGGTGGCATGCCTGGCAAGTCTTCTGGAAACACATCTGGGTACTCACAGATGACAGGGAGGTCCTCTAAACGGGATCCCAAGAGAGGATAGGCACAAGGAGTCAAAGACTCAGGATGGGTCAAGGATAGGGTAGAACTGCCATGAGAGGGCGAGCTGATGAAAAGAGATCGGGTTGAGGTATCTAAAACAACATGATGTCGGGCCATCCAATCCATGCCGAGGATGATGTCTAGGCCTTCGAGGTCAAGGATGATAAGGTTTTCCTTGAAGAGGGTGGGGCCTAGCTGGAGAGGTACAAGAATAACGACCTGATTCGACGTTATCCTTCCTCCAGAAGTGGCGATCACATAGGGTTCCTTAGTGTGACCTACACTTAGCCCACATCTTTCCCTTGCCTTACTCCCGATAAAGCTATGGGAGGCTCCCGAATCAAACAACACCACAACAGCTTGATTTAAAACACGAAAAGTACCCGTCATTACTGACGCACCTTCGGGAAGTTCGGGCAAGCTGGTGTAGTTGAGTCGGCCTTGTCGGACTTGCACCTTGGGCCTTCTTCCTCTGGCTGCCAGGGGGTTCTGGCCTTGCTGCTGAGTCTTGTTCCCGGGGCAGTCCCTTGCAAAATGTCCCTCATTGCTGCAGGTAAAACATCTGTTACTGGCTGCCGGACGAGGTGGCGTTGGCAAGGTCGGCCGGGATACTTGCGGTTGGAAGCCTGGGAAACTAGGCATTGTTGCCGGCGGGGGTCGGGCGATCCATTTCCCTGACTGTTGGGGTCGGCCAGGGGCTTGTGGAGGGATCATCCGAAACCTTCGGGCTGGCGGGCTCGGAAGAGCCACAGAGGCTTTCCTCTTCTGGTCGGCCTTGAGAGCTTGCATGCAATCCTCCTGGGAGATGGCCAGATTGACCAACTCGTTATAGGTATCCACCCTGATGGGGTTCAGCCTTTCCCTGAGCTCCAAGCTTAGTCCTCGGCGGAATCTGTCCCGCTTCTTCTCATCGGTGTCCGCGTGATATCCCGCATAACGGCATAGGTCATTGAACGCCTGGGCGTAGTGCAGCACATCCCGAGTTCCTTGGGTCAGGGCCAGAAACTCGTTGAGCTTGCGTTCCAGGAGACCGTTCGGAATGTGATGCGCTTTAAACGCCGTCTTAAACTCGTTCCAACTGACCACGTGGCCAGCAGGCAACATGGCATGGTAGTGGTCCCACCAAAGCCGTGCTGAACCACGCAGCTGCTGAGCTGCGAACCGTGCCTTGTTGTTGTCAGGGCATGGAGCGGTGAGGAGCTCGAACTTGGATTTGATCGTGCGAACCCATGCATCAGCGTCGAGCGGTTCTTGGGTCTTTTGGAACAGCGGGGGCTGCGTCCCCAGAAAGTCCTCATATCTTGCGATATGCTGCTGCTGCTGTGCTCTACCACCATGTGGCTGCTGTTGTCCTTGCACCAGATGCCTGAGCAGCTCGGTTTGAGTTGCTAGGATTGCCTCCAATGGCGATGGTGGCGGGGGCGGGGGAAGATCCTGGCGTTGGTCACTGCCGCTGGGCACAGCTCCTGACCTGGTGCGGTGCGCCATCTGCAAGAGTTAACGCCCCATCAATCTCATAGCCTTAGGTGTACTCCAGCGATTGGGAACGTATTAATTAAATCCTTTAATGTGACTCTTGCCAATGGTGCATCACACGTCCTTATAGAGGAAGCACATTCCTCCCATTTTCAACACAGATAGCCCCTACTTGCCCTGGTACTCTGCCTTAGGCACCCACACCACATACAAGCTCCTAGGGTCTGATCCACGCAACCCAAGGGGTCGGATACGGTCCATACTCAAGAGGGTCGGACAAGGCGGTAACTGCCTTAAGGGTCGACGCACTCAAGCTCGCAAACTAGGGTCGGCCAACTGAACAGGCTCCCCGAAAACCAGCACAGGGTTACGGCACCACTCACTCAACCTTAGCATCCACACCAAACGAGAAGGATAAAACTATGCACCGGGTTGACTTTATACACACGACGTTTCAACACAGGGAGTACTCAACTCAAGGCTAACCTATTACAACTTTCCAAAACTAGGCTGCCGAGGAGTACAACAAAAGAAGGAAGGTCCCCTGAGAACCCTTAAGCTACCACTGGACACTATGAGTCGGAGAAGGGGCGCCATCTTCTTCTATGTCCATGCTGGACGCTCCCTCGTCTTCCTCAGGGTCCTCCTGAGCTTCAAGCTGCATGTTGAGAGCATGCATATCTTCAAGCTCAGCTTGGTGCTCCTCTAGGTGGGCATTGGCAACGGCCAACTCCATTTCCACCTCCATTTTCTCCTCCGAGAGCTCGATCATGCCGTCCACGAGGTCGGCAACTTCTCCTTCCAGCTCGGAGATCCGGTCCTGCATGTCGTGGATCTGGATTCCACGTTGGATCAGCTGGTAGGTTTGGCCTACCAGGTCTCTTCTAGCTGCCTGGAGGTACCCGTGGGTGTCTACAGCCGTCCGGGCAAAGAGAGTCATGGCTCTTCCTTGGAGCTCTATCAGCCGGTAGAAAGCAGCCATGCAACGGACGTGGGTGGAGATGGTGATCGTAGCACAGGTAGTGGCCAACACCTCGAGGTTTCCGATGCGGTCCAGCCAGGACGGGTCCAACCGACTCCTGACGGGAAAAAGACCGATCGGGTCCAGGGTGATCTCCACAGGGTGGAACTGACAGAACTGCGTGAGCAACTGAAGAGCGGCGGATTCCCACGTATCTTCCGGAGAAAGACCATAGGCTATGATGCCCAGAGAGGGCCAGTCGGGCCGCGCAAAAGGGGGTGGCACCAGCGCTTGCACCTGGCACGTCTGGATGCCCTGCTCCACATACAGCCGCCCAGCATACAGGGGTGGGTACTGATACCCAAACCATCTCAACGTATCCCACAAGATCGCGGGAAACCCCTCGAAATGTAGGCATGTTGATTGGAAGGTACCGTCCGCTCCAAACACCACATGCCCGGGAGCAGCCATCTGGAACCAAGAAAAACCGAAGCCACGTGAGATAACTCCGAGGATCAGGGATCGGAGAGAGAAGCAGAGGGGCTTAACCGAGAGCAACTAAGAGGAGCTAGAAATCCTTAGATCCAAAAGAACTCGGTCAGACAGGGTTGCTGTTGAGAAGAGAACATTACAGATTTTTGGTATGATGCATGCACGGCCTACCGTACTCTTAACCAAAAACAACTGCCCGAACCGTGGGTCTTACGCGGTCAGCGCCGGTGACAAGGCAACAATACGTCTCTCCCTATATTAACTAGTCGGTTCTAGCAACGTCTTAACGAGCGTGGTTAGCAACCTGCAGAAAACACACACACGAACCTTTCGTGCCAGCACCCACGAAAGCGTTCACAAACATTACCGTTCACTATAGGAACGACACCCATGCGTTTAAGGCTGCATGGACAGCACTCAACCGTGGAAATAGGTTCCTTCCGAATAGAACCACATAACCCTTTGCATACTCGTGATGCGGCATCGGCACACGTATGACAAACATGGCGAAACAACCGTGCCAATAGGTTCGTTGGAATCGACCCATATCAACCTTCGTATGGATCACATACGGAACCTGCGCACGTATAATAGACGTGGGCGAAAACAACCGCGAAGATAGGGTCCCTTGAATGGAACTCCCTATCAACCCTCGCATACTCGTGATGCGGAACTCGGCACACGTATAATAGACGTGGCGAAGTGCTGGAGGAGTTAGCAACATAACCAGATACTTATTAGTCACCTAAAACAACCCCAAAATCCCCTAGGGCCTCTCGCACTAAGTCATCCTTAACGTTTGTACGAGATTTTCGAAAGGTTCTTGCAACTTTTATGTTTTTCAAAGAAGTGTTTGGGGCTCATTGGGTTCTCTGATATGCTAAACTCGGCTCTGATACCAAGTTGTGGCGGAACCACCTCGGATTAGCTTGATTAATCAGAGTTTAGCTGCCTAACATGCGACACCCCTGGTTAACTCAAGCCAACACGACGCGCCGTCGGACTTCATCCGATTTAACCACTTAAACAGGATCGAGTTCAGCAAACTCACACAAGGCGAGCGGTTACAGAGAATACAACAAGTCCACAGCTTCCAACAAGTTTTACCCCTTTTGGTTCCACCATAAAATCCAACATTAGGGTTTACAACAAAGATCAACAGAGAAAGCTAGCGGAAGACTTCGTCGGGGTCGGACGTCCGGGCGAGGCCAACCAGAACATCACTGAACCCTCTCCTCGCCGTCCGAGGAGGGGTCCCACTCGACCGTCCAGCCTGGCGGGAGCTGGGGCGGCCAAGCGCCAACAAGGGAGGGGTCGGGAACTGCAACTTCACCTGAAAACAGGAGCCACAACAAGGCTGAGCTACTAAGCTCAACAAGACTTAACCGGGGGGGAGCCAACTACTCTTCCAACTAGACATGCAAGGCTTCTTGGATGAGGGGTTTGTTTTGCCAAGCACTAAGTAACCTATTTTCAAGTTTTAGCTCCGGTTCTAGATTTACTTACCAGTCTAGGTTGTGCAACCTATTCTAAGCAAACATCGAACCAATCGAGTGTGTAGATAAAAACAACAACCTTGCCATTATCAGATTCCTCCTTTACTCAGGGTGACATAGCGATCAAGTAATCTCAAACTGTGAGAGGCAGACGAATCGATTCGAGTTCTTTAACCATGCATGGTGAACCTAGCCCCACGACATCCGCGCACCCGGAGGTCGCTTCCTGTGTCGGCCTTCCCCATCAATCCCCTAACCCGCGTCGGGCCCATTTCCTTTGGTGCAAGGTTCCACAGACCCGGCCTCTGCCATTCTGTGACCACGCTTTTCCACCACGTGCGACAACCAGCAGGGGAAACTCCGTTCCAAGAACAATGGGGCGACCGCTCACGTCTAGGTTCAATCAGGTACTAGGCTTCCTCATCCCATACTAAGTATGATGCTAGTACTTTCAAACACTTGATCACGAACACCACCGCTGTCGGGCCTTAGCAAGTTTTCATAGATAGACGGGGCAACAATCCGACCACCAAAGAGTTACCCAAAACCCTGCCCCGTCCACCGTCCTTATAGTTGTAACAGGAGAGTAAACATGCAACTCCTACAACTCGCGAGTGACAGGAGATCACTCGGCTTTTACCGTCTCCTAATTAAGCAATGCAGCTACTCGGTCCAACAGCTAGTGCTCATATCAAGGGTTACTAAGTCATGTATCTAGGGTTCCACACAACTCCTAAACGTAAATGCACAAACATGCTATTCGGAAGGTATGTGCAAGTTTGGCAAAAACACGTAGGATTTTCATGCAACCGGGGCTTGCCTGCAAGCAAAGGAAAAGGAAGCTGCTCGATTTCTGGGGCGACTTCGGCTTCCGCGGGCAAGAACTCGGCTACAGCTTCTTCTTCGGGCGCCGGGTGCAGCTCGTAGAAGCCGTCAGCGAGATGCAGCTCTACACGAATGCAATGCCAGGGTTAGCTTAAACGTTTGATTTGACAGCAACACTGGCTCTCCTGAGCCCAGAAACTTGCGACAAAGAGCAGGAGGTTGAGGTCGTTTGAGAGAGCTGAGGATGATCAACAGGTGAGGGTAGGAAAGGAACTAGTGGTCTGATCCTTGAACTAGAGGAGGTGATAACTGGGATCCTCAGACGTAGGCGCTGAAGGGTTCCCACGTTTTACACATACACCCTCGAGTTGAAGAAAAAGATCACAGCCAAGCCCTCAGGCGAGGCGGACAAGGGTCGGTGAACAGACAGGGTCGGACGAGACGGAACTGGGGTCGGCGGATAGGAGGGGTCTGACGAGGCGGACTTAGGGTCGGCACTCACCTTCTTCCTGAAAGGAAAGCTTGGGGTCGGGAAGAGGCAGACTTGGGCGCGGAATTAAGGCTTCGAACAGGGACTAAGATTGGTGATGCTCCGGTGGCGGCGCTTCTTGCGGATCACAAGAGAGCTCTACGCAGCACAAAGGGAGCAAGCTGCGGGGTGACTTGGAGGAACCGAGAAGGAACTGGGGAAGAACTTTTCAAGAACTGGGTGGGTGGCGCTAGAAGCTTGAGCAGGGAGCTAGAGGAGGCGAAAGGCAACAAAGGCGGAGGGAAACTCCGGCGACGGGGGCATTCCTTTTATAGCTGTTGGAGCAGAGGAACGGAAACGTCGCGGAGAGAGAGAAGGGGAGCGGCGCGAAGGCCGGGGAGAAGCAATGGAGTGCTCTGCCGTGGCGGCGATTGAGCAAACCGGGCGGTGCTCCAGAACTCCGGGGGTGACGCCAGCGATCATTGCGCTACTCCGTCAGGGCGGCGTAGGCGCGGGTAGACCGGTGGTTGAGATTTGGCGGAGAGCGGGCGTCGTCGTGCGGAAGAGGTGATAGAAGCGACCGGTTAAACGGCGCTGGGATCGAGGGCGCACAGGTGGGAGAACAAGCGGACGCGGCGCGGGGGAGAGCGCGGAACAACAGATTGTCGGGCGGCTTCTGACAGAGCGGGGAAAAGGAACTGTCGCGGCCGCGGTCGGGGTTGGCGGTGGGGGAATCGTCGTGTAGCGACGACCGGGCGGTGCAATTGTTGCTGGAAGGGACGGAAAAGACGGGCGACATCGGTCTCCGGGGCCGGGATCTGGTATCGCGATGATGGGCGCGGGAGACGAGGGTCTGCAGAAAGGGGTGCAGAGGGCTTCCGCTGCCATTGGGGAAAAAGGGCGCGGGACCCAACTCTGTTCCTCGCCAGAGACAAAACTGGGCGATGGCGTCAGAGAAGACGAGCCACGCGGCAGGAAAACTCTGAGGCGGCCATGCAACTCGAGTGCGGCTGACGCGGGGGATCTGGATAAAGGATCTCACGGGTCCACCGGGGGAAAAGATCGGACGGTGAGGAAGATCAGCAGGATCCGACGGAGGGCTGAACTCGCCAGGGTCGGGAAAGGAACGAAGCGGTAGGGGTCGGATCTCAGGGGTCGGAACTGGCGGAAGAATGAGCACTTAGGTGCGGTCAACAGAACAACTGACTGAGGTTAAGGGCTGAGATCACACCTGACTGGGAAAGGTTAGAGGTCGGTCGCTACACTATGTTACCGAGGCCCAGCTCGTCAACGGCGGTGCAAGTCAACTCCGATCCATTGCAGGGCACAGATCGACGACCTACCAGCAAAAACTGGGCAGAAGAACTAGGCCCAGCATAGTTCAGTAGAGAACGTGAGGAAAAATGTACAGAATTGGTTAAGGTTTCTTCGCTACCGAATAAAGTTACTCTACATTTTTCGTAGCTACAGTCCGGTTGCTAAATTTTAAACGCACGCTCCAGCAGTTCTGTGCACGAATTTTGGTGCAAATTAAAATGATCGGAAAATTGGAGTGGGTCGATAGGCCCAACTTCCTCGGGTGCGGTTATATGTGATTGGAGAAACTGCGTAGCAGGCCACTTCGGTGATTGTCACTAAGATGCCACACTTCGGTGATGGTCGCTAAAACGGTGCATGCTTCGAGAAAAGACAAAACTGCTCCCACGTACAAAATCGTTTGGAATTTCAAAAAACTATAAATGTTACCCTGAGCATTAAAATTAAATTCTGATTGCACCATTACATTTCTGATAATAAAAACTTCACAATACATTTCTGATAATAAAAACTTCACAACATGATTCCACTTAACTATGTTTGGACGAATTTTTTATTCATATTTTTTAATTAAGGATGTATATTTTCTGTGAGACGTAGAACAAATTCTATAAACTCATAGAACAAAACAATCATACGCATCGAATAAAATATATGAACTCAAGGAATAAAATCGTATACCCTTAACATAAATTATACAAATTCACAAAACAAATATAACCGGTGCCTGCTTGAAATACAATAGAGAACAAAATTGATGACATCACCCCACATGCATAGAAAGTTTGAATCTACAAAAATCTATAGAACCCTACATCTAAATTAAATTCCGATTCCACCAATAAATTTCTTACAACAAGATCTTCAAAACAAGACCCACTTAGTATATTTGGATAAATGTTTTATTAACTTTTTATCAAGTTGGAAATTTTTCTCAAATACATATATCTAGAACACATTTTATCAATTCACAGAATAAAATAATTATTATTGGCGGCAGAATAATTAGTCCTGACTCCTGCGAACAAAAAACTAAACATGACAGAACAAAAATGGTATAACGCGAACAAGAAGATTGTGCATCATGAATAAAAGATTAAGCATGATGAACAAAATAGTGGTATACCACAAATAAAATATTGAACATCACGGACAATCGTACATGGAAAATATAGAATAGGAACATCGCGAACAAATAACTTAGTTTACATCTTCGAACAACTTAGTCTACAAAATAATAAATAACTTAATAACTTAATTATTTAGTCATGAAAAATAACATGAACTTGAACATCATGAACATGAAAAAGTCCACATCTTCAAACAACTTAGTCTAAAAAACTAACAAATATCACTAATAATAAATTAAACCAAAATAATAAATTTAAAAAAATTAAAAATATATATAATAATAGAAAAGGAATGAGATAGAGAGAGGGATAAATAAAAAGGAATGAGAAAAAGAAACCGAATATAGTGTGAAAGTAGCAAGCATACAGTAGCAATCGAAAATAAAAGAAAAGGCAAAAGAAAGAAAAGATGAGAAGAAAAAAAGAAGAAGATAAAGATAAGAAAATAAATAGTATTCACCGTAGTTTTAGGGTATACATTTTTGTTCTGTGAGTTTGTATCATATGTTTGATGCGTATGATTGTTTTGTTCCACGGGTTTGTATAATTTGTTCCACGTATATATATCTCACAGAAAATATCCAACCTTGATTAAAAAATATGAATAAAAAAGTTCATCCAAATATAGTCAAGTGGGATCTTGTTGTGAAGCTTTTATATTTTTGGTGCAATCGGAATTTAATTTTGATGGTCGATGTAAGTTCCAAACGGTTTTGCCTGTGGGATGACATCATCAGTTTTGTCTCTCTTGCATGCATGCACCAGCTCTTCTCACGCGCAGAGCCATAGAAGGCGACATGTGGTGAAATTGCAGCATATGCGATATATAGCCTCCGCCAACTTCCTTCTTGTGCTGATCGGTCCAGCATGAATCCGTAACACACCTCAGTAATCTTTGATCCGTCAAACACTGGGATGAATATAATATTTCAACAAAATATTTAGTTACTTTTATTTTTATGTACATACATTTTTATATAGAAATTTTATGATTCATCCTTGTAAATATGTCATAGTATATTATAAAGATATATTTATGGCATGTTGCGCAAGATGAAACTTATCTCTGTGACGTTAGCAGGAGGTGTTGTAATTTCTCCCTTCGACTTGTTCAAAATCTCCATCGAGGTTCCGTCTCCTTTCATACGGTCCTGGACGCGGCCCTACCGTTTAGCTCTCTTCTGATTCTTGAGGTGTCGAGTGGCTCTTGCTTCATCGGTTTCATCTCCTGCATTAGCACTAAGATCATCTTTGAAGATGTCTTGCAACCTTTCATCCCTTCGACCTGAATCTTCCACGACGAAGACCTCTCACTTGGGGGAGTAGCTATCGAAGCTGGAAGTGACGATGAGAGTGTTGTCACCTTCTTCGATGATGGCTAACATGGGAGTTCCATTTTGGAATGGAGATCATCTAGGCAGGCGATGAGGCGTGATTCATTGTTCTTGGCGAGTGATACGGATGTTATCTTAATCTTCATACGTAGGATCTTGAATAAGATAACTAGCTGAAATTCAGCCAAGATAACCAGCTATGAACAGCTAGATAACTAGTGCAACTTGTTGACATGCACAAGAAGTTAGCTGCCATCTTTATATGACAGCCTAAATTAAGGATTCGCCCAATCACACTCTCAAAGAACCATCCTATGCAGTCTACACACGAAGTAGCAGGAGTACATATTGGGTGCCGATGAAATGGCCGCTTATATAATCCCTCAAGAAAATCATAAGAGCAACGGCGTAGAGATCACTCTTTGAATTTGTGAGCACACAACTGAACAAAAGGGGTTCTATTTCATTACCAAAGTCTTGTCAAATAGTTTAGATACATGGAGTATTTATACTAGGGACAAGCCTCCTAGTTGGGTGTGAATGTACCTTAAAGTTTCTAGAGTTATGGTATCTCAAAGGTCACCACGAACTAAAATCCCGAGGAGACTCGCGTGGCTGTTGGCCTTCGGTACAGTCTCCACTAAATCGCTCATAACTCTTTATTTGGAAGTTCAAATGACATGCAGTTTGTTGCATTGAAAACAAGACTTCAAGACCATTCTATCTAGTACTCATGGATCTCCAGAGCTATAAGGAATAAGAAATTATGGTCAATTTGTTATGCAGGTCTAAATCGATCAAAATGGGGTCTAAACTATTTAATCCGAACTTTGGCTCTAAATTGATAAAAATGGGGGCTTGTTAGTCCGTTCCTTGTGGTATGATCGTTGCACTTCATCTCCCTGTAGAGCAATACCATCCTCTTTGCGTACAACCTAAGTATGACCAATGTAGAACATTTTGGTAGTATAACATTCTCATATATGTTGAAATATATGTTGAAGTTAATTTCAGTTAGGAGTGAAGTCACCTGTTGCTGTAACTTTTTAGCTTGGCTATGTGTAATTGGTCCAATGTTCACTTGTTCTCTTGATTGGTTGACGTGTTCTACATCATGTCCTTGATGTACAAGGGATGGTGCATGGCTGGTTGGGATGTCTGCATCATCGATGGCGGGTGGCTTTGTGCTAGGTTAGTAAATGAATCTTTCTTGTGGAACTAGGTCTTGTTGTAGACCTGATAAATGTATCTCCTCATCTGAATCTGAGTAGTTGTTAGAATCCTCGATTCCATCTGGACATAGCCTTCTGGTATACAGTGGCTATGTTGCGGAGTCCATATGGAAAACTGGATGGTGGGAGATCAAATCGCTCGATGGTTCAGGGATCGGGTCAAGTAGATTGATCTGGGTAGGAGTAAAAGTGGAGCAGGGCTTGAACTTATCCTCTCAACCTCTAGGTCAAAGATCGGGAATTCATCAAAGTTCTCAACAAGGTCATCGAGGCCTTGGCGATGGATCTTTATAGTGGAGAGCTTCTTCTCCAGGACGAGCACAAGGTGGTGGCAGAACTTTCCTGCGATGTCTGCGACGCAGACTAAGGAGCCGAAGATGAATGTCGCACCTTCTTGAAACACGACAATGGGCTTGATGATGACTTGTGCCATCGAGTTTTCTAGAGGATCGTCGCTGAATACCCCTACCTAGCATGCTAGCTACCTACCAGTGTTTAGACCGGCAACCTTCCAAGGGGTATCCTAAGGTCATGATTGGTTGGAGGGGTTTCGCTGAGATAAGGAACTCGACAAGATTTCCCTCAACTCTACTCTTATTTTATGAATGGGAACATCTCAGTGGCAAAGTTTCTCAACCAAAGTGCTCACCAGAATTTTCAGACGCCTCTGTCTGTCATAGCATCTAAGCAACTACAAACTTTGGGTACACTTTTCAATGGCCTTGATATTCAACAAGGTAGTTCGGATTCTTGGTCATACATTTGGAACTTTCCTATCTTTACTTCTAAGCAAGCATATATGGCTCTTAAAGGATCCTTCCCGGTCTCTCCCATTTTCAAATGGGTGTGGAAATCTTGTGCAAGTGGCAAACATAATTTCTTTTTCTAGTTACTCTTTAGGGATCATCTCAACACCAAAAATCTTCTTTGGAGGAAGCGCAAAAACTTGGATTATTATTCGTGTGTGCTCTGTCAAACTGCTCTGGAAGAAACACTGCCTCATCTCTTCTTCACTTGCCCTTTCAGCCTACAGTGCAGGCAGCTTCTTGGTATAGCATGGGGCTTCACTTTGAGTACCTCTGAAATGATTATTCGGGCAAGTCAGTTGTTTGGGTCTACAATTTTCAGAGAAATCTCCATTCTTGAGTGCTCGTGCATCTGGACTCATAGGAATTCGATTATTTTTTATGGTCGCTCTCTATCACTTGTTAGATGGAGACAATCCTTTAAGGATGAGTTTGCTCTTATTCTTCATAGAGCAAAACCATCCTTAAAGCAGGAGCTAGAAACTTGGTTTTGTAATACGTTTTGATGCTTTAGTACCCCTTAGTTAGGACTTTTTTGGGCTTGTGGCCTTGTAAATTTTTACATATATCCTTTTTTCCATAATATAAAAAATCAGTAGGGGTCTCTCCTGCTACTTCGGTAAAAAAAAAGGTGAACGCAGACACAATTTAGATAGGTTCAGACCGTTGAATAGTGTAATACCTATATCTTGTATGGTGATCGTATTGCGTTGAGCGTATGAGATGTCTTGGGTCAGGAGGTAGGGTTACAAGTCCGTTATTATAAGAATCCTAGTCAGTCAAGACAGGAGAAGTACTAATTGCATTACATCGAGTACTTTCCTTTTACCTACTAGTTCTAACTATAGCATGGTCAACGATGATGTCCTGCACCGTAGTCTTCATGTTAGACACACCTGGATGTCCTATCCCACATCTGAAACAGTTTGTGCCCTACTATTGGTTACATGGATGTATATCCAACAGCAACATTTTTCGTTAACTTTTTTTACATTCAGTAATATTATTGCTCAGCATATATTGAGTCATTTAGGTATCTTCTGCAATCTTCACATTGCAACCTTGCTCTATTATATAGCTGCATTCCACCAATTAGTTTCTCTGTCTATTTATCTGGTACTGGTTTTAACATATGTTTATCCCTGTAGTTATGGCAGCGCACCTTCCTCATGGTCGCTTTGGGAGTGGGCTTGGAGAGAGTCGTGATGCTACAGTTCTGCGCTCTAAACAACATCCGGAAAACATCACTGTTTCCTCACGACCCACAAAGGCTTGTCCCATAATTTCCATTTTGCGTACCTGACGATGAACCTATTTTGAAACATAGGTGGCTCATGTATTTCATCTTTCACTGGTGGAATAGTGGAATATTCAACTGGGACTAATCTTTTAGCACTAAAGGTCCCCCTCTTTAGTCCCGGGTCACTCACCCGAGACTAAAGACCCTCTTTAGTCATGGTCCAACCGGGACTAAAGGGACCGCCATGTAGGCTCATGCACGTGGCCCCTATAGTCTACCAACCAGGACTAAAGACCTTTTTTTTCTTTTTACACTGAATTATTTTCTATATTAATGCTAATTGATGCTTCACTTATATATATACTATACATATACATCCTTAGCGTACACTACTTACATGTATACGCTCATACAGTATGCATGTCGTATATATATTTCATGATAGTATATGCATAATATTAATTATAACTACTATACATATACAATTCTTAATATATTATACACATCAAACTAACTACTATTAATACAAGTACTATATATACAATAATTTATCCTCGTAATTCTTAGGATCCTCCCGTCGTGGTGTTGCTCGGTTTGGCTATTGAATGTCCATCGTAATAAAATTCTCCTTTGGGATTTATCACCTCGTCCACCAGAAATTCTATGAGTACTTCTTGGATTGCTAAAAGCCTTTCCTTCTCCAAGAGTTCTTCGCAAATCCATCACATCTGTAATTTGAAAATATGTGAATGTTACACCAACAATTAAATAAAAGGAGCTAGAAAATGATTAATAATTAATAGGTTTATTTTACATACAATTATATGGTCTGATAGCACCTTGTCCCTCTTGAAATAGTGTATGTGCTCACAGATATAGTATCCACATAAATTATTCCCTTGTTCTTGTCTCAAGCACTTTAGTGGAAAAAAATAAGTTATGAAATATTCATGTTATAGAATATACAAAATGTGCAAACTTCATACATACCGGAAAAGTTGTACTGAATGTAAGTTTTTCTTTGAAATCACCACGGTGATATTTATGGAATTATTTCCATGCGCTGTAAATTAAAATAATGAATATGATACAGTGTTAGGTGAAAATTAAGGAAACAAACTTTTGCATAGAGATAAAGGTCCAGAATTATTACAAGTTAAGCATGTCTTGAATGTCTTGGTACTCACCCTTTGGTTTCCTTAACGAATCAAACACAATAATGCTGCTTTGATCAATCATAATTATAAGGAGAATCTAGTGGTAACTGTGTACATAAATGTTCATATTAGAACTAACTAATATTAATTAGGTAAGAAAAGGAAAATGAAAATAGATGATACCCACACTTACTTAAAATTATAAGGCAGTAGCATGTTTTGCTTGTAATTCTGTTGCTCCAAGAATTTGTATATTGCATCCAATGTAGACTTTGGTTAATCCCGTATTTGCTTTTGGTTAACAAGCGTTGGGTCCATGAAGCCAATGTTGAAGTAGGATTCTCGGCGGCACCTCTGGATTTCTATCCAACATAAAATGAAAGACAAAGTTAGTGGGATGACACACACACAACAATAATAAGCTGAGCCAAAATTAACATCTAATAAACACACACTTACAAAACCCAGGCGCTGATAAGAGAGACATCAAGGGCATCTTGATGGTATACTTCATAAATATCCTTGAATTTCAACCATAACAGTTTCTCATCTTCACAAAAAAATCAATCAATTTAACAAGAAGAGCGAACATGGTAATGTCATTGGCCAATTGCTCCATGTAGCACTGATGGAATTCATACAACTTAGTTGTGAGCTTCCGTACCAATTTAGGCCTGATTAGAATCTTGCCTAACTCAAAGGGCCATTTAGGTACAGTCTTTTCTAGAGGTGGCTGTTCGTCTTACCCTAGAACTTTAGCAAGCGAGAGACCTGTCTCTGCCATAAACTTAACGACCTTTATTTGTTGTTCTAAAGGCAAAGCTGCTATTTGTTGAGCTTCTTGATTTGCTTGCTGATCTTGCTGCCCGAGCTGGGGACAGTACGACTGGATGACGACTCTCCTCATTTTTTCTTCTACCAAGACTTAACTAACGAACGATCATAGTTCGATAGTAATGTCTTCTTGACTTCTTTTTTCATGCCAATAAAAAACTTTAATTTATCTGGATCTACTAGCTTAGGCTCCATCTCCTTAGCTTTTCTTTTTGCAACGATTTTTTCAAACCACTCCCTTACATGTGCTTGTGATGCCTCTTCCAATTCCTCAGGAGTCATATCGCCTGCTAGCTTCTTAATAGGTTCAGACTTCTTTGTTTTCTTTCTCGGTTCTTTCGCCTTTGGCTACCTTGGCTTGGAAGGCAATGGTTGCGACTTCTTGAGAGGTGTTGCACGTGGTTCCTTGCTCACACAAGAATTTAGTCCTGGTGTTGCAAACGGTGATCAATTAGGGGTGTTTTGGTCATCGTTGCTCCCTCCTGCAAGATTTGATGGTGTTGGAGACAGTGATCGAGCATGATGCGATGGTCACAGTGGTGACAATAGTCCAGGAGGTGGATGTGCTGGAGATAGTGGCTGCGGGGGATCTATGGGAAGAAATGATGGCTCCTGGCCGGGGATGATGATGTAATGTTTGCGCTATAGAATGATACCATGAAGTGCATCTCCTAGTGTCCTTTCCCCGTCACCTCCTGGGAGGTCGAGCTCTAGGCCTTCATATTTACTATCACAAATCTGCTCGACCCCAACGGTGGAGTAGCCAGGTGGAATTGCCATGCCATGGCTTGTCTGCCCTGGCAGGATTGGTAAAGCACTTCCATACGTCATCTACACATATAGGAGAAATAAAGAAATTATTAAACTCCCGAGGCATGGATCAATTGAGATAATTGTATAAATTATATATATGTATAACTTAATAGTGAGGTTGCCAAATGGTGTGTACAGCTCACATGAGATGCACTGAGTGATGTCATCCACAGGGTACCGTTGGTTGTCCTGCACAACCACAGGTAAGCTTGACATATTCTCATCGGGAACCCTGTAGAAGCACAGCTGCTTCGGTGTTGAGAAGGGTTGACGACGATGTTGGGATCTGGCAATGCTCCAGATTGGGCCATCTCAGTAACTGCCAGGGCCACTCGTTGATTAATTTCTTCCTGCATTCTTACGTCTTGTTCATGCACTTTATCTTCTAACATGTGCCGCCACCTCTCCTCTTTCTGTTCCTTTCTTCTCTTCTGACTTCTGTATGTGTCGATGTCCCTACGGAAAGCATACTTCCACGGACCACCCTGAAGCCTCAGCAACGTCCTGGGTGTTTGGGATTCCCGGCACTAAAGTCAGCTCATCATTCTCTCTATCAGGCTTGAACTTTCCCGCTTTAGAATCTTCAATATTTTTGATAAGCCTAAGGGCCTTCTCACATATTGTTCTGTTGAAAATAAGTGTCCCATCCTCACGGCTAAGGGTGCCTCTGTGAGCGTAATACCAATTCTTCGATCGATCGGGCCAGTCAATAATCGCTGGTACAATACCTCGATCGAGTAGGTCTTGTTCCATCTTCCTCAATTTGGGAATTGCACTCTTGTAACCACCTTGCCCTAGATAATGATGGTACTCCTTCTTCTTGGCGTTGCCTAAGTTGACACGAACCTTGTTTGCACTATTTTTACTCCTATTGTATTCTAGAAATGAGTTCCAGTGATCTCTTAACTTTCGCCAGTCATTAAAATCTAGAGTTCGGCCCTTCTTGATATAGTTCGTATCCAGATTCTTCTTGAAGGTCTGAAATTGGGTTGCCATCTTCTTGAGCATCTAGTCTTTAACAACTTTTTCATCAATGCCGTCAGGACGTGTGAAGTGTTTCTTGACATCTGCCCACAACAAATCTTTCTGTGCCTACGGGAGCACATATGGATCATCTTTTTTTAGTGGACTTCCATTCTCGAATGCTGATGGGCACGTTGTCCCTTACAATAGCCCCGCATTGACTCATGAACTTTCTAGCGACTTTTTCAGGAGCAATTGGCTGGCCCTCTTCTGTCACTTCGGCGATCTAAAGCCTTCCCTCCATTATCTTTGTACAACCTCGTGGCTTCTTTCGCTTCATCGATTCAAAGGGCTAAAAGTTTAAGATTTGTTAATTAGTACATAGTAATAATCAATATGAAGTTATAGATGGGGTAAAACAATAGAAATGATATATAACTCGCCGAAACCTTCCATCACGGCAATGCCTTGTTCCGCATTGTCATCAACACCATGCTCGAGCTCATCATTGTCATCATCGGACATGTTGAGGAACATGTCCGCTTGGCTACCCTCATCCCCAGTGTAGGTTCTTGGAACATTTGAGCCACTACCGCCAGCAATAATCTGCTCCGTTATATACCTTTCATCCTCTTCGTCTTCTATCTCAACTAATAATGACATTAGTTATACACACATGTAGTCATAGATTGTATCAAGTAGTACAATTAATGTATAAATATGAAATCATAAAACAACCATGAAATAAAAGAAACTTGTGAAATATACACATGAAACCATACATTAAATTAAACACATGAGTTGAAATATATAATAAATTATATAAAATAAATTTTCTAGAATTGAAATATACACATGAAACCATACATTTAATTATATACACATGAATTGAAATATACAATCTACTAAATATACACATGATTGAAATATACACATTTAAAATAATTTTCTATGAAATTCTATTCTCATAGATTATACTATTTTTAAACATATATACTGATTTATCCAATTTTTCTAAGTATTTAAACTAATGTGTACAATTTTCCTAAGTATATTGTCAAAAAAATATCATTAAATTATATATACAACACCTCTACCAAATTTCTACTAAATTATCATAATGTATAATAAATTATACTAATTTTTCAAGCATTTCTACAAATTTCTACTAATGTATACTTATTTCTAAGCATTTATACTAAATTATACTAATGTATACTAAATTTCTAAGCATTTCTACTAAATTATACTAAATTATACATATTTTCTAAGTATTATACTAATTTATACTAATTTCTACTAATGTATCTAAATTATATTAATTTTCTAAGCATTTCTAAAAAATTATACTAGATTATACTAATTTATATTAATTTTCTAATAAAAACACAGCTTGTTGCGTCAGCGCCGCACCTCTTCAACGAGAGGGACGGGGCGTGGAGGGACGGCGACAGACGGCGCGCGGGAGGGGGCGGCGGGCCAGGGCACCGGGTGATGACGTGGCAGCGGGGAAGGAGATGGCACTGGGGATGACGACACAAAAGATCTTGGAGGAGACAAGGGACGAGGCGCCTAGGGACGACGCAAAGGGAGCCAGTGTGGCGGTGGTGCGGCGCGCTGGCGAGGGGCGTCAAGGGGCATCGGTGTGCCCTGAGGGTAGCATCGATAGGGACGCCGTGGAGAAGATGCCAGCCGATGGCGCGACGGACGAGAGGGGGGTGATGACGACGTGCGGTGAGGTGTCGACAGGGCCGACCGGCCGAGCGGGGGCAGCGGCGCGGCCGGGGAGGAGGACGGAGAGGCGCGAGGAGTGAAGGTGATGGAATGCTAGGCTGACACTGAACGTCGATGGGGAGGTGCAGCGGTGATGGCCGAGGAGGAGAACAAGCGGCGCGATGACGATGGCGTGGAGGAGACGAGACGACGGATCGACGTCTGTCTAGCGGAGGAAGAAGAAGGGGGCGATGCGATATTTATACCAGGGGCCTTTAGTTCTAGGTGATGTTGCCAATCGAGACTAAAGGACCTTTAGTCCCGGTTGGTATTACCACCTGGGACCAAAGGGTGGGTCTTTAGTCCTAAGTCGTTTTACCACCCGGGACTACTGGGGTTCCACGTGCGGAAGATGAAATTGGACCCCTTTAGTCCCAGGTGATATTATAAACCAGGACTAAAGGATATTCTCCCTTTTCACTATCCGTGCTATACCAACATTCAATTAAATTGATTTGGTTTTTTTCATACGTTCTAAATTGATTTTGTACTTCTAGTATCCAAGAAAAATCGTAATCTTCAATATTTTGAACATGCAAAAATATATTAAATTATTAAATAATTATTTTTACACTTCATTGATAAAAAACTCTTGTAATAAATAATTTGATCATGAAAAAATGTATCGAATTTTTTTAAACCTCACAATAATTTTGAACTTGTTCTTGATGAAAGTCCTCTTTGTATTTCCCGCACAACCGCATAATAATTTAATAGAATAATAATGTGATGAACCCAAAACTCACATAAAGGATGATCATATCTAGTGCATTATATAAATGATTTTTTCACATCACTAAAATATAATAGAAAAGTTCTGATATATGACCATAGAGCATTACATAAAGGTTGACCATATATAGTGCATTATAATGTAACGTTAAAAAACTTCTTCTTGATGAAAGTTTCATGGTCATGATTATGGTGTAAGTACGGAGCCTCTTCTTTGGCTAGCATGATGTTGGGTCAACTTCAATTGCGAATGGAAGCATGCCATCAAACTGATCATAATCATCTGACTAGTCTGTTCTGTCCATGACTCCCACAATTTTTGTTTTACGTGGAAGAACTATGTGGTACTTTGGCTCCCATGGTTTTTCTTGATCTTCTGAATTTTTCTTGGATTTGCTAGACATGTTCTTCATGTAGAAAACCTGATGCACATCATTGACAAGAACGAATGGTTCATCATTGTATCCAGTCTTGGTCAGGTCCACTATTGTCATTCCATACTGATCTTTCGTTACGCCACCTCCAGTCATCTTCACCCATTGGCAATGAAACAAAGGGATGTTCAGCGGTCTGTATTTGAGTTTCCAGATCTCCTCTATGGAACCATAATATGAGTTCTTGCTCCCATTGCTGTCTATGGCATATATACGGACACCACTATTTTGGTTGTGCTTTTTCGACCTTGGGCTCTCGTGTAAAATGTATAACCATTTATCTTGTAACCTTGTAATTTCACAATTGTGCTAGAAGGTCCTCTAGCTAACCAAGCAAGTTGTTCGTGAATCGTGGAGTTACCCATAAGGTGTTGCCGCAACCAAGAGGAAAAAGTATTCATGTGATGACATATAATCTAGGCATCGGATTTCATTGGGTATTGGGAAAATAGAATCTGCTTATGTTCCTTGATATACGGAGCCACAAAGGATGATTGTTGCAGAACAATGAAGTGTGATTTATGGAACAAATCACTACCACTGCTCAAACTTGATTTCCTTCCAAGGGTGCCCTTTCCTCGTAGCCTCCCCTCGTGGCGTGATACTGGAACCCAATCGAATTAATTGAGTCAATAAAATCAATATAAAATTAATAACCTTCTCTATTCCATATCCCTTGGTGATGCTTCCTTCTAAATGGGCGCGATTAAGAACATAGTTTTTAGACTGATATGAACCTCTCGAAAGGCCACATATTGTGCAGGAATACTGAACCGAGAATAGTAATCTCTTTGACTAGATGAACTAGGAGGTGCGTCATAATATTGAAGAAGGATGGTGGAAATACCAACTCAAAACTGACAAGACATTGTACCATATCATTCTGTAGCTTTAGTAGCTTGGTTGGATCGATTGCCTTCTGCGAAATCGCATTGAGAAACATGCATAGCTTTACAAGCGCCTATCATACATTCTCCGGTGGAATACCCCTCAGTGCAACTGGAAGCAACTAGGTTATCAACATGTGGCAGTCATGGATCTTTAGATTTGTGAACTTCTTTTCTTTCATATTTATTATTCCCTTTATATTCGAGGAGTACCCAGATGGAACCTTGATACTATTCATGCAGTCAAACATGATACCCTTCTCTTCCTCGCTAAGAGTGTAACTGGCAAGACGTAAGTAGTGATGTCCTTTATCTCTCTTTTCCGGATGTAGGTCATCTCGTTACTTCATATGTTTCAGGTCCTGTCGTGCTTCGAATGTATCTTTTGACTTCCCATAACAACCCAGGAAGCCTAGCACGTTCACACAAAGATTCTTCATCAAGTGCATTATGTCTATTGCATTGCGGATCTCTAGGATTTCCTAATAACGTAACTCTCAAAATATAGACTTCTTCTTCCACATGGGTGCACGTCCATTATCGTCGTTCGGAACAAGTTCGCTACCAAGACCCTTTTCAAAAACTACCCTTACATCCTTTAACATCTGAAATACACGCTTTCCATTACGGTGTGCAAGTTTTTTACAATAGTCTAGCATCCCTTTGAAACGCATCCCTTTCTTTCTTAACAGGTGGTTAGCAGGAAGAATTCGACGATGACCCATATACATGATCTTCCTACAGTGTTTCAAATAAATGTTGTTTGTGTTGCCTAAACAGTGGGTGCAGGTTTGATATCTCTTGTTTGTCTGTCCTGAAAGGTTACTCAGTACAGGCCAATCATTGATGGTTATGAACAACAATGCTTGTAGGTCAAAGCTCTCTTGTTTATTCTCATCACATACACGTACACCTTCTTCCTTCCAGAGCAGTAAATATTCATCAACCAACGGTCTTAAGTACACATCAATGTCGTTGCCAGGTTGTTTTGGGCTTTGGATAAGCACTGGCATCATAATGAGCTTCTGCTTCATTCACAGTCAAGGAGGAAGGTTGAACATACATAGAGTCACAGGCCAAGTACTATGACCACTACTCAACTCACCGAATGGATTGAATCCATCAGTACTTAAACCAAACCTTATGTTCCTTGCATCCCTTTCAAAGTCCGGAAATGCTGTATCAATTGATCTCCACTGGGCCCCATCAACAGGGTGTCTCAGCATGTCATCTTGCTTACGTTCTTCTTTGTGCTGCCACATCAACTTAGCATTTGTATTGTTTCTGAATAAATGCTTCAAACGTGGTATTATAGGGAAATACCACATCACCTTCATGGAAACTCTCTTCTTGGGAGGCTGCCCCTCAACATGCCTGATCTTATACCGCAGTGCTCCGTACACAAGACAAGTGTCCAATTTCTCGTATTCATCACCACGATAGAGGATACAGTCATTAGGGCATGCATGTATTTTCTGAACCTCCAATCCTAGAGGACAAACAACCTGTTTAGCTTCATATGTTGTGGACGGCAATTCATTATTCTCGGGAAGCATGTTCTTTACAACTTTCAATATCCCCTGAAATGCCTTATCGGATACACTATTTTTTATCTTCCATTGCAGCATTTCCAGTATGGTACCCAGCTTTTTATGCCCCTCCTTGCAATCTGGGTACAACAATTTTTTTGATCATCTATCATACACTGCAACTTTTCTGATTCCTTTCAGTTTTGCAGTCTTTCTATGCATCCCGTAGCACTTGACCAAGATCATCAGTAGGACCATCTTCTGCAAACTCTTCTTCATCAGCCTCACCCATTGTAGTATCTGCAGAAACTTGGCCTGCAACCCAGTCCGGAATGTTGTTATCATCCTCCTCTTCTTCGCCGTTTTCCATTATAACCCCTCTTTCGCCGTGCTTCATCCAAACCAAATAGTTAGGCATAAAACCGTATCTAAACAAGTGGCTGTGAGGAGTCCCCCAGGAAGAGTAGTCCTTCTTGTTACTGCATTAGAACATCGACAACATATAAATCCCTTATCTGACTTGTTGGCTTTGGCCACTTCGAGAAAATAATGCAAGCCATGAACGAACTCCTTGGTCCATCAGTCCACGTTGTACATCCATTGCCGGTCCATCTGCATCGTATTACGTGAAAAATAGACATACATATTAGATAAACAACTTGGTCAATGTTGATAATTTACACCAATTAACCATAAAAACAATTCGGAAGAAATTGCACCTGTTAACCTTCATATCATTCACTAGGTCGATAAAAAGAAAAATGTTAGAATTCTGAACTAGACAATAAAAATATATATACACTAAATCTTATATATGCTCCATAGTGGATTTCATGTAGTCAATAATTCTAAAATAATGGTACAACATAGTAGAATATTCGCCCTCCAAGCCATCTCTGCACATGACTCAATTTTCTCTGAAGTCTATGGAGAGTCACCTCTGCTCCTCCAGTACCAGAAAATAATGGTAGAACAAAAATCTTCGAGTTCACATACTCTAGCTGAATATCATAAAGGAATCTTGAAATATTGTCCGAACATTTTTTTGAGCAAGTGGTATATTTTCATAATAGAAGTATGGTGGCACAATAGCTTGTCTAGGCAAAAGACATGTTCACTGAACATGGCCCATTTTGGCAAGCCAAAACCAACCAAAAACTGATAGGTCAAGGTCAGTGAACAAATTTCCACGTGAACATGTTATTGGGCCCCATACTTCTATTATAAAAATGTGGCTCCAAAAGGTGTTTGGAAAATTATTTTAATATTCTTTTATGATACTTAGCCAGAGTTTGTGGACTTGAAGTTCTTCTGTTCTACCATTATTTTAGGATTCTTGACTCCGTGAAGTCTACTATGGAGCGTCTGTAGTTTTTAGTGTATCTTTGTTGTGCTGTTTCACAATTCTAGCATTAAGTTGATCGGTGTAATTTTCATGTCACTCTAATTGAACATGCAAACTATCCAAAAAATTGTAGCAATGACCAAATTATATTTCTTACACCTACAATTTATTTACCTCTATTTTATTGCAATGACTAAATATTAAAAATACATTTACTCTATTTTTTCCCATACCTAATATTGATCAAGATATTTATCTAATACGAATCATATATAACAAGCAAGCTATCTAGCTCAAAAACATGTATAAATAAAAAATTCTCTCCATTATCCCTCATTCTAAAAAACTTATTTTTCTCTATCTCTAAAGCATAAAACAAAGCATAATAACAATAAATGAAGGGAGGATGAAGTAGCTAACATTTACAATACCTTTGATGAGTTAAATTCCCAAGAAATTGAAGAAAAAAATCGGGCAACACCTCCCTAAGCTTGCTTGGTCGCCATGGAGAAGGAACCCGAAGCTCTCGGTCTTAGTGGCTCAGGCTCGGGGAGGAAGAAGCTGATTTTTATAGGCAAAGCATTTAGTTCCGGTTGGTAACTCCAACCAGGACTAAAGGCCATCCATTTAGTCCCAATTGGAATTACCAACCGGGAATAAAGATTTAGTCCCGGTTGGTAAATTAACCAGGACTAAATGGATGGCCTTTAGTCCCGGTTGGTGTTTTCAACCGGGACTAAACGTCCCACCAGATTCCCTCGTCCCCACTAGCTGTTACAACCGGGACTAAATGGGGCATTTTAATCCTGGTTGATATTACCAATTCGGACTGAAGCTCCCGTTGTCGGTGGCCGTCCGTGGTGGCCGTTCACTGGTGGAAAAGTGAGCATTAGTCCCGGTTGGAGAGACGCATAGGTCTCGAAAATTCAACCAGGACTAATCTTTTGAGACTAAAGGCCCCCATCTTTAGTCCCGGGTATTTCACCCAGGACTAAAGACCTTCTTTAGTCCCGGACCAACCGGGACTAAAAAGGTTAAAAAAATAAAAAAATGGACCACCCCCACCTACGGCAGCTCGCCCGTGCCAGCCGCCTGCCCGCCCCAGCTCGCCTGCTCGCACCGGCCGCCGAGAGCTGCGCCAGCTCGCCCGCCCGCGTCGGCCGCTCGCTCGTGTCGGCCAACCGCCTACCCACGCTGGCGCTCGCCCGCCCGCCCCAGCTTGCCCGCCCACATCGGCCGCCGGGAGCCGCGCTAGCTCACCCGCCCGAGGCCGGCCCGCACCGCTCGTGGCCCCCGTCACTCCGCTTGGAAGAAAGGGAGTGGAGGAGGAGAGAAGATAAGGAAGAAGAGAAAGAGTGCTGCCTGCGCAAGATAAGGGAAAAATGGAGAGGAGGAGAGAAGATAAGGTGGAGAGAAAGGGGGACTGCGTGAAAAGATTAGTCCCGATTGGTAAAGGGAAGCCTTTAGTCCCGGTTGGTGTTTTCAACCGGGACTAAAAGGCCTACCAGATTTTCTCATCCCACTACCCTTTAGTCCTAGTTGATATTACCAACCGAGACTAAAGCTCCCGTCATCGGTGGCTATCGGTGGTGGCCGTTTGATCCGGGACTAAAGGCCCTTTAGTTCCGGGTCCAGAAACGATCGGGACTAAAAATGCTGGATGGAAGGTCTCTTCTCTACTAGTGGCCTGACCCGTCCCAGGTCCAAAAAGCGTCGAGACATGTTACGCTGGATGGAGCTTTAGTCCCGATCAAAAAGCATCGAGACATATTACGCTGGATGGAAGGTCTATTGTCTACCGGTGTTTCCCAACCCAACTCAACTCAGCTGTTCATTGTTTTGACAGTAGGGGTGTTGCACAAAGCTACTTGGTTTTGCTAGTTTTCTGAAAGCTAATTGATCACTACAGTCTCTCGTTCGTGCATTAACGTTCTCATTGTTTCTTTCTCATTTCGCTCATGTATGCGCGAAGCAGATCCTTTGTTTGAGGATTCTTGTTGATAAATTGGGCTGCTTCGTTGTGTGGTGTGGTGTGTGTGTGGTGTGTGTGGTGTGTGTGTTTGTTTGTTTTTTTGTGTGTTGATAGCTTTGTTCCATGGATCGGAGTGCCAAGTTGGCGAAACTAGGCTAGGCCAGTGAAGTTCGATTCAGAGATTGAAAACGTAGTCCGATGCTAGGCTAGTAACGTTCTGAACTCTTTTCTTTCTTTCCCTTGACCTTACAAATTGGCTCAGCCGTTTTATTTTCATTTTCTTTTCCTTGCCTTTTTAAATTAGCTTAGCCGTTTTTCATTTCTTTCTTCTTTCACACTTTGCTTTTCTTATTTTAGAAAGCCCCGCAAATATTTTCAAAGCAAGAATCCAATGTTCTAGCACAGCTTTGACATTCACAACAATCCAACAAATTCTCGTTTGGCTGGAGAAATGGAATGTGTTCCATGTTTCGTCACCCCATCTCTCATATGCATAAACGTAAGGATTTGGAATCATCGTATAAAAGTTCACGGGATGGGATCAACTCAAGATACCGAGATCTCTCTCCTTAAATCATACAATTCTTATTTTCAGAACTTGGTTGGTTAGCTTCCAATTTTTGTCTAGCCAAAATCAAAGTATGTCAAAATTAAGATAAGAAATTTAGATGTTCACTTGATTTAAACTAAAATACGACGACCAATACTTTTTTCACAACCAAATGTCCCCAACGTGCTCACAGCTCCGCCTTTCAAAGGTTATCATTATCATTGTTTCTTTCTAGGTTTATTCAAAAAAGGTTTCTTTTCTAGGAAAGAGATTGCTGCCACAAGTTATTGTAAAGGCCTCCAGTAACGGAATGCCCTGGACCGCTACACGCTACTCGCTCCTCATCCATTCGAGTGAGAAGGCAAGGCGGTCCCCAAATTCCAGCAGCAGCAGTAGCTAAGCAAAGCAATGGCGCTCTCCTGCGGCTTACTCGCCGGCGCCCGGGCGGCAGCCTTCCCTTCCCTCCCCTCCTCCGCCGCTCTCCTCCGGCGCCGACGCTGCCCGCCAGCAGTTGCCGTGGGTCCACTCCCGCACGCCGAGCGATGGCGCCGCGGCCTCCGCTTCTGCTGCGCTTCGTCCTCGTCATCATCGCCTCCGCTGCCGCCGGCGCCGCCCGAGGAGCCCGAAGACTACGAGGTGCGGGCACTTCTTCTTTCTCCTCTTGGGTTTGGGTCTCCTCTGCGTTCTAGTAGTTTATTACCGAGCGACCCCGCTGGATTGTTATGCTTGCGGCTGCATTTCGGTAAACAAATCTTGACTGAACCCCTGCGGTCGCGGAGGTGCTTTAAGTCAGATGACCGTAGGGCAGTAGGCGGCTATCCTCTTTGATTCTACTGTTTCGAATCGAGTGGCATTTACTAGTAGTGGTTATAGCTGATGCTCATTCCTTAGATTTCAGTCTGATCTAGAAATGTACTCCCTCTATCCGATGAAGAGTGCAATTGTAGTGTTTTTCAGACAGTGACCTTGGTACCGTTATTAATTAGCGGAGTTAATCTATTCAGGCAGCTGCCTTTCCTTTTTTGCTGGCGTAAATCACCGCATGCAAGGTATTTAAGGCTGGCAAATATGTTTTCGCCACTTGATTATGCATGTGAAGTAGGCTCCACCTGTGATCCAATTCTAAGATTGCACTCTTTGAGGGATTTTTTTCAAATGCGAGAATTGCAGTTTTCATGGGATGGAGAGAGTAGTTTGATGACAGCGAAATAAACATTATGAAATGAAATTTTGATAATGTGCCTTACATCAACAGCAACATGCAAGCTGCAACTGTTCTCTAGCTTCTCAGTGAAAACTCGCATGAATGAGTTTCCATAAAATGGACAACCAGGTACTGGCCATGAATCAATCCAGTCAAACTTGGCTGCAGATAAATAGCATAGAACACAACGCTTGATGGTGGTCCTACATGTAAAAAATAATGAAGGGATATTAAGTTCTATGTAAAGCATAGGACTTGCTTTTGTTTCCAGTCTTCAAAAGTATGCTATGCTAGTTTCTAGTATGAAATATATGATTAGTTTTCTGCAACTAGTGAGTCAGGGAATTTTTGTTCTAGTGAGAGAAAGCTCAGCTTATGGACATGCAGCATATTATAATTTCATCTGCATTTTCCACCCGTATATAATACTTGGATAAAACTTGAAGAACAGGATCCCTGAGAGGAACAATACAGCTGTTTAGGTCATAAAATTTTATCTGTCAAACTTGCAATTTATTTTCATCAAAGAATGCAACTACCATATGGTGGACGGTGCATAACTGCTTATACAAGTAATTTGTTAACCTAATTTTAGTGACACAGAGTTTTCCTTGCACGGGTATATAACTTCTGCTTACCAATTTATTCCCATTCATCAGTAAGCTACTTGTTGATAGAGATCTCTGCATCCTTGTGTACAAGTTCTTGGCACAGTATTCGTGTTGCTTGCATGTGTATTATGCTGCGGTTGGTGGTTGCTAGTAAGTCCTATGCAGTCACTAATGCATTTTTGTTTCACTAAAATTTCAGCTACTGGACACAACAGGGAATTGTGACCCGTTATGCTCAGTTGATGAAGTTAGCTCACAGTACTTAGGAGAAAACTACAAACCAAAAAATGATCTTCTGAAAGCTTTTACTATCTTTGCAACAGCATTGGCTGGGGCAGCTGCAATAAATCATTCCTGGGTTGCTGCTAATCAGGTCAGTTAAGTCCTTGCATCTTGTTCAGTCATTTCCCTCTTTTATCAGTCCAACTATGTGTGGTAATATAATGATTATTGTGGACAGAGTTCAATTATTTCCTTTTTTTTTGTTATGCATACAGTAGTAATGATTATTTTGCAAACATTGTTGAAATATTTCCTTTTGCAGGACGCTGCAATGGTGTTGGTTTTTGCTATTGGCTATGCAGGTATTATTTTTGAAGAGTCACTTGCATTTAACAAAAGTGGAGTTGCATTATTGATGGCTGCCTGCCTATGGGTTATCAGAAGCATTGGGGTAAGCTACTCTGTAAAACAATCTTCGAGACTTCTTCATAAACAACAACTTCTAGACATCAGCAGCTATCCTAAAATTCAAGTTATCAATCATTTGTTTTAAAGCTCATTTGTATTATCTTGATTATCATTGGTTGAGCATATAGGGAGTGTCTATTAAACTTTGCTAGTGAGTGTCTATTTAAAGTGTCAACATTTTAACAGAGGGAGAGATTACAATTTTGTTTTCTGCTGAAATTATCCATTTAAGCATTTTTTTATGATATTCTCCAATTGGCCTCTATTCTTACCTATTTTTCTGCTGGATGTAGGCTCCCTCGATTGACATAGCTGTTGAAGAGTTGAATCATACAACTACTGAAGTCAGTGAAATAGTGTTTTTCTTGCTTGGTGCAATGACCATTGTAGAGATTGTTGATGCTCATCAAGGTTTCAAGTTGGTGACTGATAATATATCTACTCGAAGCCCTAAAACTCTTGTGTGGGTGGTGAGATTTTTTAACATACACTTTACTCATTGAGCTGTGCATGCGCTTTGTATGATTACCAAAGAGTCAACTAAAGAAACTGTTTTGCCCGTGGTGTACTAACAGGATTGCTGCACAGAAATACGATAGCGTTTCTTTGAGATTAAGAATCTTCATTTAACTAACTATCAGTCCAGATAGAAATTCTTTTAATGGAGTCCCAGAAAGATCACCAGTTTTGTATCTAGGGATGTTTAGTTTTGACTAGCTTCTATATAGTGACCTTGATATGGCTACTTTATTGATGAATGAACTGCAAGAGGTAGATGGGATCTCGCCGCACGCTGGAGGCTCTGAGAGTATCCAACTACTTCCTGCTTGATTGCAAAAGAATCTGCCGTGCTTCTTATAAAGAACCCGGGCCTAACGAACCTCCTAATGATATCTTAAGTGTTTCCCAAGAACTTAACAAACCGACTAACAAACTAACCCAAATATCTATTCCAAACTTCAGCCACTTTCAGCTGATCGCTTCTTCATCCTGCGCTGGAACTTAGCACCAAAGAACTTGTCCGTAACAGACCTAGTGTTGATCACCTTCTGTTTAGTTGTTCAGTCCAGATACATGCTTTCCAGCACAGACACATGCAAGACCTGACCTAACATGAACACACTTCACTTAAAAGATCTTTGGACTTCTAACCTTGAATTGAATCCATAGGAATTCTTATGCTGACAAGAAGTTCCACCCATTCCTTTTCTACTATACTGTGTTTCGCTCTATGACTGCTTTGTATACATAGGGGGATGTCTTCTCCCCGTGGTTGAGATTTTTTTAAAACTTACATTACTATTGCTTTCTCTTTTATTTTTCGGATCGAGCCTTTACCCCATTTCCATTTACAAAACGGAAGTACCTACTACAATGATTACATCAGAGATAGAAAGGGCAAAAGAACCAGAGTCTTAAATTCTTAATTATCTCAATGTTTGTGAATGTTCTTGGGTTTCTCTCTAGACTAACCCTACTTGCTTGGGACCAAGGCTTTGTTGCTGCTGTTGTTGTTAGACTTTTAATTTTTCTTCCCCGACATATCTAGCTTAGTCTATTTTAATGAAGAATGCTAGTTTGGTGCCTATAGCTTCCTGCGTTCCCATTTGCACTGTTCCATAAGTACAAAAGAGAAAATTGTGGCTGTAATGACTAATGAGTTTATTCGAGCTATGTAGACTGACCAAATTCAAGATGAGCAATGCGCATTGTGCAATATTTGGTGCAGTACAGGGCAGATGGATTTGAATTTTACAATTTTTGGTGATCAAATCTTGCTTCCCCAAATACTTTGCACTATGTCCATCCCAATACCCTTTTTCCACAATTTTGCCCTTACGACATACTCTAGTCATTATTTGTGCAGTTTAATTTGGACCAGACAATTAAGCATGGATTATGCAGGCACATATACTTACATAAAATAGGAAATTAAGAATTAGTTGCCCCTGTCATGTCCTGCTCATTAGGACCCATCTGGCGGAAGACATCTCAACACAGCACCTCCCTTGGGTGGGTACACCAGGCCCAGGCTGGGTTTGGGAGATTAGATTAGACTAGATTCCTGTCTCCCTATCCCTTATGGTGCAGCTGCTGGACAACAACACAATGGTCACACAACTTGTATTCATGGTCATGGCCACCTAAAGTATGCACGTGACACCCCCACCAACTACCTTGAACTATTAATTTGTTTTTTTTATTGTGAAACTGTTTAATATCCTGCTATACTTTTTAATGATAAATTCTTTACCTTTTCAGATTGGTATAGTAACTTTCTTCGTGAGTGCGATCCTTGACAACTTGACATCCACTATTGTGATGGTGTCGTTGCTTCGGAAACTAGTACCTCCATCAGAATACAGAAAGTATGATTTTTGTCAACTCACCTGTTATATCTGCACATGATCTAGTAATATTCTGACTATTTTGTCATTATTTTTGCTCATCATGATCATATCCTTGCACCACTATACATATGTTCGTTTTATGCTTGCTCTGTATCTGGTAACATATAAGGTGTCGCGCCCAGCAGGTTTGAGTGATGACGATGGGGTTAACAAGGTCAAGCTGTCCAGGGACATCCCTGTGCCCCTGCCTCCTCTGACCCTTACTAAGACATGGGTCAGTGCAGCCCCTTCCTGTTCCCCGGGATTGTGGTCCCCTTGGGCAGGTTGACCTAATGCCTGAAATGGAACTAAAATTGTTGGAACTCTTCTATGCCATTTTTCCAATATTTTGTAGTGTGTAGCAGCAACCCAATATTTTTCTTGGCATATGTGTCTAGTTAGAGATGTCAGCTGAGATTGTTAGGGCTCAGGTCTGCAAAGAAAAAAGGAGTGAACAATTCTTATTTGGCACCTATATTCGGCGATAAATAAGGATTTTTCGCTCATTTTTTGTTGTGTTGGTTTTAGCCCAATCCATTGTAGTTTGCGTACTTGCATGAAGTGGGTTGTTGGTTCTAGTTTTTTTCATTTAATGTTAGATCATGGCAATAGAGGTGGACACAACTCAGTGCAACCTGCTGAAGACTTGATTACTGAGGTTATACGGTTGCTATTGTAATGGGTCTGGCTGTAATATTTTTTTTCTCTTAATACAAAGATATGCAGACCTCCCACGTCTTTGAGAAAAAAAGGTGGACGCACCATTAATGTTTGATCTAAAGAAATTTTTATTCCCTAATTTCATCCATAAATAGTTTGTAGGAATGCTATTGACCTTCTTGAGTTAGTAAAACATTGGCTTATTGGGACAGATTGTTAGGTGCTGTTGTTGTAATAGCAGCGAATGCTGGCGGTGCATGGACACCAATTGGTGATGTGACAACCACTATGTTGTGGATTCATGGTCAGCTTACAACATTGAAAATAATGCAGGTGAGCTTTTTGCAACTGTTCTTGTGTACTGCAATATGCCTACACAAATAAATTTCCTTACATTTTGGTGCACTCTACTCTCTTGTATACTTTAAGGTTTTATTGACCTTTCATGCTATATTGTTGTTTCTTTAGTTGTTAATGAACAGTATTTGTCAAGATTTTAATAATCACTGCGATCAATCCAAAATTTCATAGATCAAATGATACCTGTCTTTTTATGTGTGGGAGTCGTAAATACTTTTCTTGAACACACAGGACAGCTGTGTGTATAAAATATTAGTAACTTGCTTTATTTGAAGTGGAGAACATATAGACTTGTCTGCAGAAGATGCTACTAAAGGATAAAATATTAGTAACTTGCTTTATTTTATCTCTCTATTTCTCTCTCCAGAAAAATTCTCTATTTCCAGATTCATTGTATTTTGCCAAGTGTCTACATCGTTTTACCCAACACAGTAGTATGCCACTCTAACCTGTTTGAAATTCCTCATAGAGATACATGTATTCCTCTTCCATGGTGTAAATATTAGGTGACTGGTTTAGATCAATATAGTTTACTGAGTTCCATGATACCCATGCTTGCATTACATATTCACTGCACATACTGTTATGATTTATGAAAATGACATCGCCTGGTGGATCTGATGACTCAAGTTTGAAGAGTTAGCATCATGTTAGTTTACTGATGATGTGGTTGCTTATACAAAAGGTCATTTTTCTTTGAAATAATTTTTGGTATCTGATCTTTGTAGGGAAACTGGTTGCTATATATTGATTCACATTTCCATTATTTACTTGTTTAATAGGATAGAGCCTCACCCATTGTTGTGGTGGTTCCATTTATTTTCTGCATACCACTTGAGCAAAACACTGCTTCGTTTGATCGTGAAATAATCTGCTTGGCTTATGATCTTGCAGGGCTTGTTTATTCCCTCAGTTGTTTCATTGGCAGTTCCACTGGCTCTGATGTCCCTAACCAGGTTGTTAACCATGTTAACTACTGACAACTTATGATATATGAAATGGAACAGTTTTAACCGTGCCTGATTTAACACTTTGTATGCATTGCAAATAGTGAAGCGAATGGATCATCTCAGAAATCCTCCAGCCTGTCATCAGAACAGATGGCTCCTCGGGGACAACTTGTATTGGCTGTCGGAGTTGGAGCTTTAGTGTTTGTCCCAGTCTTTAAATCTCTCACCGGTCTGCCACCTTTCATGGGTATGCTGCTTGGTCTTGGGATTCTCTGGATCCTGACTGATGCAATACATTATGGAGACTCTGAAAGGCAGCGACTAAAAGTTCCACAGGCACTGTCACGGATTGATTCACAAGGAATTTTGTTCTTCTTAGGTATCCTTTTATCGGTTGGCAGGTAATCCTTCAACAACACCCCCCCCTCCCACCCCCCCACACACACACCCAAAAAAAAAAATATTTCAGAAATGCGTACACCACTGAAAATTCTACACATTTGGTAAACAGAATTGTTAATATTCAAACTATAGTCTCAAAAAAAGAGAAAAACTACAGGACTATATGCTCTGGTGCCGTGGTAAGGTAATTAACTAAATGTAATGTACCTTTACACTTATGAACTGCTACGAGTTTATGATGTTAGTGTAACTAAAAAGCACCTGTCTTGTTATTTGCAGTCTAGTCCATTACCAATCAGATGTTCTTCATTTTCTAATAGTTTTTCTCTCTTTTGGCACTAGCTTGGAATCTGCTGGGATTTTGAGGCAATTAGCAAATTATCTTGATGCCAATATTCCAAATGCTGATCTTATTGCTAGTGCAATTGGTGTGGCATCAGCACTTATAGACAATGTTCCACTTGTTGCTGCAACGATGGGAATGTATGACCTGACTGCGTATCCTCAAGATTCGGACTTCTGGCAGCTTATTGCATTCTGTGCTGGTACTGGCGGTTCAATGCTTATCATTGGCTCTGCAGCAGGAGTTGCTTTTATGGGAATGGAAAAAGTGGATTTCTTTTGGTATATTCGCAAGGTAATCTTCTGTTTTATTCAAATATGAAGAGGAGCTAGGTAACAGCATAATGACAATACCATATACTGCAGAATTTTTTTCTTCATGCGCTATTAGCCATCTGAATCAAAGTGCATTTTCCTATGTTTCCCTGATAAAATGTTGAATCCAGTCTGTATGCTGCTATTATACCTATGTTTCCCTGATAAACTGTTATACTGCAGTCCACTTCTTTGTATAAACATATTAAAGTATAGTATGGTTGAACTGATTCTTTTCCCTTATTACTTTTTACCGTATCACACATAGTTATGCTTTGTTTATACTTTGGTACATGAAATATAAATGATGTTGGAAATGTATGGCATCATGGCAACATAAGGTCAATTTCTTAATAGAAACAAAGCTTTATTCAAATTTAAGCTCTGGTCTTCTACAGTTGTAGCATCAGTCTACTTGATCAATGCATCAGTTGTAGTATATATATGAATATACTATTGCCTCCTGTTGCTGACTAAAGGTTGCATCTAACTTCCATGATAGTTTTGTGCTTATTGCTAGAGATGAAACATTCTTAGTTGCTAGAGATGAAACATTCTTAGTTGAGTTATTTTGCCCGTAGGTTCGCTCCATATTCTAGTAAACAATTATTCATCTTTTCATGTTCCATTTTGTGTTTGCAGGTGAGCGGGTTTGCCCTTGCAGGTTATGCAGCGGGTATAATTTCGTATCTAGTTGGTCAAAATCTCAATTTCTCCCTTCCCACATCACTAGCTGAGATCCCATTTATTCCTGGCTCATAGAAGGTTGGTCTTGTACTCCTAGTAAAAGGCGTGAGCGGCACGCACGTGTCTAAAAAGATATTGTAACTAATTGTGAATATCAAAGCTTAAAAATACACTTCATTGATTTAAATGATAGATGCGGAGAGACCGCATGTAATCCTTCATTATTTGGAACAACCACAAAAAGGTATTTCAAAACATGGACGTTTGCTCTGCATCTTTGCGAAGCTCGGGAATCAACACGCATAGCAATCAACAAACGTTAGATATCGTCATCTTTCTCACACATGGAGTAGAAATACTTAAAAGTAACCTCATACGCATGAATGTTTTATGTTTGTAATATATTTCATACTAAATAAGAATTCTAAAGAGACATATTCTATCCAAAATCATTCATCAAACATGCAATTGACCAAGAACTGGCAGGTCAGGCGCTCTCTAACCACAACGCTCCCTGCAGCGTTACACTATCAATATATTTCTATGCTTCCAACACGTCCTTATACACAATGTTCTTAGTTCTCTTACCAGGAGGATCGGCATCAATGTTAGGTTTGGCCAAAACCCACGTAGTATTTCGTGCAACACCTCTAGACAATGCAATGTATAGCTGTCCATGAGAGAATACAGGTTCAGGAAGGTATATACCCACATTTGGAATAGTTTTCCCCTGTCACTGTCTGATAGGAAATTGCCTCCTTTTGAATTAGAATGGTAGGGTAATGTCTTCATATGGGGACAGAGGTATCCTTGGAATGAAAACCCTATTGCCAACACGCTGCCCATTAACAATCTCAGCATCGAATTGTTCTCGAAACCCCTAGCAACCAAACGAGTACCATTGCAAAGACCATTGTACGGATCAAGGTTCCAAGGGAGTATGATAGGGCAGTTCTTCTTGATCTTGAGCTCATGCAGAGGCAAACCATTAGGTGTAATAGAACTCAGGAAATCAAGTGGGTAGTTATTGGTTGCATCATCGTCAACCGAGTCGTGGCTGTCGTACACCTTTTGTTCCCTGGTAACATGTGGATCATCCTATAGCATTGAGCTTATCAACATGCTCGTTCCTGGTGGACAGGATTGCCCACTCTCACGTCAACTACCCTTATTCCGAGGGTGCTGCCGCAGCCAACCACGTGGGCCACGTCGCATCCTTTTCGTGACCGTCTGATCACGGCTGCTCCGGCGGCCCCGAGGCTGCCACCGTGGCATGCGATGTTCCGGGGAGCCTCTCGGTTCCCGAGGTATCAGCTCCGGGTCCGGGGGAGGCCCCCGGCCTACAGTAAACACGCTCGTTTTTCTTGCGTGCGCCCCCGTGCTTTAGAATATTCCTCAACCAAGAAGAGAAAATTCGGAGATCGTGCCGGTATTGTGGAAAGGCGCCCGCCTGCCATTTTGCGGGGAGCCCCCCGCCACCGCCTGCCTCCACGTGTGCCCATGGCTCGAGGTGCAGGGCTACGTGTTCGCTTCGCGCCCCTGCGGCGGATCCAGCTTCGTATATATTGAGGAGGTGCAATTGCCTTTAAGATTTGGGGACACATGTTTAATTAGACTGTCGACGGACTCATCAGATTTGTATTCAATCATAATGTCATCAGGGAGCTGCACATGATCATTGGTGTAACTTTCTTCGGTCCCATTGCCAATCCTCAGAAGAAAATCAAAGTACCATCGATCACTCTGTGCCCTTGTGTTTTGCTGCAAGCGGATCTTCTACATCTTGTCCCATATATAGGATCCTTGCAGCGCCGCATCAGTAATCTGTGCTCTCATACCACACGGCATGACTGGAAGAACTTGTCTAAAGTCTCCTCCAAACACAATAACCTTTCCCCCAAAAGGTTCATTACTTTCCATTATATCTTGCAACGATCACTCCCTCCATTCCAAATTACTATCCGTTTTAGCTTTTTAAGGTACATAGCTTCTTAAGGTACTAGTCGTCGGAGTAGGGCTGCCGCGGTGGCGACATTCTGACTGGCGCGTGCGAAGAGTTGGGGATGACCCTCGTCCCCGCAGATGCGCCGCTGGACGTCGCGGGCTCGATGACGCGCCCCGCCCTCGTTGCGGCGGTGCTCGTCCTCCTGGTGGGGCACCGGGACCCTGACAAGGGCCTCAGTCGTAGCTGCGGCGCGCGGTGGGGGAGCGCGCTGCTTCCCTTCGGCGCCGTCGTCGTTGGATCCCTCGGAGCGCACGTCGGCCATGGAGCACTCGTGCGAGGGGTGGTGACTCTCGTCGTTGGAATCGGCGTCGTGGTTGGCCATCTGAAGCCGGTGATGTATGCGCAAAGGTCCCCTACCTGGTGCGCCAACTGTCGTTGTCAAGATTTGCGGATCAAGACTCTAGACTAGTAAATTTCTTTTATATGCGTAAGGCTTCGGATGGTGGCGTAGGAGACACGGGGTTAGACTGGTTCGGGCAAAAGGAGGCCCTACGTCCAGTATCAAGGCTGCTCGTGTTGCCCACGCGGGGTTCTGTAGTAGGGGTTACAGATGGGCGAGAGAGGGAACTGATCCCAGGTCTCTTGAGAGGGCGCTCGTGCTCTAAGTGGGTGCGGGTGTGTTCTATTTGCCTGGAAGCCTCCCTTTGTCTCAGGCCCCCGATTCTCCTTTTATAGCGTAAGGAGACCACCGGGGTTACAGGCGAGACCGAGTGTGGGGAGGAGTAAAAAAGATAAACAATAGCTAAGTAAAATACAACATAAGGAGAGGATCCAAGTTCTAGGACCGCCGCCCCTCGCTCTGGCCTCCGGCTCCTGTCAGCGCGTCCGCCGGAAGGGGGCGGCTGCCTCCAGGTCCTGTCGATGATTTCCCTAATGGCCGCTGTTGCCAGGCATGATGATGATATTCAGTCGCGGCGTCCGTACTTGTCGGGGAGGACGGCTGGTCCTGTTATCTCGCTGATGACCCGTGGGACGCGGACGTCGCATCCCTATCGCCGGAAGCGCAGGGCGCGAGAACGGGCGGAACGGCCTCCTGTGCCGAGGGGCGCAGGCCATGAGTACCCTATAGCAAATCGGATGGAGCCGTGGCCGCTGTAGCTCGCGTCACATGGTCGTGCATGGATACTTGTGTCGGGTCGCGTTGGGGGCACCAACTCCTTTCTGCATGCCAGGGCCGCGGCACATTTATGGCGAGGTCGACAGGGGGACCCACGAGATCCGCGCCCTGATCTTCCAATCTGCGCCCGAGGCGGATGCTTGTCTTGTGGGCCCGAACGAGTCCGACCCTCCGCGCCCGGGGTCGGGCGAGGCGGAGTTTCGCGGCGGGGGGTCGGGCGCTCCCGACCCTAGTCCCCGGGGTCGGGCGAGGCGGAGTTTAGTCTTCAAGGGGTCGGGAGCGTCCGACCCCGGGACTCCGGGTCGGGCGAAGCGGAGCCTTGCGGCGAGGGGTCGGGCGCTCCCGACCCTGGGACCGCGGTCGGGCGAGGCGGAGTCCCGCCATCGAGGGGTCGGGATTGTCCGACCCCAGGGCCCTGGGTCGGGCGAGGCGGAGTCCTACCATCGAGGGGTCGGGATTGTCCAACCCCTGGGCCCTAGGTCGGGCGAGACGGAGTGGGATGTTCTCTGCCTCTACTGGGTCAGCGGTAATCGTAATTACCGCAGGTGGGCCTGGGTCTTCATGACTGTTGCTTTAAGCGCCATTAGGAGGTCGTTAATATTTCCCCCCAACAGTAGCCCCCGAGCCTGTGGTGGAGCAAAGATGCTCCTCCAGAGGCTTTTTTCGTCGCTCGTCGAGGATCTCTGCTCGCCCTGCAAGCTGCGATTGATCAGGGATAGGGAGTGTTGTTGGTCCGGCTTGGCCAAGGAGTTTGATCAGGAGAGGTGTCCTGTGGATGACTTGGTGCGGGAGGACTCCTCATTGCTCCGTAGGGCGCTCCCGCCTCGAGTCCTCAAATCGCGACCACACGCATGGTCATTGGTTGCGACGCTAGCCCCCGAGCCCCCGCGCGTTGCAGGAGACCGATCGGGAGGCTAGATCGGCTTTTGATCGTTACCCCTCAAGCATCCGTTCGCTGGGATGGAGGGGATGAGCCATGCCACTCTACCTCGTTGGACGAACCGTGGTGCTTGTTGAGCTGCGAACGGGTCGGTTCGAGTGGAGTCCCGGTCCCCGTTCGGGGGGGTCCGGCTCAAGCCAAGCTGGTGGCGTACTCCAGATTCTGGCTGGCCAGTTCATATAGTTCCCGAGTCCGTTCGATCGGATTCGGGGGCTCGTTGCCTTTCTTCGGGGAAAAACCATGAACTTAGACGCCAGCTCGGGCTCGAACGTGAGGTCGGGACGCCCTTGGCTTTCGCTCGCCTGGGTGGTGGCCGCTAGCGGACCCGTCCCTTCTCACCCCTTGCTCGGGGGATGTCCTGGGGCAGCTGTCGAACCCTCTGGAGGGCCAGCCTTCGAACCCCTGGACCGTAATGGGCCGTAAGAGCATTTTCAGCTCTGTATCCCTTTTTTACCCGGAGCGGGTCCTGGTCCGCTTGCAGAGGAAGTTGTGCGCATGACCTCCGGGAGTAGAAGCGGCAGAAAACGCCGAGCTCGTGGGGTAGGAGGCGCGGTGGTCTCTGCGGTTAAAAAGAGATTGTGCGTACGGTTTCCGGAGAAAGACAGAGGTGACGGGATGTACCTGACATCGCAATAGATGCGATCGACTCGTACTTCGTTTGCCGCGCACTCCTCATAGAGTGGAAGAGCTTTCTTCATCATCATCCTTATCTTCATCGTCATCATCCTCATCCGTCGTCGTGCTTGAGCCCCTCCATAGCCTTTGGGGTTCCGCCGCGGCCTTTTTCTTCTTCCGGTGAGTGAAGGCGCCTTCGTCAGCATCCTCCTCCCTCTTTGCCTTGCCCTTGGAGCGATCGAATATCGCCCCGACGGCCTCTTCGCCCGAGGCAAAGTCGGTGGCGATGTCGAGGAGCTCCTTGGTGGTCTGTGGGCCTACACGCCCCAGCTCGTGGACTAGAGATCTACAGGAGGTCCCTGCCAGGAAGGCGCCGATGATGTCGGCGATGTTGGAGAGCTCGGTGCACTTCCTGGAGAAGCGTCGAATGTACCCTCGGAGAGTCTCACCCGACTCCTGGCGGCAGCTCCAGAGGACCCAGGAGTTCCCGTGGTGCTTGTATGTGCCCTGGAAGTTCCCTACAAAGATCTCTCTCAGGTCGTTCCAGTTACGGATCCAACCTGACGAGACGTGTTCTAGCCAGGCTCGCGCCGAGTCGGCCAAGAACAGTGGGAGGTTGCGAATGATGAACAGGTCGTCATCCGCTCTACCGGCCTGACAGGCAAGTCGGTAGTCGCTAAGCCAAGGCTCGGGGTTCGTCTCCCCAGAGTATTTGGCCACATTGGTAGGCTGTCTGAAGCGCGCTGGGAACGACACGTTCAGGATGCGTGCGGAGAAGGCCCTGGGCCTCGCTGGGTTGGGGCTCGGGCTCCGATTTTCTCCACCGTCGTGGCGACCACCACGGTGTACGCGGTAGCCGCGGTCGGCTCTATCCTCCCTGTCCGCACGGGAGCGCCTCCGCACGTCCAAGGCGTCACGGGCATCGCGGATGGGGCCGACGCGGCGGGGGACGGATGAAGCCCCATCGCCTGCACGTGTTGGAGTCCGTCGAATGGGCGAGGCTCGGTTTTCCCCATGGGAGGAAGGTTGATGGACAATCCTCCACGCCTCTTGATAGGCGCGGAGAGTGTGACCCTGCTGGCGCCGTGTATGCGGCGCCGGGATGCGGAGCTTTCTACATGCTGGACTGCTGCACACTCAAGTAAGTCGTGTACCTCCTAGCGGGCCCATCGCTCCTTGGGCATTGCCGGATCGGGGAGTCGTCGGAGTAGGGCTGCCGCGGCGGCGACATTCTGGCTGGCGCGTGCGAAGAGTTGGGGATGACCCTCGTCCCCGCAGATGTGCCGCTGGACGTCGCGGGCTCGATGACACGCCCCACCCTCGTTGCGGCGGTGCTCGTCCTCCTGGTGGGGCACCGGGACCCTGACAAGGGCCTCAGTCGTAGCTGCGGCGCGCGGTGGGGGAGCGCGCTGCTTCCCTTCGGCACCGTCGTCGTTGGATCCCTCGGAGCGCACGTCAGCCATGGAGCACTCGTGCGAGGGGTGGTGACTCTCGTCGTTGGAATCGGCGTCGTGGTTGGCCATCTGAAGCCGGTGATGTACGCGCAAAGGTCCCCTACCTGGCGCGCCAACTGTCGTTGTCAAGATTTGCGGATCAAGACTCTAGACTAGTAAATTTCTTTTATGCGTGTAAGGCTTCGGATGGTGGCGTAGGAGACACGGGGTTAGACTGGTTCGGGCAAAAGGAGGCCCTACATCCAGTATCGAGGCTGCTCGTGTTGCCCACGCGGGGTTCTGTAGTAGGGGTTACAGATGGGCGAGAGAGGGAACTGATCCCAGGTCTCTTGAGAGGGCGCTCGTGCTCTAAGTGGGTGCGGGTGTGTTCTATTTGCCTTGAAGCCTCCCTTTGTCTCAGGCCCCCGATTCTCCTTTTATAGCGTAAGGAGACCACCGGGGTTACAGGCAAGACCGAGTGTGGGGAGGAGTAAAAAAGATAAACAATAGCTAAGTAAAATACAACATAAGGAGAGGATCCAAGTTCCAGGACCGCCGCCCCTCGCTCTGGCCTCCGGCTCCTGTCAACGCGTCCGCCGGAAGGGGGCGGCTGCCTCCAGGTCCTGTCGATGATTTCCCTGACGGCCGCTGCCGCCAGGCATGATGATGATGTTCAGTCGCAGCGTCCGTGCCCGTCGGGGAGGACGGCTGGTCCTGTTATCTCGCTGATGACCCGTGGGACGCGGACGTCGCATCCCTGTCGTCGGAAGCGCGGGACGCGAGAACGGGCGAAACGGCCTCCTGTGCCGAATGGCGCAGGCCATGAGTACCCTATAGCGAATCAGAGGGAGACGTGGCCGCTGTAGCTCGCGCCGCACGGTCGTGCATGGATACTTGTGTCGGGTCGCGTTGGGGGCGCCAACTCCTTTCTGCATGCTAGGGCCGCGGCACATTTATGGCGAGGTCGACAGGGGGACCCACGAGATCCGCGCCCTGATCTTCCAATCTGCGCCCGAGGCGGATGCTTGTCTTGTGGGCGCGAACGAGTCCGACCCTCCGCGCCCGGGGTTGGGCGAGGCGGAGTTTCGCGGCGGGGGGTCGGGCGCTCTCGACCCCAGTCCCCTGGGTCGGGCGAGGCGGAGTTTAGTCTTCAAGGGGTCAGGAGCGTCCGACCCCGGGACTCCGGGTCGGGCGAAGCGGAGCCTTGCGGCGAGGGGTCGAGCGCTCCTAACCCTGGGACCGCGGTCGGGCGAGGCGGAGTCCCGCCATCGAGGGGTCGGGATTGTCCGACCCCGGGGCCCTAGGTCGAGCGAGACGGAGTGGGATGTTCTCTGCCTCTACTGGGTCGGCGGTAATCGTAATTACCGCAGGTGGGTCTGGGCCTTCATGACTGTTGCTTTTAGCGGCATTAGGAGGTCGTTAATATTTCCCCCCAACAGAAAGGAAAGTATTAAATTCCAGGGGTTTGGATCGGCTAAAGTTCCAATCTGTCCATATCAGCGAATCGGCTAATTTATTATGTAAGTGACTTGCTATAAGGCTGCCGATGACCACGTAGCGATTGTAAAGAAACTACTAGAGCAATCTAAACAACGCTACAGAGTAAGGCTTGAAACAGATCTAATCAGCTATATGATAAATAAAAATAATAACAAAGAGCCGACAGTTCGTATCTCAAGCTGGATAATTAGTGATAAAACTAAAACAATAGATAAAACCTATAATTCTAGTTAATATCGATAACTGGTGAATAAATCTAAATGAAACAACAACGATGCGCCTGAAGTTAAAGCTTAGATATTACTCGATAAGCGGAATTTACAAATTGATCGGAGATCGTGTCGATGCAGCCCTGCCAACCCGTACGAACTCGTGAAAAGAAAATGTTTTAGCAAAGTCGCCAACTTGAAAATAAAGTACGAGGAAAAAGTAGATTTGTTGTATTGATTGATATGTTGTCCTTTACAAGCCCTACGAGGCAGCTATTTATACCCTGTTACAACCGATTTTCTAACCGACTAGGATCTATCTCTAATTTTAAAAGATAACAAATATTTACAAACACAACTCGTGTCGGAGTTGGATACTATTTTTCCATGGGCCAATCTCTTTCTTCAACTAATCATCGCCCTGGCCCACTTTAGGCCCAAACTGACCGAACCACTTTGACTCCCAATCGGCCAGCCTCTATTAATTCTTTCCACCAATCGGCCGGAACACTGTAGCTCTAATCGGCCGATTCCCAACTGTAGCTTCCTGTTCGCCGTATCGGCCGCTTCCTTCTCCTTTGACGCCGATTCAAAACTTGTGTCAAAATCCAACGTCAACACGTACCTTGACTCATTCCGTGACCTCTGGGAGTTACATGACCTTCTACAAGTGGAGGCCGCCGCGTCTGGTCGCCGATCATCACTGTCTTGCTGTGGAACATGCCTTGAAGGTCCGAAATGACCTAGTCTTTAACAACTCTTTCATGCCTATGGAAACATATCTTTCTTGATATGGCTGCTGATTTAGCATCATGGAAGCATCGGATGTGTGATCCACTACAAGAAATGTGTTGATCTATGATGAAACTTTTATGACACATTTGTTCTTGTCATAGATCTATGACGTTTCTAAGCTAAAAACATCACAAAGTTTCACATCCGAGTAGATTTAGTGCCAATTACGGAACGTCATAAAAGTTCCACTGTAGCTAAAAAGAAATCGTCACTAGCTGTTACATGGTTGTTTTGTGACGACATAAGCTCCACAAAAAATGTCATAAACCAACCATGGTCCTACATGTAAGTTTAAGCTGATAAATAGGACGGTAAAATAGAAAGGCAGATGTGCTCCTCCCGTGGATCAAACCTCTTACCAATTGAATGGGAAGTCTTTACCGCGATCGAGTCCCACATGTAAGTTTCAGGTGAGTCTTTACCGATCGAATGGCCGGCACGATGCTTTGCTAGCTTCGCAAAGATGACTTTCGTTGAGCAGATCTGCAATGGCTCGCGGCGGGAATGGCGCATCCTAACGGCGACGGGAGGATGATTGTGCCACCTCTCGACTATGAGAGGATGATGAGCCACGATGAGGTCAGTCCCCTAGTTTGAGCCGCTACTTTCCCCTATCATCCTAGGGAAGGGGATTTATGGATTTGGGGATCTGGGTTGATCATACTAGATTCGTGATGCAGTTAGTTTTTAATTTGTATCGTATTATGGATTGATAGGTTCTTATATTTTACTAGCTTCTAGAGGTGCTTGAAGTCATTGGTAGTAGCGGATCGGGGCCTCCTGATGATGATCTTATCGTTGTGGATCCTATAAACAAGTGCGAGCACAGGTATGCTCTCCTTGTGAGGTATAATTGGACATTTGACAACCTTGGGCGTCGGTATGCATCCTGCAGCAAGGTAAATGATAACTTGTTTCAATTATAGTAAACTTTCACTACCGGAAACAGTAAATTCGCCGCGTGTAAAAATTTTGCCGAGTGCTTTCTTTCGGGCACTCGGCAAAAAGCCTATTTGCCGAGTGTATTCAACGGGGCACTCGGCAAACATATTACACTCGGCAATAAGGTCGTTTGCCGAGTGCCATAAATATGACACTCGGCAAACCGCTCATAGACACTCGGCAAAGGTGCGACACTCGGTAAAAAAACGGCGCGTGCATTGCACGTGCACCGTCCGTCACCGGACTGGGCCGGCCGTTAGTCCTTTGCCGAGTGTTGGACGCCGACACTCAGCAAAGAGGCCGTTCACCGAGTGCCTCCCGCCCACACTCAGCAAATCAAGAAGTTCGCCGAGTGCCACTCCAAGACACTCGGCAAACATATTACTTCGCCGAGTGCCTCACTCTGTACACTCGGCAAACACAGAACTTCGCCGAGTGTTTCGTTTTGCACTCGGCGAACGAAAAAAAAAATTCGTCCCCTGGCCTCCACACTTTTTCTACTCCCCACGTAGGAGATTTTGTAATCCATAATAAAAGTTGGTATATTTTGTGGTCTGTTTGCTATTTTTAATGAAATGATTGCATTAATAGGAATTTTTTTATTCATGCCAGATTTTAACTGCAGGTACATGAAATGATGGATTATAATCAGTGGAAAAATTATATCCATATTATGGAGTCCGGATTGAGGTCTCAACCAGGAAATGAAAAGAAATTTTGAACATTGATTTTAAAAAACACGACCACGAACGTGTGGTTGAATGGTTGTCAAATTCTAAAAAAAGCAAACGAAATCTGAAAATCACAAGATTTGTCAAGATGTCATGATATTATGTGTGGAGGCTGTGGTAAAAAATTGAGAAGGTTTCGCCCAATTTCTGGCATATGATGCTTAGAAGCCGACTCATCTCCTGGAAGGATTCATAGAAGTTAGAGAGGACACAATAAGATTTGTAGTCCAAGTGACACTTGAGTTAAGGTTTGGCTTCAAATCTTTTTGTATAGGCAACATACAACACAGATTGGTTCGTGTCAAAATTTGGAAATTTTTCGGATGCGTTTACTATTTTTTATTGATTAAATGCAATTACAGATTTTTAGTAGATATAAATGCAATTTGCGCTATAACTGCATGAAATAATAGAACATTATCAGTAGAAAAATAATTTAACCATTGTTGAGTGATGTTGACACGATTTTGCCCAAGTATATTAGAAAAAGTTCAGTAAAATACGTCATTTTATGTACACTTTGCCGAGTGTCTAGAGAAAACACTCGGCAAAGATAATATTTTGCCGAGTGTATACAAAGAGGCACTCGGCAAACTAGATGC